>NC_092210.1:47046556-47146241 GCF_043381705.1 Parasteatoda tepidariorum | reverse complement strand
TAAATACGTGCAATTTTATATGCATACGTACATTGTATATACGTGCTATTATCGTAGATTTGTACAATGTATGTACTTAAGTACATAAAAGCATGCAAACGTATAAACATTATTTCCTTATACGTTCATATATATATATATATATTGTCTATACTTTTGTGTTTAAGATACCTTTTATTACCACGTAACATCATTCAAAATACTTTCTGTAATAGTATTTTCACTACAATCACTTACAGTTAAGAATTTTTTATCAAGTAACATAATTCAAAATATTCTCTGTAAAAGTGTTTTCACTACAAACCTACTTCTCTCGCAGTGAAGAAAAATTTCATTACCAAGTAACATCATTAAAAATACACTCTGTAAAAGTGTTTTCACTACAACCTCACTTCACTTGCAGTAAAGATATCTTTCCCAAGTAACATCATTCAAAGTGTACTGTGTAAAATTGTTTTCACTGCAACTCTACTTAGCTTCCAGATTATGTTTGTTTAATTGCTTGCTATCTTTCATTACTAAGAAACATCACTTAAAATATACTCTGTAAAAGTGTTTTTACTACAAACCTACTTCACTTGTAGTGAAAATACCTTTCATGACCAAGTAACATCACTCAACATTTGTTCTGCAATAGTATTTTCACTAGAAACCTATTTCACTAGAAGAGAAGATATTTATATTTATGACCAAGTAATGTCATTTTAAATATTATCTGTAAAAGCATTTTCACTACAAACCTACTTCACTAGCAGTGAAAATATCTTTCATTGATAAGTATCAACATTCAAAATATAATCTGTAAAAGTGTTTTTACAACAAATCTACTTCGCTCGCAGTGAAAGTATCTTTCATTATCAAGTTACATTATTTAAAATGAACTCTGTAAAAGTGCTTTTCCTACTCTGCCGTGCAATTGAAAAAATCAACATAAGTGGAGATTTTTATATTTTTTGCGAGATGTTAATATGTATGAGATTTTTACTTGTGCGAAAAGCTAAATATTTGTTTCATACATCAAATATACTTTCATTAATAAAATCTTAAATATAATTATTTTACGTATAACGTAATCTTAAATCTTATTTTTAATCTTTAATTTTTAATTTAAATCTTATTTCTTAATCTTATTTTACGTAATCTTAAATATAATTATATTAAGTATATATATTCTTAAGTAAAATGATTAAAAATGCTTTTTTCACAACTTTCATGGATTTTCTTCCTTTGTTGCATTTTTATCATTTTTTTTTATTCCCAAATGTTCCATTTTAAATACATTTTATGTATTCATTATCATAGAAATGATGTTTTAGCACTAAAAAAATTCTGAAAGCCCGTTTGAATTGAAATATTTAAATCAGCTGAACACATCAGGTGTTAAAAAAAACTCAACGCACTTTATAAATCATTTTATTAATAATTCATAATGTATACTTTCATTCCAAAGTATGTCATTCGCATTCAATTTCTTAAGAATTGCCATTTTAGCACCTCAAGATAAGTAAATTATTCAAACCACGCAATTCAGCTGACCACATCGGATATTTTTCCTACAATCCACCAATATTTCTCAATTACAGCTGCAGGAGGTTCCATGTGGTTTATCCGGGTCTTGGACACCCCCTGACAAATTTCCCGGATTTGTAGCCCTCATCAATCAGCGGCCTATAGGAGCCAGTTTCAAGCCACTCAAAGATTTCAGGAGTACAGGGCTGCCGGATACGTGGCGATCAAAGAATTTCGCCAACAAAAGATGTCTTGTGAAAACCTTATTATTGTAACTTATCGAACTATGAAAACAAATGTTGTTTTCTTAAACACAAACACTGAAAATCGATTTATTACTGGTGACATTTTTTATTGCTATATTTGAATTTCCTTAGTTACGCATGTAATAGTTGAGAATCTTTAAATTGTTAATATTTTTAAATAAGGCAATTTTTTCATAAAACTTGAGTTTGGGACAAGTTTTAATCATCAGTAAAACATATACCGGATCCTCAGTTAATTGAAAACGTTTTATTTTATTTTATTTTATTTTATTTTATTTTATTTTATTTTATTTTATTTTATTTTATTTTATTTTATTTTATTTCATTTTATTTTATTTTATTTTATCTTATTTTATTTTCTGTAAAACGTGAGATTAAATATACGAGAAATAAATTTCTTGTGTTCATTTGTAGCAGTCATTTTAAGTTTCAATCTCATATTTATGCTTTTAACAAGAAAATGTTTCCTTATTGTGTTTAATTAAATAAAAATTTTACTATTATTTATTAATGTAGCAAACTACCTACTGAATTACTTTTATCCTGTGTAACACACTACTTAAAAATGTACTTTGGTGTTAATTAATAATGTTCCATTATGTATTCTGCTATAACATTTTATTTAGAAAACTTACAGCAGGGGTGGCCAAACTCCTACATAGTCGAGCCATTTTTCAAAATTTAAAACTTTTCGCGAGCCGCAATTAAATACGCATTTCAAAGGTATGCGAAAAAGGTATTAAATTTTTTTTTTACGTAAACTATATTTATTGAAAACATATAAGTACAAAATATGTGTATTGAATTTAAAATTAAACACATTTATTTTACTTCACTTGATAATTCTTTAAAATTCAGTGAATAATTGGTGACAGCACTTCTCAGCAATTCTTTGAGATTCTTGTTAGTTAATGCTGATCGGTGTTTGGATTTTACAAATTTTAAAGTGGAATAAAATTATTCACTTGAGTACGTTGTTCCGAATATTGAGATCATTCGAAAAACAGCCCTTTTTAATACAAGATACTTCGAATATGGTACAAATTTCCTAAATTCAGTAATAGACGTCGACTTATATTTTAATTGTAGAGCTTGATCTTCTTGCACCTCAATTAGTTCTTATTTTCCCGATGCTTTTTGTGTCATAATTATATTGGAAATAGAAAACTCACCTTAAATTGAACAACGTTGCACTTAGTCTCAAGTAATTTAAAAAACATTTTGAAACACATACAGAACGATAATAATTTTTTAAAATATAATAGCACAAAAAGGAAAAGGGAACTGGGGTACATTTATCGAGAGCCACAAATAATCCTTCGAAGAGCCGCATGTGGCTCGCGACCCGCAGGTTTGCCACCCCTGGCTTATAGTATTGCTTACAATACTTCGCTATTCATCCTGGTTACGAATTCGTGTTTTCGAATATTAATACTTAAGATCTAATCAATTCATTTTAACGATGTTAACAATTTTTTTTCATAAATATTCATTTTCTAATTATTTTTATGGTAACTACTAGAGAATTTCCAAAAAATAACATTTAAGCAAATATGAAACATTTCAAGAAAGAATTTCTCAAATATTACACATTGCTTCAAACTGTCACATTTTCAGGATTAGCTCATAGTAATCATTTAAAATAATGGTGTGTTTTTGGAAGATTAAAATTAATTTTTGAATATAAATTTGCTTATCACTCATTAAAAGTTTTATTCCGCTTTAGGTCTCTATTTTTCAAAAATAGAAAATTTGTAATTGAGTATTTATTACTTTGTTGTTGTTTCTAATGTCACTTGCCACGCAGGCAAGCCTGCTTGGTGAAACCGAGCGTGGCGCCATCTATATCCCAGAATTCGACTTCTGCCACAAAATACGTCGCACCCGTTTAAAGGGCGGACCCATTCATACATGCATTCACTCATCCACAGATCGTAATTTTGACCTGAATCAGAGAACGATTGATCTCCAATCTAGTACCCCCAGAGGTTTTGATTTGTTAAGGGAACATGGAGGACTTTTGTGACTCGACAGATTTAACGAGGACTTTACTACACGGGGAATCTTCGGCCGGCGGTGTTCGAACCCACGAACCACGAGGACATGGGTTCAGCGCCCTACCGACCAGGCTATCCGGCCTTTTTATTACTCTTAAGTACTAATTATAAAATGATTTATTTTAAAAGCTTTGCTCACCTGTTTATTCAATTCATTAAGATTATTTTAGAGCCTGGGGTTGGGAATAAATTGACTAGAATTATAGTAGTATAAAATATTTTTCTCATCAGCAGTTAACTTCCTTCTTATGAATAAACATTTTACCTATAATATTAGGAACAATAAGCGTCATCAAAAATAGATTTTTAACGCCAACTTCAGAGATAACGTCGCCAAGTTACTTCCATGTAAACCATATTGTTGGTCAAAGCAGGTGATGGATGGGA
Organism: Parasteatoda tepidariorum; assembly: GCF_043381705.1. NCBI lineage: Eukaryota > Metazoa > Arthropoda > Arachnida > Araneae > Theridiidae > Parasteatoda > Parasteatoda tepidariorum. Next base: position 47,142,022 of record NC_092210.1, on the reverse strand, counting down.
AAAAGTATCCGGTTATTTATGCGTAGATTATCGCGACCATTCGTATCTTTCCGAACACCTCAAATCTCTGGGAGCTTTAAAAAAATCCCTATTTTCCAGGTCATGTATCGGTTCTTGACTGGTTAGTTCCAGCTAGCTCTTTCCTTCTTTTCATACAACTACCACAAAAATAAGTCTCTAGTTATTTTTAAACTTTCAAGGAACTTAAAAAGAAGTAAACGTTTTTTCTTAGCTTTTGAAAGATGCTTAAATAAGCAATTTGTAAATATCTTTTAATGGTCATTTAAGATAATTGGAGAAAATTTAAATAATATTTTATTGCATTTGAATTGCTTATGAACAAACTTAAATCGTATATAAATAAAAGCAGTGAAATGTATTAAAAATGCGTAATCAGAACCCTTAATTTGTATTTTTAGTATCTTTATCAAAGATTTAATAAAGAAAATATGCACATTAGATACTTTAAGTTAATATTCAGGTGAAGATGAAAAAGGTTATCGAAATCTGATGAATCCCCACTAGAGAATACAGGAAGAGAATTTAAAGTACCATAGCCAGTTTGATTGTTAGTTGAAACACAGGGCTAAAGAGAATAGAAGGGCTGGTTCATTCCTTTGTAGAAACTCTCGCCGCGCCAATCCTCCGATTTTCTCTAGTGACGTCACTTTGGCGCAAAGTTCGCACTTTTACTTCAAGAACGGAGCGTTCGGCCTTAATAGCTCTAACTAATATTGAAAAATTTCTTTTTGTGATATATTCTAAGACATTTGTTTTTTTCTATAATGACTTTCTTCAGTTTTTGCAGTGAATTTACAAACATTTAAAACTATTATCGAAATGCCAGTTTGCGTGATTGCAACTTGCAAAATTTCTGATAGAAAAACAAAGGGAAAAAATATAATTTTCCGCGTATTCCCTGAAGTAAATGAACAACTATGTAAAGAATGGATTCCGAAATGACACAGTTAATATAAAACAGCAATACGTTTAATCTATCGTTAAGAACTTTTATAAAAATGCATTATCTAAATAGAAACCGCCTCGTTACTTCAAAAAGAAAGGTAGGTGAAAAAAATTAAAAAATTGATAAAGTCAACGAAAATTAAAATGTAAGTAAAAAGTATAAATAAAATATATAGTATACAGTTGAAATTCTCCTAATTTCATAACATATTTTTAATGTAGTTATTCTAAATATTTATAATTTTTTAAAAAATTATATTCTCTTAAATTTAAATATCTGTAAATTATGTCATCGTAAATTTAAATATCTATAAGCAATTGTAAAATTTCTAATGTCATTATGAGCCTAAAATATTTTTTTTTTCAGTAAATTAGCGCTTAAGGTTGATGTTTTCTAATGATGAACAAATTAATGGCATATTTTAAAATCAGGAATTCTAAATTTAACTCAACTTATTGTTATAAAAGAATATGCAGATAAAAAAGTGTCGATATATGCTTTCATTTTTCATAATAATTAAAGTTGAAACTGAACTTTTTAAAGTAAAGTATTTATAGTGTCATTTTCGTCAACTAGTAAAATATTTTCATAAGTTTAAAATGGTATTTTTTTTAATATAATGGCCTAGGAGGTTTTTTTGAACTATGTTTATGAACGGAAATAATGATTTAATTACGTAAAGTTTTAAAGCTAATAACCAGAAAAAGTCTAACTTATTTTTATCAAGATAAAGATGCAAAGTCATCATAATATCTTTGCTTGCGATCTCCGAGATCTGTGGACACAGTGACGTCATGAGGAGGGAAATCGTAGCTTCAGCTCTAGGAGCGGAGTGAACTAGCCCTTCTATTCTCTTTAGCCCTGGTTGAAACAGGAGTTATTTTTAATGAAAGTTTTTTTTCCGTATTACAGTTCAACTGGCTTTCGTTGTCTTTTTCTTTAGTCATTCCTTTTTTTATTAATGATTTGCCAAGTTTTGAATAACATGTTTTCTTATTTCCCTCACTTATAAATTTACGATCCTTAATATATATGTTTTTACTAGATTTTTGACAAGGATTCAAATAAACCATATACTACAGCTAGTGACTACAGAACAATTTGCATGCGTTTTTATGAGACTAAAGTAAAACTAAATAATAGTTTAATTTAGAATTTAGAACTTATTGGTTTAAAAAACTTTAGTTAACTATATAGCCACCTTTGGCAACCAGCTAAGTTACCTTTCATAATTATCTTGCACAAATTATAAACTTTAATGGTAACCAAACAGAATGCACAGCACAAATGCATTTTAGTATTCTAATTCTTTAACTCCCCCTCCAATTCTAACTCCTTCTCCAATACTAAGACCTTTTCCAATCCTAACTCCTTATCCAATACTAACTCCTTCTCCAATCCTAACTCCTTCTCCAATCCTAACTCCACCTATACTAACTCCTTCTCCAATCCTAACTCCACCTATACTAACTCCTTCTCCAATACTAACTCCTTCTCCAATCCTAACTCCTTCTCCAATCCTAACTCCTTCTCCAATCCTAACTCCTTCTCCAATCTTAACTCCTTCTCAATCCTAACACTTCAAACAATATAATAACTAAATTTTTTCATAATGCCCACTGCTTTGTCGGCACGGAAGTAGTTTGATTTCAATTTTAAGTATTTTCAATAGATGTCCAAATTCCACATTTTCCGATGTCTATATTTTCAAAGTTCAAAGTTTCAAATTTTAATAATAATTTTATATCTGTCTGGAAGTCATTAAATCACATAAACCACAGTAAATAAAAGAAGGGACATTTCAGCATAGTAAGTAGCAGAAGTACAAAAATTATTTACATCTCTGTAGTGAGATACGATAGAAAACTCATTCTAATGCATCCATTACATGCAGTACTACTTCCGCAAGCATCCCTTTAACAATAATTTGAGCATAATATAATATATACATGCTGTTGCTCAAAAAGACAAGCTTCGTTACGTATAATTGGTATGACAGTAGACGGCATCATAGCACTGTTTATGTTTAAAATTTCTTCAACCATTTTTGAAGGGATCAAAAATAAGTCTAAATAACTAGTACTTCGATACTAAGTTTTCATTTCTATAAAAATTCAAAATTATTCCAAATAAATTATTAACTTATAACTAACTATTCAACTTGACTGAAAATTTTACTTAAAATTACTTAAAATAACAAAAGGAGTCTAAATAAATACTTAACGTATGATTAATTATGTAACACTAGTTAAATTATTACGTACGACAACCTAACAAAATAAATTACTGCTATAGTGTTGGCCCTTGATGGAGATTCAGATATACCCTAGTTTATGATGACATATAAGATAAATATATCTATATTCTATTTTAAACAAACAAGAATAATCTTTTTTAATTGAGGGTCATTCTTTTCTCCTTAATTTAAAAAAAAAAAGACGTAAACAATGAAATAATATAAATGTGTCTACCGACATAAAGGGGAATATAAAAGTGAGAAGAAGAAAAAAAAATTCGAAATTGTGATGTATGGAATATTTTAAAATTTTATAAATTTATAATTTGGAAACTTTTGTTCATAAAAGGAATCTAATTACAATATTTGTTAAAATTTAGTAAATACTTTCAAGATAAATCAACATATTATTGGCCAGAATTAGTTTTGGAAGTACCTTTCAGCAGAATAAGAATCTTTCTCACTTTAGAGACAAAAGGTGCGAAGATAGAAAGCATATTCTTTTCCTCACTTATATATCCATGTCGGTTTTCTACTTACTCGTCCCAAACAGCTGTCGCATCGGTCGACTTTCTGATGGTCCATACAGTTGTTACCCAGCCAAGGGAGATTTACCCATTTGCTTATAGTCAGCACCTCTGGACTAGGTAATTAAACGGAAGTTAGGACCGGCCACAGGAAGAAGTTACAACACTTCTGTTTTGTCTTCGATGGACTTATCGAGTTGTTGCCCTAACACAGAGTTATTGAAGTGTAGTTATTGACCCACTCCGAGCATTCCACCCATTCTTCTTTGGATACCAGATATTCGATCAGCATAGCTTTTCTTTTTCTTTTGTCCGATATCAATTTTCATGTTTGTAGGAAATACGTTTTGTAAAAGCATGCAATTTTATTATTTCTAAAATCAATGCATTATGACAAAAAATTATTTAAAAATTTAGTAGAGTATACTCAGTTTAACTGAGAGTATAACTAAGCATTTAAGACAACCACATGCAGATTTTTATGACTGATCGTGAGTTCGATCCTGGCAGCAGACCGGGTTTACGCATTTAGTCGGCGTGGTGTATGTGCAGCAAAGTCCACGTTAAATCTGTCGTGGCTGAAAGTCGTCCTATTGTTGTGTTGGGAAAGTTTAAAGTACAAGTACCAGTTCAAGCATTGTCCGCGTAGTCTCATTGTCAAAATTAATTGACTATCTCAGAAGATAATCCTAAAAAAAGACTAGGTTCTTGGTCATGTTTGGGAAGGGTGCATAAAGTGCTCTGTAATCGCTAATCTCTCGTATTTGTAATAGGCGGGGGGGGGGGGTTAAACACTAGGTAAATAAAATTTTAATTTAAAAAAACGTTATTTAAACCTGAAAAATCATTAACAAGGCTGATTACATCGAAGAAGAATTAATTTCATTGAAAACTAATGAAATGAAAAGCTATTCATTTGAAAAGGCGAATACATCTCATTTCTATGCTATAAATGAACTTATTTTGGATTTCTTTTTAAATGTCTTCTGCCTTTAGCGACCGGAATAATGATTCATCAAATTTGATAACGTTGTTTTTCTTACTTAATTATAAATTTAGAATCGCTATTAAGTATATTTTAGTTTTTACTTGAGACAGAAAAGCTATGAAATACATAAAGAACAACAATTAATATTATTTTTATCANACATATATATATTAATTAGATAAACTAACAATTTTGATGTAAGAAGCAGATAATAGCATTAACTGCTTTTCTATTAAAATAATTGTCATTTTTAACAAAAATATTAATTAATAAGTACTATATTTAGTAGCGTACGAGGAATTCGGTTTGCAATGTATCATAATGCCGGCAAAATCTGGGCAATTTTTCTTAAATCATTCAAGATCAATTGATGGACTTCATGACCTTTATTTTTAATTTGAGTATAAAAATGGAACATAAGGAATGTATTCCAGAATTTTGGAAATGCTACTCCTTATGCATAAGTGTGTTTAGAAAGTGGGTTCTGTACTATTATTTATTATACTTTGTGGTGTTAAAAACATTGCAGGATTTCTAAAAACATCAATTCTCAATTCCCCGTTTACAATTCCTCAATTAGTGGCCATTCAATTAAACTCGTGAAAGCTAATTTTAAAGTAACTTTATTTTCATGAATCAAACGATTGAAATTAAGATTTGAAGATCTCCTAGTCTTAACTGGCTTTATAATCATTATAAATAACAAAAATATAGTTCCAATTCATAATTTGAAGACATTTTTGAAAATAAATAGAAATTTATCTAATAAGTAATTAATTGTAAGTAATTATATATTTTTAAGTAGTTTACAAATGTACCTTGATGGTTTGGAGATGCCAACTACATTCATGTTCGAAAGATAAGGAAGAAAACATTTAGTTGAACAATTAAAAAAACCGAATCAAGTGAAATTTGTATGATATTATACCTATTTATGATTAAAAGAATATTGATATTTAAAAGATACAAGATCTTGGGTAAATTGGCCTCACAGTTAGTTATTCGAAAAATGGGGAAGTAAAAAAACAATTGTGGATGGTTTGAAACAGGAAATGACTCTTCTGGTCAGTAAAGGAAATCTTACAACACAGACTCGAGCTATTCTCGAGGTTCACAAACTTTTTAGAAAATAAATCTACATTTTCAGACTGCATAAATCCCACTCCTTCCTCAAGACATAGGAGTTGCAGGGAAAAAAAAGTGGAAAGTTGCAAGTGCCTGATGGGCTCAGGTTTAGAGATCTAGTTACTAACTCCATCCACTCAATATCTTTGGCTTCAAGACCTCGACCAACTCAGCCCTGCCCAAACACATTTTGTCATTTAAAAAATAAACTAGGGATCAACGGGTCTGAGTAATTTTACACGAGAATTAAGTTCTTAGCTCTATTCCTGAGGAAAGCTAGTGCGCTTTCCCAAAAGATATGTAACTTTGTGGGTCTATTAAGCATCAGGAAGCCTCACAACATAGCAAGTCGATCTTTGATAGCATATCACTTCCGCGATGTTAAACGAATGGTACTAGTTCTCTGGGGTTTTTTAGAGTATTTTCCCTACGTGAACGCGTTGCGAATCATTGTTCAGCACCATTGAAGCTGATGATTTATTCACGAAGAGATAAACCCACGGTGTTTGCGTTAAAAGTATGTTACCTGTACCAGTTCAGGTGGACTCTTCTTTCTATGACCTGGAGTTTCAGGAAAGCACCCTGACTTCTCTGTGGTAGAGAACTGAGCTTTTAGAGCCCTATGTAAGATTATTCAGAATAGCTGTTAGATCTCTAGTTCATTTGTAAGAATGACAGCCCGCATCCGCACAAGAAGGGGCTGATTGAAAAAATACTTGAGACTGAAGCTATTCAGGGGATGAAGTGGTCAACCAGATATCGTCTGGATTCCATCAAACACTCCTGATATGCTCTTAGTAGATCAATTACAATTCACTGATTCACTGTGCCGCCCATTAACTAATCTTGAAATTTTGCTATGACCTTCTGTTATCGTTATCGTCAAATTTTACATGATTTGGTACTCTAATTTTTCATTTATCTTCCAAAATCATGTTTGTTCCTTAACTTTTTTGAACTAGTGAAAGTTTTGACTTTTCTTCTATAAGAATATTTTTGAAATTTAATAAAAAATAAAGGAAATCCTTTATTTCTGAATAGTTAAGATTTAGTAACAAACTTAATCACCTAAAAGGTTAGCAAACATCGGGGTTTTACCCTAACAAGAAAAATGATAATCAAGCCAATAAGCAGCTTATAAGTGCCTGTTGAACTCAAATAATCTAAATATTTTATGAAACACTTTTATTTGGAAGCATTTATTAAAATTCATTGTTACTATTTATCTTTTTATTCATTAATTGTGAATAATTTTCATTGATTACACCCTACAAAGCTTACTTGCAACTTGAAATGGTGCTTACGCTACATTAAAATTTAAATTTGTATAAAGATGTGAGAGGTAAAAGTTCCATTCAGCACCACCTATCACCCAGAACTCTTGCAGTGACGTTGTTGTTGGTAATTTTTTATAATCGACTCCGACACCGAAATTCTAGTTGCGGAACACTGATTTCAAATACTACTAGGACACTCTTTAGTACATAATAAACATATGCCAAACAATGAAAGCCACGAAATAGGGTTCGATCGCTCCCTCTTAGAAATGCAAAGTATGTTTTCCGAAACTTGGGCTACCACATTAGACCATTCATATTCGTGTTTGGCGACGAGAATTTAAAATAAGTATTTTCGCTACAAAAAACTATTTTACTTAGTATCTGTTATTAAATAAAAAATTCTTAAGAGATATTTCTTCAAAACAAAATTTAGAAAATCTTAAATTTACAAAATTTAAAGAAATTGCTCAAAAATTTAAAAAAAACATGCTATTTTTTTTTTATTTTTAGAAAATTTTTGAAGCAATTAACTGTTTTAAAAATACTTCCTTAAAAATTTTTGTAGAAATGCTTTGAACCAATGAAAAAATGTTTACAATTATATTTCATGAGATTAACATACTTCAATGTTGAATTATTTTCCATAAATAATTTTATGAAGTTCAAATTTAAATTCATAATTTTTCTATTTATGATTTCATAGTTTTCCATTTATGATTTCATAGTTTTCCATTTATGATTTCATAGTTCTTGGATTTCAGTTATTATGCAATTCAGTTATTGTATATCAGTTACTATATAAATATTCTACCATTAATGATTCATTAAAATCTGATTATGCCTTAAAAATGTTTTACTTACATAAATTCAATAAACAAACTAAATAAAGACTGTTCTGTAAAGACCACTCTCAATATGTTGTTGAGAGCAATTCAATATTTAATCTGGAAAAAAACAGTAAACAATATCAAAATCTAACGAAGCTTTATTGAGGAAGGCGGTACTGAAAAACAAAAATCTGTTTGAATGTTGTGATAAAACAGATGGAAACAGAAAAATTTCCAAGATCTATTAGGCAATCAAACTTGTTTAGATGTTTTGAACTTTCGAAATTTTCAATAGTGACTCGATGAACTTCTATGTAACGTAAGTATCAAATTGAGACCCCAAATGAGTATATTTTTAAGCCTTCAATTTTAACAAAGATTTTAAAATTATTTGTCAAGGATGGTGATTACAAAACTAGTTTATTAATCTGTTTACCTGCTTCACAAAAAACTTCTAATGATGAATGTTATTACATATCATAAATGAGTAGGAATTTTAATCATTGAACATCTTTCTTTAAAAAATTAATAATTATCTTAAGACACATAAAAACTATTTTCATATATGAATACGGAATTCATTAATTTGAATAAACGATCGAATCGTCATTTTAATTACTGAAGTTGTAAACATTTTGGGAAATATTTAACGAAAATGGATAATAAAAAAAAATTATAATTTTATATTGATTCTGATAAAAAAGGTATATAGAATTTTTACGTTCTTTTTATTAGAAAAAAGATGTGCGCAATAATTATTTTCTTTTCTTTAACTTTTATATTCTTCTTATAGCAAACATACAATCATTCTCTTCAAAACAAAGATAATCTGATTCATTACGAACCATGACTTTTCAAAGCATTTTATTACAACATCTTACCATTACAGCCATATTTTTATTTTAACCACGTTGAAAAAAAAGTAATTTATTTATTTGTTTTATTACTTTAGATGATGAGCGTACAAGAGTTCTAGTTTTGGAAACTATAAAAGCAACTGCGGTTAACAAAGGTAATAGTACTTCAAACTTCCCTGCAAAAAATAGAATTTAGGTCACGATTAGTAGTCCGAAATTAATTATTTATATATAAGAAACATTTGCGCAACAGTCTTGTTTACTTTTGCAATATAAAAAATATATAAAATCATTGGTTTGTTATGTTGCAAGATTTAATTTATTTTTAAACTTCACTTTAATTTACAAGAGAGTAAATAAATCAAAATTGAGTACAGAAAAAATCAGATAGTATTATTTTTCATTATATTCTGTATCAATTTTGAACATGCATTGGGATTGTAGGTGAGTTATTGTAAGTTCATTTTGACAAATTATAAATTTTTCTCTGTTATAAAGAAATTTTCTTCAAAAAGATTCATTTCAAAGAATGCAAATTACTTTTAAAAGATTACAGTAAAATTTTTTGTTAAATTAAAATTCAACTATGTGTTATGTAATTATAAAAATCAGCATTGTATGATATTATCATAAAACTACAGTTAAAATAAAAGTCAACAATGTATTATGTTAAAAGAATCAACAATGTATGATACTATTGCAAAATCACTGTTAAAATGAAAGTCGACTATACGTTATGTTATTATGAGAATCAACAATGAGTAAGGTTATGAAATTGTTAAAATACAAGTCAACAATGCTTTCTGTTATTATAATAATTAACAATCTATGATGTTACAATAAAACTAATGCTATATTAAGAAAAATTTAACAATTTGTTATTTTGCTCTCCATTCAATGCTTTTAATAATATTCAAAAAAATTATATATAAAACTATATAACTTTCCTTATAATCAATATATATTTTTTAATGTATAAAAATAGAAAATGAATTTAAATGATTATTTCAAACCAGCCAAACTTCGCCAAAATGAGTACCTCATGCCAGCAAACCTGTCGTCAAACTCAGTATCAAACAGTAGCTAGTTCCATTTGATCAGCAGTCCGTAGAATCAAAGTAACTCAACGAGTCTTTTTGTTCCACGCTCACTCCAAGTGAGCTCTCATTTCTAAAGATTCATGGCTTTGGAACACTGATCACCCTCTTTATATTCACTCAGTTTTCAAAAGCTGACATGAACTTCGAACATTTCACTCCGTCTTCATTTGAGCCAAAAAGAACAACCTTTTTACACTAGGGTGTTGCGGTTGGCGACAAAAGAAGTTACAGTCTATTAAGGTCTTGAATACAAGGCTGTTGAATACTTTGAAATGCTTTATATTCAGCGCATTATGTGGTTTCATAGAGTTCAAGTTAAGTACATATAGAATTTGCGCTGGAAATTGTACAAAAGACTGGCGTCGGTAACTTTGTGAAAGATTTGTAGCTGCTTTTAGTTCAGTTCATAAATAGTATTAATCACGTCTTACTATTTTATTGATATTCACAGTAAAAAAGATGGTTTCATTAAAACACTGACAGCATTACAAAAATTCAACTTACATGCGTTTCATGGATGGAAAAACAAGTTGACAGTCAATTTTGACGAAATCGAGTTATGGGGAAATATGTTTCTTGCGTATATTCGTATTTTAATTTGACAAACTTAAAGAAATGGATACTGATCTAGGAGCTACGAGATATGGTAAAAACCACAATATACAGAGTGTTCTGTAATGCAGTATGTAATATAATAATGCATGTAATATATATAATCAGGAAGCCTCNCTTTCACGTGTTAAACAACATCCGTGTTTGACCTACTCTCTCGGTCGAGAAAAGTGTTCCAGTTGAAAGTGAAAAACTACAGGTGTTGGTTCGATCTCAAAAAGTGTGGTGAGTTTCTTATCCAGCTTATCTTTTAGTCAATCTATTCATTACACAATTTAAGACCGGTGCTTCATTCATTCATATTTTTAAATTTTAAATATGCTCATATATATATATATATATATATATTCATAATTCCCTCCGGGGCTTCTAAGACGAATATGGCAGAAAAGAACATATGAAATTATTCCTAAAGTATTCAAGTTTTAGTTTAAGCAGTTGCCGGTAGATGGCAGTAACATGTACCACTGAAGCCAGTTGTAGTAAAGAAAAATGGCCTTTACAGGCGGAGGGAATTATGAATAACCCTGTATATATGAATGATGCCCACTTTCCTAATTTGAAAGCACATTTTTTTAAGAAAAACTCTTTCAATGGGAAAATCAAAATAAATCCTGAAATAATAATTCCAGCAACTTTAAAAGCAATTGATAATTTAATATTGAAACTTTTAAAAACATACTTAATAATTTAAATAATTTTATTTGATGCCAGAATCAAATATAAGAATATCTTTATTGATGAGGAAGTATTGATAAAGAGGAATTTCAAGGGAAACAAACGGTTCTGGTCCAACTTGATTTCCAAATTTTATTTCTTCTCGACATCAAAAATTATAATTTTTTTTTTTACATTTTAAGGGAATGTAAATAAATGCTTCTGATAGTCATGTAATTTTTTTTTTTACAATTTCAATCGCATGCTGGCTCCTGAATTTGTTTTATCACAGAATCAGCTTTCTTGGACATTTCCCCCTTGTCTTCAAATGCTAGAAACGAAGTTGACGCAAATGACCATTGGATTTCTTTTCCAAGCTCATGGGAGAATCATTTAATAAACAATTTTTTAACTCTCTAAAAATAGAGATGTAACAAGACAAAATATTTTGCCAAATTTGCTTATTGATTTTAATTTGATAGTTGTTTCCAAATACTTTGACTTTGCCAAAGTAATTAGAAATAGAGCTAAGATTGATAGCTTGCAATGACATCTGGACTAATATAGATATGCATACTGCCTTTTCTGCATTGATTACAAATCTGATACGAAGCATACCTAATGACCATGGGCTCGTGATCTTCATAATCGCAGTAAACTTTTTTATTTAATTGAGGTTGGAGGCCTCATCTCCTCATAATTGCGATTTAGCTTCAATCGAAAAGTTCTTCGCGAAGTTGATTTTATTACAGTGGTGTTACAAATGTTTTATTATAAACGCACCTAAGGAACTAAGCACAAAATTATTTTAGGATAAATCATCTCATTTCGTTTTATTTTGTTACGATTTGTAGTCTATGCAGAGCAACATAAACACTGTAAATTTTTTTCATAAATAAGGATAGCAAAATGGTTTTAGTCGGTCTTGAATCTATGTCATTTGCATAAGTGAAATATTCCTAATTAATTTCCTGATTTGTTTTTATTACTAAATAGCTCTATCCACAAAAATCAAATAAAAATTTCCCTCCTCAACAGTTTACATAACCAGAACATCTTTAAAACAATACACAGGACAGAAGATCTTTAAAGCAAGCATATACAGCAAACGAAGACTAATATCTAATTCAGTATTATAAATTTTTCGATGAGCAATTAAAAGTTAATCGTAGTTATACAGGGTTATTCATAATTCCCTCCGCCTGTAAAGGCCATTTTTCTTTACTACAACTGACTTCAGGGATACATGTTACTGCCATCTACCGGCAACTGCTTAAATTAAAACTTGAATACTTTAGGAATAATTTCATATGTTCTTTTTTGCCATATTCGTCTTCGTTTTTTTTTTTTTTCTATAACGCTTCGAAACCCTGGAGGGAATTATGAATAACCCTGTATTTAGTTGTATAGATTAATAATTATGCATTATTTTAATGGTTATTTTTATTTAGTATTTTTATAAACTGATTCAATATAATTTTATTTTCATAAAATGATTCCGTACAATTTGGCTCAAAAACTTCAAACACATTTCCTCACAATGCAGTCCTTCAACGAAAATAGCATCTTCAAAGCAAAATAATATCGGAACTGACAAAAAATCAGAAAGAAATTGAAAAGAGATACTATAAATTAAATTTTCTTACAAATGTCAAGAATCAAATATATTTAGTAGTATATATTAATAATTATACATTAGTTCAATGATTATTTTTATTTAGTATTTTTATAAAATGATTCAATACAATGTGGTTCAAAAACTTCAAACACATTTCCTCACAATGCAGTCCTTCAACAAAAATCGCAGTTTCGAAACAAAATATCGGAACTGGCTAAAAATCAAAAAGAAATTGAAGAACGAAATTTAACTTATAAATGTCAAAAATCAAATTTTCCGACAATTCTCCTGGATCAAACGACGCACACCCTGCTGTACTAATATACTTAAGCAACATGACATCCAAACCCAGCTGCACCCCACTCCAGTGCATACTTTCCGACATTTCACCAAAAGATCACAAAAGACGACAGACCCCCCTTTTCAATACAGGGGTGCAACACATTGTGGCTGAGCATATGACGAACTACTAGGCTTATCAACGCTTTCGAACCCCCCTTTTACTCTCTTTGGATATGACTTTTATACGTACCGCCATCATGATCAACCCCCTTCTAACTTTTTTTATATGGCCTAACTCCCCCTTTTCACAGAGGCCTGCCTTTATAGCCTAGTAGAACTGTTTATTGTATCCAACTGATAGGCATGTTAACGGGTATAGTGACGAAAACCATAGTAGTAGCCCAGATAGGTGCTTGACTTTTCAAGTCAGAGACGGGTATATAGAAACCCATGGGTAGGGGAGTATGGGTGGATTGGATTTTACAACTCTACACAGATGGGCTTTATATGCTCTCGTGGTTTGAAGGTTCTGGCGGGATTTCTGAATCAGCGCTTGAAACCGATTATTTTGGAATTTTTCAAACTGAATCTTACCTTCCCCCCTTTTTTTTCCGGTGAGAATCTCCCCCATAATTCTGATCGGTATGTGACAGTCCTTTGCGGATCTGAAGTGCGACCAATTGCTTTAGTATCTGACTCTTTTGTGTAATTTGAATGGATGTCATTGGTTGAAGATCTGTAAAATATTCGAAAGTTGAAGAGTACAGTTGGTGCTTGCGCCAACACAATCACATTCTTGATTCTTTTGCTACTTTTTAACAATGAGAAAATGATGGCACAAGCTCAGTACAGTTAAAAAGTTAATGACTTCTGATTACCAAATGACATATTTGAAGTTTGTAAGCATAAAGCTCGAACTTTAAAAAAAAAAAACAGAAATAGTTCCCTCAAGTTGTGCAGAAGTGAGAATGTTCCATTGGGCAAAATAAGGAAGTTTTAACACTTACCAATGGAAAGTTGTAGCATTTGAAGCCTCTTTCTAAAACATTAAGCCACTTTTTCAAATATTAAAACTTTTAAAAATTTAAAAATACTGTTAATATTAATGTTGTAAGGCATCTCTTGTGAAGCATATCTCAAAATATAGTAAACATTACAAGGTTTATTTCTAAAATGAAGAATAAAAAAGAAACAAGTGTAAAATACAGTAATTTTCAGAATATAATAAAATATTTAGACAAATTCAATATACATTTTAGTTTATTTTATAACCATCGTTTACGACTACTAATGTTCAAGTTCGTATCCTTGTAATTTTGATTCTAATTTAGAAGACAAGGGAACTCCTGATTAAGTATTGGGGGAAATTCGCCTTCAGGAAGGACTTTTTAATAGAACAAACCAGTATTTGCGTTACATGGTGAGGAAAACCACGAAAACCCCCCTTGCTTTGACTATCTTGCAAGGGGATTCTAACTAATGATCTTGTTCTTAATCTTGTTCATGATCTTGATTGATCTAACTCATGCAAGGGATCTGAATATTCTTACGTCAGCAGTGTGGTCAGTGTGAACCGGGTGTGGAATTCGTATCTACCAGCCATCGCTGGGATTCGAACCCAATTCATTTCATTCGAAGGCGAACTCTCCATCCCCTGAGCCACCACGGCTCTCAATATGCATTTAAAAAAATTAATAAAGTGCAAATTTATCGAAGTATTTTTAACCAAAAAAAGTGGTGTTTTGATCACGAATGACAGACAAGCTTTTAATCGTCACTTGTTATATATTATATACTATATAATTATCTTTAGTGTTATATATTAAATAATTATATTTAGTAACCCCGTAGCCGGTGGGTGGTGGATATTAATTTTTCTCTATAGTATGTTCTATTAAAGAAAAAAAAAAAAGACATATTAACACTACTGAATCCTTTAAAATTTTCCATCAGTTTTTTGGTTTTTTATTTCGGGATTTATTTGGGGGAGGAGGGTGTATGGGATTTTAAAGAGAACATTTTACCAAAATTATTAAATTTTTGAACGAGTCAGTGAAAAGATTCTTTTACACGTTTTATTACACAATGGTAGTGCCTTTATCTACTAAATAAATCTATTGATTTTAATCTTAGAAATTAGTGTTTTATAACTCTGGAAAAAAAAAAATTTTTAGAAGCAATAAAAACAGTAAATTAGAAAAAAAATAATTTTTTTCTTTTTTTTTTATCTTTGGTTCATAAATCCTTTATTTTAATTATGTTATAAAAGAAAAGCTATTGCAATTTTTATACCGAGGAAATATTTATTTTTTTCAGTTTTATTGAAATTGTTTATAATTTCACTTAAATTTAATTTTTTGCACATTTTAATTTGAATTCCGAGGAAAGATTGATTTGAAAATTTCAAAGAATTTCCTTTTGTTTTTACTTAATCTGATTTTAAATACTAAACAACTGCCGCATAGTTTTTCATGTATTCTAAATATCATTCGTTTTTATTTACAAGTAAAATAAATTTGTTAAAATGTAATTTTTTAAACTAAATAAGTTCTTTTAAACTTTTTTTTTAAATTAAAAGTAAGATGATTCAATTAGTTAAAATCATTGTGAAGAATTTTTATATTTTAATGTTTTGAAAATGTTGATTACAAACCACTACTTTTTTAGAGCATTTCAAAGATGCCTAAAGAAAAAAAAATTATGTAAAACAGTTAAAATTTTTGAGCCTAAAATATATTATTCCTCTTTTTAGAGCTGTTTTCCACTAACGTATAAATATGGAGCAAACTTCCTCGTTTTATAGAAAATATGCTGAAATTTAATCATAATTTTAAATTTAAAATTGTAAATTAATACACTTAAACGTTAAAAAATTTTATTCTTAAATTTAATTCCCAAGAAAAGCTTTTATATTTTATTTACAGCAAAATTTGGTCTCTAAAATTTTTTTAAAAGATAAAATTGAGCTTTAGGTTGCGCATTCATATACTGTAAAAAATTTGGCGCATAGTTGCCATCAATGTAGGCGTTGAGGTAAACTAATAAATTTTACAGTGTATTATGTTGCCACATTTTTTTTTACTTTTTTCAATGTTATAGTTTTATTTATTTATTCATTCCCTAAGTTCTTGTTATTCATTAACACATATTCCATGCTCATTAGAATTATTTTATGGTTAAATTGCAAAAAACGTTTCGTTTAAAAAAAAAAAAAGAGCTATTTTTTAGTGATATATTTGCACAAAATCCTTCAAACAATTCTTTAGTCAAATTTATACAATTTTTTGTACTGATATTGCGGTTCTGTACTTAAAAATGTATTTCATTTACCTCAACATAAAAAATGGAGGAAACTATACAGTAAAGGTTTTTACAGTGTAGCTGCTCATTTATAAGGTCAAGATTCTAAGTCAACCCGATTGAGATAATATTTGAACTTGAGGTGCAATGTGCGCAAGTACTAAAATATAAGTGCTTTACCAACTGAGCAGAACAAGATGGCCGAAAACTTTTCCGCTATTTATTTTTATACCAGGCTGTAAAAGATAAACGCCACAGAAACAGTTTTAAACTTCTTCCCCGAGTCTTCAAAACGACTCTAAACGACTTCCAGTTTATAACCTGAGTGAAACTTACGAAAGTACTTTCAAAAATTTGCATATCAACACCCCATCAACAGTTCTCCAAAACTGTCCGTCGATTTTAGCGAGCCGGCTGTTGCCAAAAATTGTTACCTAAAAACAACATTTTCCTCGTCTGCCGAAAGTAGAGAAGTAACGCATATAAAAGGCTCCTCTTATAAAGCGGTCTGTAAGTACTTCCAAAGAACTCTCTATAATTTAAAATTCAACATCCCACCACAAAAGTTTGTTCTCTTGTTTAATCACCACGTCGAGAATAATTCAGCAAAAGCCAAACGATAAAAAGGGGGGAGTTGAGGTGATTGGTGGTTTCTCCTGCCCTCCTGCATAATTTTGCACCTCTCGACGATTGTTGTCGTGTTCCATGTTCCACAGCTGCGTAATCTCGAAGTCGCACAGTTTTCGTTAATCGTTCTTGTTTCCATGGTGACGGGTCATTTGCGTTACCATATGGTGTAGTGATGGATGATAACTAAAATAGAAAGGGCATTGTTATCGTTTTATTGGAGGGGGCATGAAACGGTGATAAGATGAAAAGAGACAGATCATTTGTGTAATTTGCATTATTACTTAGTGATGTAACATGTTACAAAGGAAACACAAAAAAAAAAAACCACGAACAGTGAATATTCCTTAATACTAAAAATTTTAATAATCTAATCTAACCATTTGGTATTCTGGAGTTGCAAAAAAGTAAAATATTTGTGACTGAAATAAATAATAAGCTTAAAGAGAGAATATCCCGAGTAACACTCTGAAAACACAATTGAAAAGCGTAATTAAAAAAAAAAAAAAAAAAGTCTTAAGGGACATTTTTGGAAGAAAAAAAATTGAGATTTCAGGGAGAAGATCTTATTTTAGTCTGTACAACATTCATTTGTATTGCCAAATGTTTAAATGTCGAATAACTTAAGGGATTAAGCTCTAAGTGACAATCTTTGAGAATTTTCCAAGCAGAAGAAGGTTCCAATTGCATTATATCATGGTTTGGCAACAAAGAGTCGACAAATAATCTTCGAAGAAGCGAATAAAATCCAAAAGTGTAAACACTATAACATGAACAGAATGTTAGGGATCTGTGGATTTTGCTAATTGGAAGCTTGTGGACAGGATTAAAAGAAAGGCGTGACCTTTATTTTCTTTATTTATTCTCAATGCATTAACTTTAAAAGTCAAGAAGTGCTGCTGTTTTTCTGCTCTGAAGCAAGAGAGTGTGGGGGGGGGATATTTCTCTTCCAATATACAGTTAATTTAAAATATCAAATGACATTTAATTTGATATTAAAAGGATATTGTTCATTACCATTGCATTATGCAAACAAAGAGGGAGCGATAAGAATAAGGTAGAAAATAAAATAAAAAATACAAGCTTAGCGGCGAGGGAGTGAGTGCAAACGAGATATAGCCTAGTTAACCCTCTCGTGGCCCATAACGAACTCGGAATGTTTCCCCGAGGATAGTGGTTGGGGGTGGTGTGTAAATCCCTTCTTTTTCAAGGTATGGCTTCGGACACAATATCGAAGGCTTAGTATCGAATTGAATGGACAGATAAAAGGGTGTACAGAGTGAGAAGTTCAGGAGGAAATAACCCATGGTCAGTTTTTGTTTCCCACTGCGAATGCGGTGAACTGAAACTATGTTTTTGTTCTTTTGCCTTATGCTATTATCACCAAACGAATACATTAATTTTCCTTTAAATGAATTTTAAAAAAGTTATCAATGTTTATTTTTTTTTTTTTACTTTATAAGTTTTAACAAATTATTTTATAAATAATTCTTCTTCAGATTTCATTTTTTTCACTTAAACTTTTGTTTTATGTGCAAAATATTGATAATGTTTTAAGAGAACAGACAATTTTACTATAATTAGAAAGTTGCGGGGAATTTGAAAGTTATTTTCAACAATTATTTCAAAGCTAATCTGAATACAATATTTGCTTAAACTTATAAGGAAATAGTAGTCTTAAATGTTTTTATTTTCTTATAAATTTCTCCAAAAATACAAAATGCATATTGCAAAGAAATGTGTATAATATAATTTTAAATGTTAATGTTTTCAAGTTAGAGATTCGGGGTCTTAGGAAATAAAGGTTTCAGATAGGGTTACTCTGAAATAAAGGTTTAATATACATATTGTTCCATAATGATCATTCATAATGAAAAACCATATAAAAATAAAATATAAATATACTTGTTAAGGATAGCAAATTAATATTTAAATCAGGAAATAACAATTTACCAGTAAAAAATGTGATATGAAAAACACCAAAACCAATTTGATAAATCTTGGAGGTACTTTCAATAATTACCTATCAACATCTTTCTGTTTCCTTTGCAATAAAACAAGTTTTGATGTTATCAGTACCTTTCAGAGCAATTATTCCGCAGATTTTGTGGGCGTTTCTATGTTTTTCTTGGAACATACTACTTCAGCAACTCTAATGAATCTATTTTC
Organism: Parasteatoda tepidariorum; assembly: GCF_043381705.1. Taxonomy (NCBI): domain Eukaryota; kingdom Metazoa; phylum Arthropoda; class Arachnida; order Araneae; family Theridiidae; genus Parasteatoda; species Parasteatoda tepidariorum. The sequence goes on along the minus strand of NC_092210.1, from coordinate 47,122,850 downwards.
TTATTTCATTTTTGAAAAGAATTCTAAAAGTGCATGTTAAGAGTTATTATTACGCTTCATCCTGTAGATTGCTATCAATCCTGTAGATTCATACTGTTTTGAATGTAAATCTAAAAAATAACAATTAAAATAAATATAATGTCATACGTAGTTGACAAACATCAAAAATAAAATTAAAAGAATAATTTTAAAAAATTCCTAAGAAGTTAAAAATTTTACATTTTAAATTTGTTTTACTTTTAATAATATAACACAATTGGTATATAATAAACTTGATGAATACCCATTGAATAATAAATTTTGAATATAGTTTAATAAATTTTGAATGCAATTTAGCAAATTTTGAATGTATTGTTTTAAGTGTTGGAATGTAATGAATAAATTTCGAATAAACAACATTCAAAATTTAATAAATTTTGAATGTTGAACAATAGCATCAATGTAATCTTAAAATCAATATTTTGAGGTTTTACTTTCTATAATATAACACAATTAGTTTATAATGAACTAGCTGAATACCCGTTCTTCGTACGGGGTGAAAAAAGTTAGCAATCAATAAATGAGTACTGAAAAACACTACGAAATCCTGGATGAAACTGAAAGACAGGTACCACATACCAACACACTTAATAAAGCTAAAATTTCATTTTTTTTTAAAAATTCATCATTATATTTTATCCTTTCACTGATTTTAGATTAAGCAAAATATGTTTTAAATAGTTCATTATATCAAAATAAAGATTAACTGTACTCAGAAACATTTGGCATTAAACTGTTGCTCGATGCAAACTCAATATTAAAAATTTACAGCAATCACGTGATTTTATTGGTTACTTATCCCTTTGGAGGGACCGCAAAAATTTCCCTTCACAGTATCTGTATTTTAGCTTCCCAGTATTGATACAGTTTTAATAGGTATCAAATATACTTATATTATACATTGTACCTATATTAGTAATTTTTTTACCTATTAAAGCAGCGCCAATAATTATAATACTAGTAGTGTCATTTACCAAAATTAATTAAGTATCATTGGCGTTAATAATATGACGATTTTTTTTATTTCTCTTAAGCGAATTAATGCCATTTCTCTATTAATTTTACTTTATAGTACTTAGAGTATATACACGTATTTTTTATTTTATTTCAGTTAGTACTTAATACCAAAATAATTAAGCATAATTGACATCAATAATAATTTGGCGATTTCTTATACGCTTCTCTTAAACGGATAAGTACCATTTTTCCATTACCTTTATCATAGCTTATTTTTAATTTCATTTGGTAATTATTACCAGAATTATTTAAGTATCAATAGCGTCAATAATAATATGTCACGTTTTTGTGTTTTTTCCCAATGATTTAGTACCATTTCTTTATTAATTTTGCTTTATAGTACATAGGATATATTTTACATTTCAATTAATATTTATTACCAAAATTCACTAAATATCATTGGCGTCTACAGTAGTTAGATTTTTATGTTTCTCTTAATTGAATTAATACCATTTTTGCATTCATTTTTTTAGCACTATAGTTATGGTTTTCAATTTGTACATATTACCAAAATTAATCAAGCCCCGTTGGAGTGAATAACAGTATGGAGAATTTTCACGGTTGCTCTAAAAGAATAAGAACTTTTCATTAATTTGAATTTCTGTTTTATAATAGCAAATTACAAATTTAATCAAGCATCATTGCCCCTAATAAAAGAATTGCAATTTTTTACTTTTCTTCTATGCGAATTAGTTTTGTTTCCTCACTAGTTTTGCTTTTCTGTACATAACTGATTATTTTTTTAATTTAAATTATTGTTCATTTTAAGTCATTTAGTTTTATAGGTTAACCTTTTAAATGCATAAGTATGACTAAAATAAACACTCGGTTTCAAATTCCTTTAGAAATACTAACTTGGTGACGTAATCCACCTATGACATCGTGTTTATGCTGACCATTGAGTTTTCTGACATAACGAATGAAATTTAATAACGTGCAATTAACTCCCTTTTATATTGAGAGCTATTAGCCATCAAATAACACCGATGTGATTTTAGAAATATTCGAAGAAAAGAAAATCGTCTGCAGTCTCGTTCTTATCAATGGTGTGTTCTAAAAATGTGAAAAAAATTCTATTTTTCTTACAGTTCTATCGAGTGAACTAACTGAAAATTTGAACGAATTGTAAGACAGGGAGCTAAGTTTTCCCCTTGTGACCTCTGCCCAAATATCAGGATGATAGAACAAGCGGCTCTGGACTTATAAGACACCAACGCACACACATGAACTCTTCATTTTGTTCTTACAAATTAAGTCAACATTTTTCTAATACGTAAAGTAATAAAAAAAATTGAATCTAACTACATCAAGCTGGTCATTTGTTACTGACTAATTATTTACTTACTTACTAATACTTCATTTTAAAGTTCTTGCTACTAACGAAGTTACAATAGCTAGTTAATATGCCACTTTCAATTTCATCTGACAAATAAAATCGTTTTCATTAAACTGTTAATTCCACTTTGATTAACCTAGAAATAGAATACCGTCATGTACTTTGTGCAGCGATTTATATATTACTTTGCGCAAATTCGAATTTGGCACTTTTCAAGTGCTGCTATTCAGTATTATGTTTTTTTCAAGTTAAAAATGTGTGGAATTTGACGATAGAAGTCTCCGCTATTACTACAAACATTTTTTCGAATTTTAAAACAATCTCAGAGTGTGTTTTGTTTATCCAATGTCAACAACTTTCCGAGAACATCGGACGTCGAAAAGTGTGCGTGGAAACTTTAGCTGTGAAATGCAAAGACGTTGATAAAACAATTGTCGTAAGTGCAAATTTTTTTATTTATATATTAATAAACAATTATATCATGTTAGCGTTGAAAAATTTTGAAAATTAATAACAAATAAACGGAATATGAAAAAAATGCACTGTGGGGCAACTTTGTGCAAAGTTTCATTCGTTTTTTTTTTCTCGGCAGAAAAATTGTCAGACGCTATAAAAAAATATCTAAAACGAGAAACTACCATGATTACTATTTAGAAAAGCTGCAACAATATTTGCCAGCAGTTGCTGGTGGTATGTCGATTGCAGAAGCTTCTCGGAAGTACAAAATCCACAGAAATACTATCTCTAATAAAATTCACAAGAAACACGTGAAACGTGCTGGTAAACTATTATATTTCTTCTACGAAGATTTTTCTAATGAATCAATCAAACGATTTAACACATAAAAATATATTTCATAGGACATCAGGTGATTTTGACAGAAACTGAAGAGCAAGTTCTGTCATGTTCATTCAAGCATGTTATGTTCAAATTTATCAATATTATAAATGTTAATGATTATGTAATAATTATTATTTTTGAAATTTCATCCATGTCAATGTTCAAAAATGTATATGGTTTCCTTTTGTTTAAACTCAAATGTTTAGAAATAAACATTCTTTTTAAGAAAAAATTCTTTATAAAAAATGGTTTTTTAAAGGTGAAAATTATTTTCAAACTAATATCTTTACATATCTTGATGTTTTTGTTATTAAAAATATCAACAATTAAACTTTTTAACAATTTTATATCAACATTTTACTAAAAACATGATTATTAAACTGAATTCCTATCGCTGCACAAAGTAGCCCCACTTGGGGGCTACTTTGTGCAAGATATGTTTTGACTTATTATTTGTAAATATTACATACAAATAATGCCAATATTGATCAAATTCACTTGTCTGAGTGCAGTTATGAATATGATAAGGATAAATTTTACTAAAGTTTGAATTAACATAGTTTTTTTACATGTCAAAGTTCAAAAACTGCGAAATCCTGCACGAAGTAGCCCCACATGACGGTAGATCTTCTGAACATATTTTCAATTCACTTATGCAAAACTAGCACCTGAACTGGCGTGGGCGAAAAAAGAAGAATACAGCTCTTAAAAGGAAGATGACGGGAGAAAATCCTTGGTCACTCACTAGTCCTCCTACTATCTTCTTAACTCTTCTGTTGCGGGTAACTCCGGTAATGAAGTGGAGGTGCCCACTCTAGGTCCGTAATCTAGGACCGTAAACGATGGATCAGCGTTACGACTGCGATTTGTCCAGAACCGAGAGTGTGTGCTGGTGCATCAGCTATTTGGTAGGGATTTGTGGTGAAAATGAACCTCTCCTCCTCTCAGGAAGGATGTGTCCGCTAATAAAACGATTGATCACAGCAAGTTTCTTTCTTCAAAACTAGTTTACTAACTTCTTTGGAACTTGGTTTGGAATGAGCTTGTTTTACAGCTTCTGGTAAAGCCAGTGGCTTTAGAAGAGAAAATGTTCGAGTTATGTAACAGTGTCCAGAAAAAGTTAATCTGGATTTTTTTGATTCCTTGATGCACTTTGATTTGAGTATTATAAATGTGCTTTTATGAAAAATGATTAGGGCTTGCATAAATTGGATTATTAATAATCTTTAGAATATCGTGCTGTTATCTTATATATTTCTTTCACTGGTTTCTTTGTTTCCAAATCTCTCCCGTGCTTTCCGAATTTTTTCAACTTTTAAATTATAAACAATCCTTAAACTACATGTTTTTTGAAAAACTAGTTATTATTTCCATTGTGATAAACGAATTCTATATTTAATAATTTTATTATCAACATTTTAAATAATTATATAAGAAAACAATATATAATTGAAAAAAACAAATTATAACGGTTGAAGTAATAACAAATAATGAAATTCAAGTCATAATTTTGATAAACTTAGAGAGCATTATTACTCAATTGCACCAATCAGAGGTTCAATTTTCTAATACCTATTTAATCTGAGCTTCCATTACAACATAACAGCAAAAACAAAGTAACAAAGTTCCGTAATAAAGTAACTGTCGGTAAAGGGCTATAAGATATAATAACAGATAAAATTTTGTTACAAAAACATTTTATTTAACATAAAATCGCCGTTCACAAAAAAACTCATCCATTTTATTGAATACAAAACATTTCAGTTAAAGCCTCTTCATTACAGTGGGGGAAAATACAGTTCCCAGGAAAGGTACAATTATTTTTAGTTTATGACATGTTCTAATTCACCAAATTTTTATAGAATGCCTGGAGAACACGAATTCCACACCCAACTCCCAACGACCATAGTGCGGACGTAAAATATCCTTAGTGATAGGCAGATCATGGGTTACAATCCCCTTTACGTCAGATTGATCGTGCAGGCTTTCGTGGTTTTCACTTCATGTAATGCAAATACGGGTGATTTCCATCAAAAAGTCCTCCATGAGGGCAAATATCTCCCCATACTTGATCCAGGAGTTCCCTTGTCTTCTGAATTGGGTTAAAAATTATATGGCTACGGAGTTGAACATGAACCCAAAAAGTTGGGTTGGCTGTTCAACGACAGTAATAAAATAAATTTTAAGAATGAAATTTTTTCAGTGATCGTTTTATCAATAAAACTTTTAAAATAATAAGTTTTATGTCAAGCACTTGATTTCGCGGACCTGTATTGGTACTTAGTCTAGTTCTGAATTTGTTTTTGGTGCATACATTGGCTAAAAATGAATAAAATAAGAGGAATTAGGACCTTCGAAATAAACTCTGATAAATGTTGAGGATAGTTATCTAAGAAACATAATTCATTGTTCTTGAATTTGGTCATTTTAATCTTGTGTTCAAAAGTTTGACGAGGAAAAGTGATGCAGTTTTTCGCTGAAGAAATTTCGCCATTTCTTTTTTTTACTGGCATCTTACTTAAGTAATTTCATAAAAATAACAAAACTATCAAAGAAATAATTGCTTATTATTTTGATAAAAACATAATTATAAGTTTCAAGAATTAGTATTGGTTTTAAAAAATTTAACTCTCGGAACCCCTGTAACCCTTCAAAGGAACCTCAGGGTTCCGTTGCAATATATCATATCCTCTGTATGATACTTTGCACTGAAGATGGTGTAGTACTAGAATTAGTATGCTATTTAAATTTTCTTTACAATTTTTAACGTTGCGTTCTTGTCTTTTATTATGCTTTGTAGTTCCTTCCTTTATTTCTGTTCTCCTCTGATTAATTTTTAGACAATCCCATTTTGTGTAACAATTCGATATCGATAATTTCATTCTACATTTGCAATTTATTTCATTTGCTCAAGAAAATTTATGCATGTTGATTCAATGCATATAGGTATAATTCAATTCGATATCACTTCACTTGAATAAAAAATATGCAAACATAATAAACAGAAAGTCAAATAAATTTTAGTAATATTTTATTTCTAAACTATATTACGCTACTTGTTTTGGCAACTTCTGGTGGGAAAAAAAATTACAAAAAATAAATAATCTATCTATTTTGTATTAAGATATAGGAAAAACGACTTATACCACCGTCTTTTGTGTGGAAGATGGTGGGAAATGAAAAGAATAATAAAAAAGAAGGGGGAATATTTGTCGTTACTGATCTCAAAGTTCAACGGTATCAGTTGTAAGGAAAGCTATTCTTTCTATTCCTGATAAGGAGAAAGATACACGATTTTCCCTTTCAAATCAGTACTTGACTGCGGTATTTAAATACTTGTTAACGGGGGTGGGGTGAAAATGGTTGTCTCATAGAGCTTTTGTAAGTGGGTGTGTGTCCGCAAATGTTTCTTTCTTTTTCTTTTGTTTCTGCTTAGATAGTGAACGGTAAATACACTACCAGCACTGGAAGACATTTTTTCCCACTGTTTCTTTTCTCTTGCGATTAATTTTCCCCAGATTGAAGAGATTGTTTGTGTTCCATAATGCGGATTCATCAAAATTTCAATATTTTGTTTTTTATACTTCCTTTCTTGGATTATTCGATATTTTGATATTATTTCGTAAAATAATAATAATAATAATAAGGGAGGAAAGAGAAAGAACTTTTCAAATTATGTGCTTTATGCAATGTGTTCCACAGATAGAAATATTTTCTATTTTGAGAATTTCTATTTCAAGAAAATTTTCATTGTATTTTGTTAACAGCATTTTGAACAGCCGACCAAATTCTGAGTTTGCGACTATCAATGTTCAACTGACTTTTGAACCCAATCCAAAAAGAACAAAAAAAATCTCTAAATCAAGCATTGGGGCAAACTAGCCTTCGAGGAAGAATTTCTGATGGAACTAACCCGCCTATGGGCAAATCTATGGGCATTTTTTCAATGGGCAAATATGCATGGATGCATTTTCGATTTGATGATAGGTTAAAGGAAATGATACCTCCATCTAAGGAGAGGAAAACAAGAAAAACCTCCCAGGATCAGCCCGACGTCAAGGGGATTCAAACCCATGATTCGTCCATCACTGAAGATATTTTTAAATCAGCTCTGTGGTCGGTGCGATCCGGGATCAGATTTTGTATCAACTAGCCACCGCTGGCATTCAAACCTGGGTCACCTCATTGGAAGGCGAGAGCTCTATTCCCTGAACCACTGCTGTTTTCCTAAACCTTAGCAACAACAAAATAATCTAAAATTGTATGGGTTGAATTTAATGTAAAATATAATAATAAAAAATTCAAAAGGTTGCCTTGGTTGTCAATTGTATTGCGCTCATGTGGCATTACTTTACAATTGACATAATGGACTCTAGAAAATGAAATTAAATGGTGTAACATACTGAGTCTGGTTCAAAACAAAGGAAGGAAACAAGCGAAATATAATGAGAAAGTGTCTAGTGAAAGTGGATTTACCTCATAAAGACAGACATTTAAAAAAAAACCATACGTTAGTATAACTTCTTATTGACTATAAATATTATTAACCTATCACCACTTCTGATCTCATGGGTACTAAAAGAGTTAAATCTATTATCGCGAATTATAAATATAAATTTATTTAATATTTAATGTCAAATTAGCATTTGTTTTCATAACTTTGGCAGACTCTCAATACTTATGGGTAGTTTTTAATTACAATTTCATATACCATTATGCGTTTTTTTTTTTTTTTTTTTTAATATAAAGATATGGAATTTTTTCAGTATTTAAGTACATTTTTTGGAAATGGAACTTTTGCGCTATCCTTCATTTTAGAAAAACCAACTTAAATTGAAATGTGAGTACATATTCCCCATAACAAATAAAATAAACAAACCTTTTTTTTCTTCAGAAAAGTGTCATTCTTGTTGGTCCAATGTTTTTGAAGGAAAATACTTTCGTATCTAAGATGTGGATAAATATTATTAAAACAATTGAAATTTCGAGTACTTATTCTTCAAACTTTTTTTTAATAAAAACTCATAAAAAATGTTCGAGTAATTTTTGTTGTATTTATAAAATTATATGGAAAAAAAAAGACCTGTTTGTTAATATTTTAAGCGTCGTTACTCAAATCAAATATCCAATGGTTGGCGCAACCGGTTTGGTATTGATAACTTGCCTATTAGAAATAAAAGAAAAAAAGGCGGCACTGCTAAAAAAAATCGATATGCTAAAGTTTATTCTTTTGTTTATTTCCTTCGTATTCTGATTTCCGTTCCAGAATCAGAAGTTTTTTTAGGGATTTGATTATCATTTTGCGATCGAATTTGAGTGACTTCCGATACTTTGAAAGAATGTATTCCACCAGGACGATATCGAGTGGGAGTAGTCTTTGTTGCCACTGTTCGTTTCTTATTCTAACAAATACAAGTTTTTTTCGTTTGGTGCGTTTGAAACGGAGCATGTTTACCTCAGTTCCAAGTTCGAATACGCTTGATCGTTTTATTTTTCCCCCTTCCACAAAATATGAAATTTTGCATTTTTTTTGTGAAACGTGGAATTTCAATATTCGATTTATTCGAATTTCTTGTCGAGAATGCCCTCAAAATAATATATCAGTAGAATGCCATTTTAATATGGGTTCCCATCTCTAAATTTGCTAAAAATACGAAAATTTGAAAAGTTCGAATCTTCACGGTTTGGGACGATTTATTCCTGTCACAGGAATCGCGAATGTTTTAGCAATTACTCGGGTGGTAGGTTTGTTTCTTCTATTGATAAATATATTTGTAAAAGCGGGTTTGATTTTAGATTCAAAATCTAAATTATATATTAATCTGAAATCTGCAAGCATCTGTCGAAGAAACTATGCAACATTTCGTACAAAGCACAATTTCATAGAATATTGCGCTTCCCAAAATAAATCCTTGGGAAAAATATTCGATTAAACTATCACGTAATTGCAAATTGAGATATACGCACGAATTTAATCAAATATTCGATAAGAACTTCTGCTATAAAATTCTTCACTTTTCATAATGCAATTTAAAAAACCAAGCAAATCACTGCCTATTAAAAATATACATTCATACATTTATTTTAAAATTACATTCGATCGATATTTGTTTTTAAATTTATTCTCACTGAGTAAATAATTTTGGTAAAATTATCTCACTGTATGGTTATCAAATTTCTGGTAAAAAGAAAACATAATTTTGGTTAATAAAACCAAAATATATGGTATTTAAACCATGCATTTGTTTGCCGGAGATTCTGGTTTTCAAAATTATAATTCTTATTACCCAGCATTTAGTAAAAAACACATTTTTGAAAAGCATTTTTAACCGAATAGTAAATGGTTTTTTGCCATATTCTAAGATCTCATGATCAAATTAACAAAATGTACCACATTTACCATACATTATAAAACCAAATTTTTTTTTTAACTTTACCAAAATCTTTGTAAAAATGCAACAGTAAAACTTTTCGAGCTTTTTGGTGCTCTCCTATAGCTAGAAACACGGTAAAGTTTACAGTATTTTGGTAGTTTTGACCATACTTTTTTTCTCAGTGCAGTCTTTCAAAAATCTAAATGTATTCTGAAACTCAATTATTCTTATGTATACTTAAAATTCATAATAAAAAAATATATGCTCCATAAAAGATATATATTCCATGTATTCTATAATCTTTGATTTTTTGAGTTATAATTTTTGAAAGGATTTAAAATACCTGCTATAAAGTAAAAGCTCTAGAAAGATGTCTTAACAAAACCACGAACCAAAAACAGCGATACACAAAATCACAAAAAAGAAAGTATACGAATATATTAAGCACTTTTTGCTGTTTTCAGTTCCACCTTACTCAGTTTTGTTTCAGCAGATCCCAATACCTTTCTTGTCTTTTACTTGTTTTAAAATAGTTTTGTGCATTATTACCATTCATATTATTTTACGATCTCTTGTGTTACTTAATTTTTGACAGAGGATTTCTAATGTTTACAGAACACTCCGCATAAAATTATCATGAAATATCCTGACTATTTTAAGGTTACTTTTTAAATGGTACTCTAGAAACTGGAAAATTTAGTTATAAATATTTTTAAATGTTGTTATTTTATGTATTTAAACATTAAATAAAAATAATTCTTTTATTAAGTAAAAAAAAAGTTTTTTTTTTTACCTGTAATCTTGCAAGAAATCTTGATTTATGAGTTTTTTCATATTTTAATATTAATAAACAATAACCATATTCTTTTTTTTCCGCTACTTTTTTAGTAAATATCTTTTAATACGAAAATGATTGATTTTGGATGATTGAATCATGAAAGTGTGAAGAAAAAAAATGACCACAACTCCCAACTTCTGGCTTTGAAGGAACAATCATTTTTCCTTTATTTTTACATAATCAACAGCTGTAACTTATCCTCCTCACACGAGCGAAGGAAAAAAAAAAGATAATTTATATCCCTACCCAGGGGGAACATTACCTCTGGGGTGATGTTGACCCACCCCATGTCTAAGGGAAAGATGTCACCCAGGGGCGTAACCCTCCGACAGCATTCACCAAGACATCGTGGCATGGCGGGGGTCTATATTAGAGAAAAATCACTTTTTTCACCCATCATTTAAAGAGTGAAGTTGAGTAATTTTTACAATCGTTTTTCGTCGAATTTTTCAGGGTGAATTTAGTTTTCAGTTAAGTGAATCTTAATCGTTTTGTCCGGAATCTCGATATTGGAGTAGTGCATCACTTACTTTTGGTAGACTAACTCAGAAATTCAATTGGAAGTTATGGGGGAAGGGTCAAATCCTATTGTGACAAATGTACTTTTCTCCCACATAGTGACTGAAATAAAAATGGGGATTTCGAAATTGACAGACAATTGTGCGTTTCTTTTCAACTCTTCAACGTCTCAAAACTTAACTTAGAGCAACTCAAAATCAAGAACGATTAAATGGACTCACATTATTAAACATTCATCGAGAAATTGATTTGGATATTGAACAAATCATTGACAGATTTGCCAAAGTTTCTAAAAAAACTCATTACATTTATTATTTAAAGATTTTGAATACTTGAATTATTTATTTATTGTTCTATTGCTCATTCTGAAAAAAATAAATGAGAAGACTAGCATTAAAAACCCGTTTTTTTTAAAATATTTAGAAAAAAAATTTATTAAAATATTAATTAGGGGGGGGATCTGAGTCTATGACCCCCCCCAGGAAAAATTTCTGGTTCCGCCCCTGATGGACAGCGCACAAATTAAAAAAACAGACTTATTGATCAGAATTTTGCATACAAACAAGGAAACAGCACCAAGTATAACATTAAATATTGATTTCAAACAAAATTTTAGATTTTTCTGAATTCGAATTTAGATTTTCTGAATATTTACACATTCAATCTATGTTTTTTAGGACAATGTATAACAGAAAAACAATATTGCAGACGTCGAGATGCCCAATCACGCAATAGGAAAAACGTTTTCTAATTTTCTATATCTTATGTTTTTTTTTTTTTTTTTGTTTTTTTTTTCCAGAAATGACTACGAATTTAACTTCAGTAATTTTTTCTCTCTGTATCCAATTTCCATCGGTTTTCATATTTACTTCAGGGAAGAGAAACTAAACCATAAACACTCGAACTTTAAACAATTTTTTTGTCTTTTTCATAAGAATTTTCTTTATAATTTTGCCAATAAACGAATGAAAATAGTGGTTAGTTAGAACGAAACAAGTCTATTAATACAACCAGTACAAGTGACCTTTGGTCAATAAAACTATAAAAAGAAATCAAACTATTTTTCAGATACGAAAAGATTAATTGTTATTAAAGAAACTTTTTTGTGTTGAACCAGTTCCTACCGGAAATATTGAACACATAATCTTTACTAATATGCTTGCTTGCAAAGAATTTCTAAACTGTTCTCCTTTTTTAAAATTACTCTCTATCTATGATCATACAATATATATTTTTCTTTCCTTAGTAATACTAAAAATAATTAACTATTTTAAAAGATAAAAACGTTAAAAAAATATCTGAAATTGAAAACATTTAAAAAAGATTTAAATTGAAATCATTATATAAAAAATAAAATAAAAACTGAGCAAACTGAACCTCATAACTACTTCTTTTTATCAATATAAAAATATTATAATAGTTGTCATAAACTGAAAACATCACTGTTATAGATTAAAGGAAAATCAGATATCAGAACTACGATATTTTAATTTTAGTTTTAAACAGAAATGCATTCAATCTCTGGAAGAAGTAGATAGACCCTGATTTACACTTATCTTAAAATCCGATCAGTGGGTTAAAAATTAATAAGAGTGCAACGCTTTTAGTTTTTTTTAAAACTTTTAGGTCTTTATTTTCTCATCTAGACATCTCATACCTTCCATTTGCAAATAACTTCCTCAAAACTCGAAATCTTATCAGGAATAAGAAATGAGAAAACATTAGAAGTAAAATCTGCATTCCTTCCCCCAAAACTCTTCCTTTCACACCCATCAACATTGATCAAAACAACCGCACTTAACATTAAACCCCAAAAGACCAAGGGAAAAAAATCCTTCTTCCATATCATTAAAATAAAAATAAAAGAAATATCCAACTAATCAGCGACGATGGAACTTTGCTCCGGGCAAATAGATTCAGGGTATCTGCATATTTTGTCATCAGCGAATCAAAATTGATTTTTTAAACATGTGATATCCCGGAAGAAGACATCAGATGTGTTGCCATACTAATGGTTCCAATTTTGTAAGTCATCGGCTTTTTCGGAAGTATTTTGATACCCCTGTCATTAAATACCGCTTAATTCAACGCGGAATATTTTACATCAAATTTCGAATAAATTTATTCTTTTTCTTGAAAAACTCAACTGAAAAAGATTGTCAGGATAATTAATTTAATTACAGAGTGGTTATCAACAATTTACTTGATTGAAGTGGAAATCGTTTAGATTAAATTGATTATAGCATCAATCGATGTGAAAACCTGATAATAAGTCATATGTTGAAAATATTTTTTATTAGGTTTTAAAGATCAGACAGCTCCACTAGATTGTTAAATAAGCATATTTTAGAAATTTTTTCTGCACAATAAATCGAAAAAAAAGTTCTCAACAAATCTTCCACAAATAGAGAACTTCTTTAATTTTTATAAATGTTTAGAAAATTTAATTTTTATTTGTAAAAAAATGTTTAAACTGTTTCACTATTGATAAGGAAGCGTATTTTCAAAATCAAATAAGTCATTGAAATTATTTCGAATTCGCAACTAAATTGTCTCTCATTTTTCAAATTATCACTATCACTGGTAGTTGCCTCAAAATAACGCCTCGTTCAAATTTGTTTAAAAATTTGTACGTGAGTAGTTTTGTACTTAAGGTTTAAAAAAAGAACTTGTGGAAACAAAATAAAATAATAAATTATTTGACAAGACATGACTATTTTAAGAAATAAATTTTATGTAAAAGAAAAACTAAAAAAGCAATCTCTTCAAATGTATGTAATGTACAACACATGTAATGTACAATGTAATGTAATGTAACATGTAACGTACAACACATGAAAATAGATCATTCTTTTTTAAAACGTAAAATTTCAAAAATTGTGAGCAAAATTTTTTTAAAAATACTTGAATTAGAGTTTTTATATTTAAAATTTTCATGTTACGCCATAAAATAAGACATACTTAGATTATTTAAATGTAATGAAAAATTTCACTAAATACTCTGAGAATTTTTAAGGTAGGTTATAATTTTTAATTTTTATGGTTATAATAATATTTCTTAAGGTTTTAACAAACTTGAGAAAGGAATATTAAATAATCAAAAATATCGAAAGAATATTGAATGATCAAGAATATAAAAACATCATTGTCAAGCATCATTCAGTACTAAATTGTCGGAAGAAATAATCTTAATACAAATAATAAATAAATTCCACATGATAAGAATAATTATAAATAAATTCTGAGTACTTTTACAATAAAAATAAAAATAAAAAATAAAATCGGAATCATATAAAATAAGAATAAGACTTAAGACCATTCTTTGAAAAAATAGGCGGAATAGGAAAAAATTATATTTTCATAGGAAACCAAATAAGCATTTTGATTTTCAGGTTCAAAAAATAAATAAATAAATAAAAAATGTGTAGAAGTGTTTTCGCTGCTGAGGCATTATCAAGGCAGGAAAACTACTTTTATCTTCTCTGACCCAGCGTAGGTAAAAATCTAACTTTCGCTTCTAAAAGTGTCAAGAAATATTTCTTCGTTAGAATATGTTTCATCAGTAGTATAGTTAAAGTTCTACGATAATCCTGATAATTTTTATTGGATATGGTTGCTAACAGTATATTTGTATTAAATGTAATGCGATAACGTGTGAAATTTAAATTAAAATGATGTTTTAACCACATCGCGCGGATTCATATATCTGAGAGTTCCTGAAATAACCATCCATATATATTATTAATATCCCTATCAAAGAGGAATAAAAAATATCTATATATTAGGGCTCACAAATCATTATTTAATGATAAACAAAACATATTCAAGCCTCCCCAAAACACTATGAAGGAAGTTTTTAATGTAATCGGCACAACCAGTTTTCTGGAACTGGTGGATTTCCCAATAATCTCTTTGCAATCAAACAGGTATTAATATTTTCAGTTCCGTCTCCCATCAAAGCAATTTGTTCGATAATTTTTTTAATTCTTCTTCCTATAAATATTAACATGTTATGCATAATGAGCATACTTCTTACTTTATTTCATACTAAAGTAGCATTCTAAAAGGACACATAAGTGGCGGTCATTAGAGAAAACCTTGTATAAGGGTATGTTTTAAATTTTATCTAACAAGTCATTGAGAGGTCAAATTCGAATTATAAATATCAGTTTGCTTTTCAGTTTGACAGGAAATAAACTCTTGTTAAATTTTGCACCTTGGAATTATAATGCAATTGCCCTTCATATATTTAAAACTCGATTTATTTAAATGCAACTATCGTTCTTTTCTTTAAAAGTAATTTGTTTTTAAAAATTATTTGTCAGGCTCAATAAATTTGTTAATGCAAAATTTTAAACCGTTATGAATATATAGCCTTTTTTTAATTTGGAATTCCAATCCAAAATAAGGTTTTGGGAAGTTTTAAGAAGAAGAATGTTCCATGCCTATAGGAATGCTCATGCCATTTTTAATAACAAATTTGATCAAAAATCATGTATCAAATTTAATAATAAATTTGACCAAAAAAAATTTGCCTTCTTTTAGTGTTATCAATGTAAGAGTATTAAATATCAGGTTGATTATATAACTTTTCTTCATTTTCAAGTCTGAGTTATTAGGTTTTGGGTAGTGTAACGAAGAATTATATTTCATTAATTAAGCAATTAACATGTTTATATAAATAATCCCTCAAAAAAATGAAGCTGTAATAATATTACTGATTTAAAAACTTCATTCGCTTCAAAAATATACGAATGATAAATAACAGTTAACATGTTTCAAGCACTTCAGAAATTGCTGCCATCATGTCCGGCAAGTCTTGAAAATGGACTCCTATTTTGAAGCGCTTAAAAATGTCGACTGTTATTTACTATTTGTATATTTTTGAAGTGAATGAAGTTTTTTTTATCAGGTAATTAACATATTTTTCCGTATACAACAAATATCTTAGTTAATACAATTATATTTTCTCTATCTTTTACTTTGATTGACAGATCATTAGAAATTTTTATTCATAATTTAAAAATTTTTAATTTTCACTCCTCTCTCCCCCCCCCCCAAGAAGAATATTTTTAGGATTTTTGGTGGTTTTTTTACATTTAATATTAATGTAAAAAACTTTGTTAAAAAATGACGATTAAAATATTAAAGTATACATTTTTAACTACTTTTAGTAGTTTTTAAAAAATAATCTTTGATTAGAAATTATGGAATCCCGTTTCTCTGCTACTAAAAATTTTAACTTGATGATAAATCCTATCGTGTTCAAATCAATCACAAAGAATTTTTCATTTTTTTTTTCTACAATTAGTTTGTACCACTTATCGATTTTTTGGCATACCGTTTATCAAACGATTATAATTGCTAAAGTTGTAAAAATTTTCAATTATCGTTTTATCATATTGTCAGACGTTTCAGTGTGCTTAAAACTTGCCACAATCATACCGTTTGCCTTAACCTCAATGCCCCATGAAGGAGCTGTTGCAGAAATTGTTTACCTTAAAAAAACATGTTCTCGAAATTTCTGCCTCTATTGTATATATATTATGCCGTCTTAAAACTAAATTCAATTTTAGCATTTATTGCTGAATTTCAATTTTAACTTTATACTTATCAACTAGTCATTCCCTCTGTCTGTGATTTCAACTTTTAATTTTTGGGTAATTCTACATATAATTAGCAAATTCCTTCCTTCCGCTACCCGGTGTGGGCCTTAACCTTTCTTAAAATTCTATTCCAAGTTGCCCCATCTTTAGCCTTGGGTCTCCATCCATAGCCTTGAGGTTGCTCGTGTCTCTTTCCAAACTGTCTAAAACGGCCTCTTTTTCGAATTCTTGGAGGTATAGCAAAGAAAATTTTTTTCGTGGTTTCTGGCATCGGGTATTCTGAAAATGTGACCAGTCCTTTTCAATTTTTGTATATTAAGAATAATTATTAAAATCGAATCTCTGTAGATTTTGTACAGTTTACTTTACCAAAAATGCATTTTACCAAAAATACGCCTTCATCATTTCCTCTCGAAAACTTCAGCTAATTCATTATCGTTTTCAACCATTGTGTATGCTTCAGCTTCATATGTTATACTTAGCGAAATCGGTATTTGAAAACCACTCTGATTTCATAATTTAAACTTTCATGACATTTATTGTGAGATTTTAAAAAAGAACACTGCAAAACTGCTAGAAAAAAATATTTCAGAATGTTTGGTGTTCGGAATAAAGAAAAAGTTAGGAAAGGGAACACTTTCATATAAAGTTCTATGAAAACTGTCATATATTCAGAAAAGCTTGGAAGAAAGTGGGAGATGACAAGAGAAAAATTCCATTTTCGAAGTTCGATTTTGTCACCATCTGTTACTGAAGATATTCGGAAATTCGAGTGATGATGCGATATACCGTATTAGTATTCTGAAGAGCATTCGCCCCTTGGTCAAGTGTGATTCCGGAACCAGCGAAAAATTGCTTTGAGGGAACAAACTTAAGTATCACAAAGCAGATGTTGCTTTCAGTTATAGAAAATGAAATGTCGCCAAACACCATGCCAAGTGGAATGATGAGAAATCATCTTTACTCATTTTGCACGAGTCTAAAACTTAACAATTAAAAATGAATAATATTATACTATCATCCGATTCTTGAGCAAAGCTGCTTCAGCTACATAAAATTTAAAATTGAGATTTTTAGATACTTGATCTTTTTTTATAAACTACATTATGCAACGAAAAAAATTATTTTAAAAGATCAAATTTTTTTTATTAGTTTTCTGAAATTCTATTTTAACTTCGATAGCATTAGCAAGGGAAAGAAAAATATATTTTCTCGAAATATATTGCAAAACACTTATGTTGTTTTTTCAATTGCGCGGGAGAATTCATTTTCAAATTTTTGAAGAGGGGTCAATTTAGGCAAGTAGGAAAACTTAACATAACCAATACTTCATGTTGATATTGAGTCGTAGAGGCTTAGTAAATCGAGCACTCGTCTCCCATTGAGGTGAACTGGGTTCGAATTCCTGCAATAGCTGGTCGATACGAATTCCGCCTCCGGGAAGCACCGACCACACTGAGAACATAAAATATCCTCAGTGGTTGACGGATCATGGTTAAGAGTTTTATTGTCATCAGGCTGTCGTAGGTGGTTTTCGTGATTTTTCTCTCCATGTAACACAAATATGGACTAGTTCCGTCAAAAAATCCTCCACGAAGACAAATTTCTTCCAATACTTGACCAAGGAGTTCCCCTGTCTTCTGGTTTAGGTTCAAAATTACAAGGCTACGAAGTTGAACATTGGTAGTCGTAAACTCAAAATTTGATGGGCTTTCAACGACAGTTATGAAATCAAATCAAAATAGCTTAAAGGTAAAAGGCTTAAACTAATTACAATTAGCCCAAAAAGTGTCAGACTGATTAGAAAATACTACAAATTTTTACAATTAGCTCGTAACATTACAAAAAAGACTGCGGTCATTTGTAAAGAGCCCGATTATTCTACTATCATACGGCACTTAATATTAATCTATTAATTCTTCTGTATTTTAATAAATTCGTTGTTGCATAAACATAAAGTTACTTGATTTAATTTAGAATTTCAACTTAATTATCAATTAAAAATAGCAGTTGCATAATTCAAAATTTTAAAATTTCATAGATTTCACATCACAATTACAAAATTTAACCTATCCTAAATAGTAAACCATAAATTGTGATGTCTTGTACTTTGACCAAGAAATAGAACATGTCCATATTCTATAGTGACTGAACATAATCGTCGGATGCTTTATGTATATTTATGAGTGATATAAGGCTCTAAATTCGGCATATGAGTGAAATAAGGCTCTAATGGTGTCCTCTCCATGTAACGCAAATTCAGATTAGTTCCATCAAAAAGTCCTCCACGAAGGCAAATTTCTCCGAATACTTGATCCGGGAATTCTCTTGTCTTCTAGATTTGGTTCACAATTACATGGCTGAATTTTGGCAGGCGTGAACTCAAAATAGAGTCTGCTGTTCAACAACTGTTATAAAATAAAATATTTAATGTTTCATGTAGAGCTTGATGATACAAAAACAAAAAACAAACTGAAGTCGGATGTACAAATGCACCAAATACAAATTTTATTGAACAGCGTGCTCCATAATAATCACATTTCATATAAATTTCTAGAATGCTTGTCGAAAATGGAATAAAAAAAATATACACATAAGGGGATGTTAATTATTAAGTAAGCGAGAATCAAATTACTAGCGAGGAAAGCGGAATAAAAAATATGAAACCATTTCAATTGTCTGATAAATGCTGTTTCTAAAGTTTACCTTTCAACTCCTCTCAGTTTCCTCCAGTAATCAGACAGGTTAATTCGTTAAAAGATTAGAATTGTTTAAATGTTATTTTAAATTGAGTAGAGGTATATTTACCATCAAATTTTTAAATGTCGATTCGAAACTTTTTGGCTTACATTTTGACAAAAGGAGTATAAATATTGCAATTAACTGCATTCATTTTTTCATCTCCGATGATGAAAAATTTCAATGTTTTAAAAGAATCTTCCACGCTTCGATAAAGGATAAATATTGGATACGATAAAAACAGATCAGATAAAAACAAATTTTACTGCTCAAAATTTTCATAACACTTATTATTCCATAATATTACACACTAATTATCAAACTTTTCGGGTTATACATAACTGAACTGCAAACAAATTTTCAGTTTTTGTACTAACTGTTTGAAGGGAAAAAAACCGTTGTAACATTAATTGAGGGGTGGGTTTATTCTGAAACAATGACAAGCCACCAAATAGAAATTAAAATAATTAAAAAAGAATAGAAAAATCTAGGGTTAAGTTTACAAACGGTTTCTTGTCTTTTGAATTTTAAAAACGAAACTCATTTAATAATAATGGGTTTTCATTATTAGAAGTTTCATGTAAAACGATTGATTTATACGGTATTAAATTAGCCCAGAAACTAAATAAAACAAATTACCATTTTTAATATTTATAATAAAAGAATGTTGGGAAAGGTTTTTTAGAGCTGAGTTTTTCTTTACAACGGTCTATAACAGTTCTAGATTTTAAACTTTATCTAAAACTAGCTGCAATTCCAAATAAATCCAGCTACAATTTCTTTAAACAATCATTAACGCATAGAACAAAAATTATTATCAGACCACGATTTAACAAGCTAATACACTATTTCTGAATTGTTACCTCTCTTACAAGATTACAAAAACATTTCAACGATAAGTTGCATAAAAATAAAGCTCCTCAGCAAAAAATTATTCAAATTTCCGATACGTAAACTTCATTCTGACACAAATTATAACTAGAACTTTTATCATCAGATCACGGGCAGAACAAATCGCATAACACAGAGACAGAACAATTTTTTGAAACATATGAATATTTTTTGGTTCATCGTTTAACAATTTCTTTATTAATTTTCAAAATTCAAAAAAAGAATACCTCGTCTTAATGAATGTTTTTTTGTTCATCGTTTAACAGTTTTTTTTTTATTAATTTTCGAAATTCAGAAAAAGAATACCTCGTCTTAATGAAAGTGTTAAAATTTTGTACAAAATGTAAAAACAAGAAGTGGAAATTAATTAAAATTTTTCTACTTTTTCTAAACGCCAAACGATTTAGAACTTTTTTCTCTTTTCTGGCAACCCTTTTGGTCAACTCTCAGGAGTATAACCTTAAAAGGTATTTGAACGTGGTCAGCATTGCTCTGAGCAAAACACTTTTACATTTCCACATCTAAAAAATACAACTGAATCAGAAAAGAATTTTATTTTATTGCTTTTTGTCTTAAAGTGAAAAGTAATAGGAGTAGAGAAATGAAAAAAATCCTATCGTCTAAAAGAAACTCCAAGAGCAATGTTTTTACTAATAGAAATATTAATTAGCTTTGATTTAGAGATTCAGACATTTGATTTGATATCATATTATTCAATTTAAAGTTTTTTAAGGCATTTAAAACATAGCAATGCTTACACATACTAGTATGAAAGTCCTTTTTACAATTTAGGCAGTCTGAAACTCCACAAATTTATTGATTCAGTTATTAAAATGAGTTAATTTTGAAAATTGTAATTAGTTCATTTGTTCATGCACCGAGATATTTAGTGTATGAATGAATTAAAATATATTAGTATATTGTGTGATGTTTTTAACACTATAATCTGATTTAACTTCAAAATTCAATAATGATAATTAAAAATGCAAAAAAAAAAAAAAAAAAAAAAAAAAAAAAAAAAAAAAAAAAAAAAAACAATAATAATAATAAAATAACTGATATTTTTAGCTCCAAATGAACTTATTTCACTTTGAATAATAACATTTGATAAGAAATAAAGCTAAGAAGAAAGTTTAGTTGATATTTTTATGTAAATTTAATTTACTGAAATTAATTACTTTATATAAAATAATAATTAAAAGAAGACAATAAATGCATGAATAATTAATTTCAATAATAATAATAATTAAGCATTCAGGGTAAATAGGTGGTATGTAAGGCTGTAATCTCATCATATTGCTGTTCTTATTTTTCTTATAGGTCCTGATGTTGTATACAATAACAAGGCCTTTGAAATTTAAAAACTTGAGAATTAAATTTCAGAATTATATTTGAAGTATAGACTTTTTTAAAATTGGATAACTTAGAAATTATTAAACCTATTTCATTAAAATTTTATATTTGACCTTTTGAAATTACATTGAATTATATTGAAATAACATTGAATTTTGAATCATTTTTTGAGATGATTTTAAATATTTTATTTCTTACAATTCAAGTTTTTTAGTTTTTGACTCTTATTGAATAAAAAAATAACAAATAATTTTTTAACTGTATGGAATTATATTTGGGTAGACGAATATAATTTTGTGCAAAACAAAATTTATTAATTCACTTAAAAAAATTCTTGAGGTATGGCTAAATATGGAAAAGATTAAATTAACATTTTAGGGTCTAAATTTTCGACCGCTTTTTTAAGCATATTTTCCAGTTTGCGATTGAGAGTTAAGAATCCGAAAACACTGAAAAACATGTATGTGTATTCAGAGTAAGTAGTTTTTGAGTCTTATTTCTTAACTAAAACAGCATCAGCACTAATTATTTAACATATCTAAAATAAGGCCCATTCTATCACTAGACTTCAAAATTCCTATCATTAGATTAAAGGTTATTCAGAGAGCCCACTCTTCTTATTTTGCGCATTGTACAAGTAGCATATCATATTCCGCATCCGGCTTGCACCGACCACAGTGGTGACATGAAATATCCTCAATGGTAGACGGATCATGGGTTAGAGTCCCCTTGCCGTCAGGTTAACAGTGGGAGGTTCTTGTGGTCTTCCTCTGCATGTAACGCAAATGTGGTTTAGCTCCATCAAAACGTCCTCCACGAAGGCGAATTTCACCCAATACTCGATTCAGGAGTTCCCTTGTCTTCTGGATTGGGTTCAAAATTACAAGGCAGCGGAGTTGAACATTAGTAGTCGTGAACCCTTAAAATTGGGTCGGCTGTTCAACGACGGTTATAAAATAAAATAAAAAGTAGTATATCATAGATATTCACGTGTTACCATATGAAAGTCATTTAAAAATACAGTATATGTATAATCATATGCAAATCATTTAACTATACAATCCATGTTTAACCATACACGTATTCATATGGTGTATGATTAAACAATGATCCAAGTTTACAATAACAGTGTTTGCATAATTTAAACGCAATAATTAATAAATAGAGGCTACTTTCAATATTTAACAAATTTAAGAGCTGCTGGAGCTTTTTAAAACATAACAAAAACTTCGCTACTATTTAAGAATGTAAATTTTTTCACCTCTCCCTCCAACCCATGAGCAAGTCATTTAAAAATACTGTCTATGTATTTTTAAATGACTTGCAGTCAAATAGTCAATCATATGCAGATCATTTAACTATACAATCCATGTTTAACCATACATATATTCATATGCATAGTCATATGATCCAAATTTACAATAACAGTGTTTGCATAATTTAAACGCGATAATTAATAAATAGAGGCTTCTTTCAATGTTTAAAAATTTAAGGGCTGCTGGAGCTTTTTAAAACATTACAAAAACTTCGCTACTATTTAAGAATGTAAATTTTTTCACCTCTCCCTTCAACCCATGAGCAAGTCATTTAACAATACAATCCATGTATAGCAAGACTGAACATTAATCAACTTCGTAGCATTCGGCGGTATCGTTTTAACACTCATCTATTACTTCCCAGTGCAAATACTCCACCGCTTAACTCTCCAACCCCCTTTGCAACCAACTCTAAAACTAAGTCCTAAATCCTCCAACCCTGACAAATTTTACACGCAGATGCATGTCACGGGACAGAGTTATCCGGAGTTAAATCCAGTAGGTTAGATATGGATTTGAGAATGCACACGCACAAGCGCACACTTTGGGGGACAGGAGCTTATGCGGCTGGACAGATGGTCTTGGCAAGGCTGAACCGTGGTCTGTCCATTAGAGCAACACCAGAAGCTGGAAGTGTATTTGGATTGCGTAGGTTTACCTCAACCGAGAAATTTAGATTATAAAATCCATTCAAAATGGACTTAATTTCGTTTAAAAGCTTTTAAGTCGGTTTGGTTTGTATTAAAGGGAAATTTGTTAAGTTTCAATGAATAATATTGAAATTCGGTTTTTCTTCTTTCTTGATGATAAAAAAAAAATATTTTTGCAGCGCAATAAATTTTCTGCTGGGAAAAAATATTTTTTTTAAGCAGTGAAAGTCGACTAATTGTAAATAAAAAAAGAATATATATTAATAATAAGAATAATGATAAATAATAATAAATAAAAATGTAATAAAATGTCTACTGCAATTCCTTTAACCCTTTCAAAGAATTACTGTTCCAATTATTTTGTTCAATAATATAAACTACAGTAGTTTCAATCTCTTAAATAACGCAGCTTTTAATCAACCACTTTAAATATTGAGATATATTAAGATAAAGTTCATCACTCTGACCTAATCGTGCATACGATGACCACAATTCTTATGACTTTTCATCACTAAATTTTGAAAATTTAGTAATTTTTGTTCCGTAAAGCGTTAATGTTTTCTCTAAAGAGATCCTCTTTAAGAGGATCCTCTTAAGATCCTCTCTAAGGAGATCTCAATATTTTCTTAACATTAAAACAAAGCAGTCTCAATTTACAGAAGATATTATTTATCAAAATCTATTTTCCCAATCAGAAATGGGGGAAAATGAATTTTGGAATTTCGGAACAATTTAGTTCGGAAAAGTTGCCTATTTTAATAAGAATAAAAATGGCAGAGAAAATTTTAAAATCAGTAAATATCTTCCGCTCGCCCATCGTACTTAAAGTTAATGAAAACTTTAAAAAAAAATCCGTTTTTTTTTCCCTCACTTTTTTAGGTTGGCTAAATATTTAGAAACAAACGCGCTTTTTCGTTTTTTATACTTCTTGGATAGTTGAATAAGATAAATAAACTAAATTCTGATCAATAATTTAATTTTTTATATTCTCACAACGTTCTAGAAAAAGATACCAATTTTACGGAATTTTTACTTCATTCATTATGTCAGATCAGAATAACCCATAAATATTCTTGTTTACTTCTGTACAATTATATCAAAAACGATGATTATATTTATAGTATAAACCAGGGGTTTCCAACTTACATGAGGCCGGGGACCGCAATTAAAAACACCAGTCAAATGGCGGGCCGCAACTTCATCAAAATTTTATATAAAACTTTTATGCTTGAAGGAACATTAAATATTACTGTCAGACTTATATCAAGTTGTACAAAAAAAAGTATTGAATTAGAAATTAAAATAAGAAGTAGATTTTTACCTGAGAAATAAAATTTTTTGCACCGTTGATATGTTAAATTTCACAGAAACGAAGAAATTAGGTTTTTTTAACGATAGAAAAGTATTTTAAACCCATATAGATTTTTTACGAAAAATGTTCGCAAAAAAATGACAACTAATATATTTTAGTTTGCGGGCAACAAAACAAGGCGGGCCGGATGTGGCCCGTGGGCCGCCAGTTGGTAACCACTGTTATAAACGAATAATGTACTTCTCTGTAAGTGTATGTGAGAGTGCTTGGTTTTAAAGTCGGATTTTTTCTTGCTTTATTCCAATAAAGATTGTTAAATGCAGATAAGAGTGCGTAAAACTATATTACTGCCTTGAAATTTTTCCATATTATGCATTCACGTAAAATCATAAATTTTTTAAAAATCAAATCTTTTATCTCAGATTTTAGTTCTACTATAACTATAGGGGAGAGTGGGGTCAATTGTAACAGGGTACGATTGTAACAGAGCAAAAATTTCGAGTGTCGGGTTCTAGATTTGGTTCCTAGGTGGCGCACAAGGTGTATTTAATAAATCTACATGTACACCCCTGCTGTCAACCATTTTTATGTACTTTTGAAAGAGTTACATCACAAAAGATATTTTGACGCTGCGTAAGTACTTTTTTTGGTATTAGAATATTATATTGTAACAAAGTAATTTTGTTTAAACAAATAAAAATTATTAACCGAATATGTAAGTGGACACCTTAATTAATATTTCAAAAAGAAAAAGATTAGTTATGTCAATTAACTAGCATTGTTTTTAACAAATGAAGCTGAAATGACGTCTTGGGGACAATTGTAACAATAAGTAAAGGGGCGATTGTAACAGCTGAAAATAAATTCATAATTTCAATTGCAATTGTTTAACCCTTTAGGTCCCATTTCTTATGTTTACAAACCATTACTTAACTCTTTAAGAACCACAAATAGTTTCCTATGTCATTTATATTATGTTGCATGTGCATTATTTTATTTGTCACCTTTCACAGCACAAATTAAAACTTTTAACCCCTTAGGTCTCTACTCATTATTATTTTTACTCCTAAAATATCACTACTATTTTAATCAATAAAAAAATATATCACAACTATGATAATCTGTATGATTAACTATGTTTTAGTTGAATTTATGAACTGTTACAATTGACCCCGTAAGTGGGGTCAATTGTAACAAGTGCACGACTGTCAAAAATTGTTAATAACTAATATAACAACATTTAAAATAAGGTATTTACTTTTTTTTTCTACTAGAGGAGAGTCTACTTTACTCGTCTGTCAATTAATACTAATAATATATTGGATTTTTTGTTAGTTAAAAATAGTTAAGTAAAAAATGTTACAATTGACCCCACTCTCCCCTACGCAAAAAGTGTTCCTGTTATATTTTTATTTAATCTTGTTTTAACATTCTGTATTATAATTTAATTAAATTTTGTGAAATCAGACATGAAGGAAAACATTCTAACGATTTTTTGTATTTTATTCTTCTATTAGTTTAAAAGGATTAATGGTGCACGTCATCCATATAAATATGGATGACGTGGATATATATTTTTTTTCTTTTAGGCATTAAAATAAATTTACGATCAAAGAAATGGTGAGAAATTAAAATAAAATGCAATTTATTTTACAATACGTACTTTTGACCTCACTTAACACGCGACATCTCTAAAGATTTTACATTTAAGCTTTTCATAAAACTAAAATAACACAAATAACCAAACGATTACAATTAATAATTCAATTAAAAAATTAATAATAATTCAATTAAAAACCTTAAAAGAAAATGGTAAACGCAGATCAATCTTACTAGTAGTAAGACTTTTTGTCAAAGTGCGGCGCTGAAACTGTTTGGGCGAAGTGTTACCACTTTTGCTGCTCTTTGAAAAAAAGAAAAAAAGAACACGTCCCTTTTTTTATATACACTAGTATTAGAGTGGAAATTCCTTATAACTTCTCCATATCTTGAAGTAAAACATTAAATCCTACAAAAAGAAAGAAAAAAAATTTTAAATAACAATAAAAGTCATTTCAAGCAAAAAGCCTGAAATGAATTGAATGAACACAGAAAAATAAAAAGAAACTTCAGTATGAAAACTACTTATGATAATATTTTGCGAGTATTTAAATATTAGGGAAGATTTGAAATGTGGCTTTCAATCTTTATTGTTAGCTTGTAGAATTTTTGCTTTCTTTCCCCTTTAGTTAAAAATAGTAGATCAGAAATGAAAGATATAATATTTAACTAACATAAGACACAAAATGTTAAGAACCAGAAAAAGACTCCTAATTAATAAACAACTTTTCAATGTTTAGGATAAGTAAATAAATTTTATTTTAATCTATTTAAATTATTTATTAAAAAAAAACTTTTTGTGCGTAATGAAATAAAAAAATTTCAACTTCAACGAATCAAATAAAATTAGTTATTAGTTCACTCCGAAAATCTGCCGTTTCGCGTTCTCTCAAAATTCTGAAGAAAAGAATTCGATTTAGCTGTTATTTTCTTATTGATTCAAACAACTACAGTGACGCCATCTAACGCAGAAATTAAAAAATAAAATATATCTATACACCTTTTCTTAGCTAACTTCCATAGACCGATGCTCAGTGCCCGGAAGAAACCTCAATGTCACAGTGAAAAAAATTTTAAAACATTCATCCTCAAATTAAAAAATTATCGATATTTATGACGTTACTCCAGCAGAAAACCTATGTGAAAACGTATTAAAAAGTACTAAAAAGTCAAACATTTCATCCGTGCAATTGCTTTCAAAACTATAAAGAAAAACCTAAAACGTAACATTACAGACTTAAATTTTAAACTGGGGGGGGGGGGGGGTNGGGGGGTGGGGGGGAGGTTAAGAGGCTGTTACAACCACACCCTTTTTTTCCTTTTTTGCTCAAGATTTTTCAAGATTAATACCCTCCCCCGTATTTTTATGATCAAAAGTTTGACTCCGTTGAAAAGATTTCTTCATTAGGATTCAGAAAAAGATTTGTGTCTGTTTCGTAAGTTGAAATATGGCCTTATTTTAGATCCGTGCTCTAAGGATTGTATTTTAGAGTCCGTGGGTGAGGTTTTTTCTTTCTTTTTTTTTTTTTCCTTATTATCTTTCACCAAATTATCTTTTTACTCTTTTGAAACATTTTAAATATTTTAGCCGATTTCATTCAAAATTTGTTATTTAAAGTTACGTAGTTTAAATAATTAAACGTGTTTGTATTACAATTGAAATTTATTAAAATGTTTTTGATTATTATTAAGTTAAATAATTATAAGTAATGAAAAAAATCCTATAAGGATTATTTGGAATAGTATTTGGCTAAACTAATTTTATAATTGCGTGTAAAACATTTCTGATTTACTTAAATAGTTAAATAATTCCAGAAATTGAGGGTATTTCGTAAAAAGCAAAATTAACATAATGAGAACCAAAGTTTTAAACTTTCGAGACCATATACCTATTTCATATTATTTATACCCCTACATTTAGAGGTTCAAAATTCCGAATTCTCCGTAAAAATAATCAACTATACTATGCAGTTGTAATTCTGGATACCTATAACAAATATATGTCTTTGTTATTTATTATACTATGTTAAATAACGTACCTTAAAAAATCATGAAGTTCGTATAATTGGAGGAAAAAAAAACTATTACATGCAATGAAAAAATTCATAACTCACTTTATTCCAAAATAAAAATGTATATTATTACTGAAATTTAAAAACTAATACAATTCAAAATAAAGCATTATAACGTATAAAAAGGACGCATTTCGTGAAAATAAAAAAGTAATGCTTGTAATTCAATCAATTTTATCAAAAATAAAGAATGATTTTTTTTTATTAAGTTTTATAATGAAATTTATCAAAACTTGAAAATTCTCTAAGAAGAGTCGGTACAATAATGCTACAACTGACCTTTTTCGATATACCTTTCCCAAGAAACTACTTATGATATCGATTTGATTTTTTTTTTCTGTGGGGGGAAGGGATACTTAAAATTATATCAGTTGCATGCTGTGATAATGTTTTATCGTTAACAGGAATACTTTTTGAGTTATAAAAAATTTTTGATGAAACTTTTTTCAAAATTTAAAAGTTCTCAGTTATAATTTTTTTTTTAAATTTCTGCCAAAGATATGCGTCAACAGTTATTACAGTGTAAACGTGTATATGTAAATATTCTGTGAAGAAGAAAAAAAAACTGAAACACTATCTTGTTTAGATGCTAAGAAAAAGTACATCAAAAAAGGTCAGTTATAGCATTATGTTATTGGTATATACCCTACCGACTCCCCTTATATTTACGGGGGGGGGGAGGAAGAATATTTTATTTAAAATAATTAATTTTTTATCAAACAATAATTTCTGCTTGAATTTATATATTAAGTATCGGATTCAAGAATGAATTTTGATTGGTAAAATATAAATCCTTTCAATGTATTTTTGATTTATTTATCCCCCCCCCCTTCAGTGTGTTATATTCTTTTCGGGGGCTTCGAAGAATTTATCCTTCAATCGAAGAATTTATCCTAGGTATCCTTACACCACGCCACTGCAAATTCCCCCTAAAGAACTTTATGAGGAAACAACATTTTGATATTTCAAAGTATGTAAAATGGCAAAGTAAAATGATACCCGACTCTAATTCACAGCTGCATAAATGTTTTTGAGTCGAGTCATTGAAAACCCCGTCCCACATCGATGAGTTATAAAAGATTCGCCCTCCCACCCCTAGGCCTCCAAATTACACGGGTGGTTAGAGGTATTGACAGCACAATATTGTAGCAACTCTAAAAAAGAAAGTCATTCCTTTTCAAATGCCTTACTACCCACATTGGATATGCTTGAAGGAAAATAAAAAAGCCCCAGATGCTAAAAGTACAATTTTCATTCACCGGAGTTTTCGACATTTTGTACGGCACATTTGAGCCCTCGACTATTGTACAAGGATAGGTATCCATTGCTTGATTATCTTCGATTAGCATTTTATTCGGGTGTCAGGGAAGCGAATAATATACGTCCGGTTTTTGTGGCAAGGCATTCTCCAGAGAAGAGTTTTGATGTGTGAGAGACGGACATTTTCAATTGACTACCGCTGCTTGAGTTGACAACACCTGTGGTTCTTTTTTTTCTTTCTTTTCTTATGTGTCAGTTGATCATTTAGTTGCTGTCGAAAAAAATAGTTTGGAAGAATGGTGCAAAAATTAGAAGCTGGCTTAAAAGTGAGTGTCTTTGAAGTGTATTTGAAGTGAGTGCTTAAAAGTGAGTATTTAGTGGAAAATACATGCGAAAGAGAAAAATATGCATTACTTAGAATAGATTTAGAGAAACTTAAAAAATCTTTCATTTGCAAACAGGTCTATGGCTCGAAAGTTATGAAAAAGATTTTTTAATTTTTTTTTCCCTATACTAGGGGTGCACAACCTGCGGCCCTTCGACTACTGAAGTGCAGCCCGCGAGATCTTCTAAACACAATAAAAAAAATTTAAAAAATGACAATTTTTAATCGCACTTTTAAGTCATCACGTTTTGACACAATCAATTTTAACGATTCCTTAGTATATGTACGTTTAACGCGCTTTCTTTAAGCCGATTTTATAGTAAATATAAATGATTTTTTAAACAGTTATATCCGCTTTTCTACGTGATTTCGAAAATCCCGAATTTTTATTACGACGCGAGTTTCACATAGCAAATTTAAATAATCATTTTTCGTGCACTTTATATGTGACGATTTCATCTTAAATCTAAGTGATTTTTTATCTTTTTCTTTTTTTGAAATTCTTTCCTTTTTTTTTTCAAAAAATTTTTTCGGCAGTTATTGCTATGCGTTCCCACGTATTATAAAAAATTCCAATTGTTCTATTACGACATGCAAATTTTAAATCATGCATTTGACACCCTTTATTCGTGCTGAGTTCAGCATAAATATATTTTTTCTCAATTATTTCTATACTTTTCCACGTGATTTTGACAATCCCGTTATTTAACTATGATGTTATTACGACACGTGATTGTTAATCGAGCAATTAAATAATCACTTTTTGATACGGTATTTCGGTACAGTTTTATCGTAAATCCTAGTTATTTTTCCTTCGTTTTAATTTCCGCAACGAATATGATTTGGTCGAATGTGGTAATGAATTGTGATTTGGTCAAAAACCAAGTATTCGGCAAAAAAAAGAAGAAAAAGTCGACTGAACGCCGTACACTTGGGGTCAAAAAGCAAAATCTTTTAGCAGCATAGTAACACTGAAACTAAAATTTTAATGCTCAGAATAATATTTCCTGGAAAAACGTATTCATAAATTAACTCTAAAAAGAACGTTTTTGTCAATCAAGACGAACGTCAATCAAGAACGTTTTTAAAAATGTCGAAAAGCGAAACAAAGAACATAAAAATCAATCTTAATTTTTGAAAAAAATTTTTAAAGCTGAACATCTCAGTTTTTCAATTACCAGAAAAAGCCAAGAAAAAAGAATTAAGTCATCAGAAATGCTATTAAAAATTACTGCGTCATAATGAAAATGTCTAAAAAAAGTTTGTTTTTTTTTCTTTAAAGAAAATAAAAAGATAGAAAAAACGTTCTTAATTTTTTAAATGAAAAACTTATACCGAAAATCTCAATTTAAATTTTTCTCATTGCCATAATTTCAGAAGAAAAAAAATTGCTGTAAAATAAACTTTATTAGTAACTTTATTTTTAAAAAAAAATGCTGAGTCATAATAAAAATGCCTAAAAAAAGAAAAACAGAAAAAACAAATTTTTCTTAGTTCCTGAAACAAAACTTTAATACTGAAAATCACACTTTTCTATGTTACTGGTTATTTATATTACAGTACAGAGAAAGAATGATAATAAATTAATAGTATGAGACGTTCTGTTAAAATGCTGGGTTATAATAAAAGCAGCAAAAAATGGAAGAAAATCCTTCTCAGTTCTCAAAGTATCGAAAAAATGACAAAATTGACTTGTCTGATTACAATTTAAAAAAAAAAGTAATATGCATAAAAATTCAAAAATAAAAAATGCTTAGAAAAATACATATCTAAAAAATATTCTGCCGAATATTTGACTGATCATTCAACCAACTGAATTTTTCACAGAATGGCCAAATACTCGTTACACCCCTCCCTAATTTAAATACAATGTTATTTCAACTTGAGAAATTCATAAAATGGCGGAAAACGGGAATTTTTAAACTGCTCACTGTTTGTAGTTTAGATTTCAATTTTTTGTTGCTTAAGTGATCTTTTTCGATAAGAAAAAGAAAATGTTTACGATAGAAAAAAATCTAATAATTAATAAAATAAAATAATAAAGTACATTACAAAATAAGCATTGAATTTTATTTTGAACTATCACAGTTTTGTTTTTATTTTAGGCTTTTGTTTAAAACCTATAAATTCAATTAAATTAATCAATTCAATTAAAATATTTAATTTGAATTTATAATACTTAAATATGACTGAACTTTTTCCTACTTTCATTCTGTAGGCATTGCAGTTCTTTTTTATTTATTAGAATTTAATTCTAAAATGAATTTTCGTATTGCATATGATAAAAAAAACCATTTCTTTTCTTCAATATTTATTTATTTTGATAAATCTATTGTTCATATGATAAAAATAGCAAGTTTTTTAATTTTTGAATGAATTCTAATAATGGAACACTACTAAGTTATTGATGTCACTAAATTTATTGATAAAAAAAATGGAACGCTAATGTTTAGATAAACATTACTACATTTGTCATTAACATGTCTAAATATATGTGCGGCCCTTCGTTAGTCAACCTGCTGCTCAAGTGGCCCTTCTCTCAAAGCTCAAGCTCTTTCAATTTTTTTTTTTCAGAAGGCTCTAAAACTAAACCATTAAATTTATTTTACTGAAAATTTTGATGCATTTTATATACATTGGATTCATATAGATCATAATAATAGATCATAATTCGTATACATCATAACTTATCTATTTTGTTTGATTGTTTTCTTACATCTTCAAAAGAACATGTTTTGATTTACATATTTTACCACAGAGTGGGGTAAAGTAGGTATAGTTCCAAAATTAGTATATAACATATTTCATTAAATGCAAATATTGTTTTTTAAAAAAGGCTCTTAAATAAATGTATCATGATTATATTTAAAAAGTAAAGGCTAAAAAATGTTTCTTTTTAATATTATTAAATTAAAGCTTTAATGTTCATGGCTATCAAAATTAGGTTTCAATTCGGACGTATTTTGCTGAACTCAACACATTTTCATCAAAAAGCAACAAAAAAAACACCACAGTTTTTGGATTATTTGAAATTTAAATGAGAGTGTAAAAATTTATATCTACAGTGATAATTTAAAGCGTTTTTACTATTTAAAGCAGATATACATTTTTATTCAATAGGATTATTTTAAGAAAACTGTTTTATTTTCCGTGAAAAACTGCCATAGGAAGGCAGAAACTTGTGTGAAAACTCATCCATATCTTTAAATATTCTCACTGACTAAGTTGTAACATTTTGCTATTTTGTTGATTGTATATGTGTGTTATATTATTATTTCCCTCTATCATTCTTCTCTTTAAAAAATAAAATTTAAAAGAAATTTTGTTCTCAGTGTTAAAATTAGTGCGAAAATAAGAAGCTGACTTAAATGTGAGTAGATATTTAGAGAAAAATGTATGCGATGGTGAAAAATATGCATAACTTAGAATAAATTTAGAAAAACTTAAAAAATCTTCCACTTGCAAATGAGGCGAAACAGGTGATATATTTGCTTGAAAGTTATGAAAAAAGATCATTTTTCCCCTATACTATTACCGATAAATTATTGGAATGATCGTCATAATTATATTTAGCAAGACAGGTCAAGGTGGGCCAAGGTACTGAAGATTCCTCCAGGACAACTAAAGGATTAAAACCAAATAAGTAAACTATTTGTAGCTATTTCAGTATAAAATATAGAGCATTAGATACTTGCAAAAGATAACATAGAAGTAAAAAAATATATCCCAATGATGCAACACTCAGCTGAGTCTAACCATACACCCATTTTACCCCACCATAAAAAAACAATTCATTATAAATAGAATTTTGACATTTCTATGTAGATGTTCTTTAGATATCCTTCAACTAGTTTGAACTAAAATTAATTGTTTTTGCCAGTTTTAATGATATTAAAAGTAAGTTTATCAACTTCTTAAACTTACATACTGTATAAAATTTGATCATAAAACAGATAGTTTGAAAACATTAAATTTTTTTAACAATTTCTAAAACTGAAATAAAAATGATTGACACAATCGCAATAAATATCTCTAAAAATATTAAACAAATTATCTCAATTTAAAAGGAGAAAATAGATGTTTTTTTAACATATACCTACTTTATCCCACCTGACCCATTTGCTCTCTATTTCCAAGAATGAACTAATAACTCCGGAAAATATTGTGAATTACACATCCATTTATTATTTCGTAGCATTTGATAAATCGCACCTATGCACTCGTCTTTCTGAATTGCTCTTTAGTTCTGACATTGAAATTTTTGAAATGATTTTGACATCCTTCAACCTTGTTCTTTTAGTAAATTTTCTCAGCTTCTGAAACATAGTCTTCAAGAGATTTGTCTGAAGAAATAAATTAGAAGAAATATCTTAAAAATTTAAAGGTTCAAACAATTTTCTAGTGGTTTTTGTAATTTTCAAAAGAAAGCTCAAAATGATAAGGGATTTTCCACAAATTTCATTTTGTATCATAAGACAAAATTTAATAACAAATGATACCTTACAATAATCATCCGGACACCAAACTGTGATGGTATAAAAAAAGAAAACAGGTGAAAGAAAACATTTTGGGGGGGGGGGCATGATCCCCAACAATGTCGGTATCATTTTAATATATCTTGTTTAATAGTACAAAATGATATTTGTGGAAAATCCCATACCATTTTGAGCTTTCTTTTAAAAAGTACAAAAACTACTTAGAAAATTGCCTGAAACTTTACAAACTTTTAAGATATTCAAAGCAGACCTTCTTCATTAGTTGCCAAAGATGATTAACTACAATATTATAAAAAAGATTTTTCACATTTTTTCCACACATGTGCAGTATAGAAGAATTATTTTAAATAATCATATCTTAGGCAAATTGTTACAAATTTATTTTTAATTTTATAACAATAATTTAGTAATTATTTTTAATTGCTCCAAAAATTTTGTTGAATATTGAATATTTTTACAGTAATAGCAACAAAAAAAAAATTTTTTTTTTTAAATCTCCATGTCTGCATAAACATTTAAGTTTATGAAATTTTATGCAGTTATTGCAAATAACAATCAAAGTAATTGGCATAAGTCACATGCTTATTGCTTGATATAGGGTGTTCAGAAATACTTGTTTTCTATCAAAATCTATTGTCAGTCCCTGAAACATCTGAAAGTTTTAACATTATTGCTAAGTATGGAAAAATGCATGTACTAATTAGCTTGAAAGTTACAAAAAAATCTTTTATATATTTCTTGAGAAATTTAAAAATTCGTCAAAAACTGAAGTGTCTCCTTCATTATTGTAGGGTAGTGTAAGGTACTACACCCATGCAGACAGCACCTGTTTTGGGTCTTAATTTTTAAAAAGAAATGATTTCTTAAGATAGAGATAGAACAAAAATATATACCTTTTCTCTTCATCTCTATTTTGTTCGACAATTTTAAATACTTTAAATAAAAATTTTAAAAAACTTTAAAAATTTACATTGTTTGACAAACAAATTATTACTATTATTTCTTAATCTGAATAAAAAATAATCTGCAAGTGATGTGAAAATATGCAGCATCCACTGCCATGCTGGACAGTTTCCACTTCGGGACTCGTAAGTAGTTCAAAATATTGAAAACTGGTTGAAAATTTCTTTGTAATAATTACAAAACAACAAAGTGACTAACAAAATTAGTTATTTAAGTTTAATTATTCAGCTTAATTTCATTTAAAATAGTCTGCTACTAATGTTAACTTAAAACTATAAGAATCACCTTTCCTTCAATTTTTAAAAACAGTAAGATAAGTTGATTTA
Source organism: Parasteatoda tepidariorum (assembly GCF_043381705.1). NCBI lineage: Eukaryota > Metazoa > Arthropoda > Arachnida > Araneae > Theridiidae > Parasteatoda > Parasteatoda tepidariorum. The sequence goes on along the minus strand of NC_092210.1, from coordinate 47,086,919 downwards.
ATATATCATTGATAGTATAACCATTTTTATGAAAAAATTTTAATCTAAAAGGATATAAATATTTTCTTTTACTAATATACTTCTCCTCTCTGAGAGGCAAAAATTACGGAAAAAAATTATAAAAACAGAGTATTAAGCACTAAAAACACACACAAAAATGAATAAATAACATTTATTTTCAATGAAAAAATTTTGATAGCTACAGTAATATTAGATAAAATACATTTTAGTAATAAATTAAATAGTTTAAAATACAAATAAATAGTTCCTTTCACAATTCATCAGATAAAGTAACATAAATCCAATAAAAAGTTATATCATAACAGTTTTAATCTCGAATTTTTCAATTTAGCTTTAAAAATTCATTAATACAGTTCCTAGCAATGAAAAGTCGATAAGAAAAGGGAAAAATTCATTAAAGTTTTATACACAAGAAATAAATAAAATAAGAATGCATATAGTGTATTAGAAGAGTTTATTCTCTAAAAATTTAAAAGCAAAAACATAACTTTACTTTAAAAACATTGACCTAATATTCCATGCATCCATAAGTTAACAAATATAACAAGATAAAATTTATTCAATAAATATTAAGAAGACCATTTAACATAAACTTAATTAAACTTTTCTGTTTAGCTTCAAAAATTATTAATGTTTAAAAACAAGCAATGCTAAGTGGATAAAAAACATAACATAGGAAAAATTCATTATAGTTTTATGCTAATAGTGCAAAAAAAATTCCATTATTGTTTCTTCACACATAAAGAATGTAATAAAAAAGGAATGTTAGAATTCAAAAGGTTTTATTTCTTAAAATTAAAAAATATTAAAACAAATAAAAATGCATAGGTTTAATATTCTATAAGTTTTATACACAAGGAATAAATAAAATAAGAATGCATATAGTGTGCTAGAAGAGTTTATTCTCTAAAAATTTAAAAGCAAAAATATAACTTTACTTTAAAAACGTTGACCTAATATTCCATGCATTCATAAGTTAACAAATATAACAAGATAAAATTTATTCAATAAATATTAAAAATACCATTTAACATAAACTTAACTAAACTTTTCTGTTTAGCTTCAAAAATTATTAACGTTTAAAAACAAGCAATGCTAAGTGGATAAAAAATATAACATAGGAAAAATTCATTATAGTTTTATGCTTATAATGCAAAAAAAAATTCCATTATTGTTTATTCTCAAATAAAGAATGTAATAAAAAAGGAATGTTAGAATTCAAAAGGTTTTATTTCTTAAAATTAAAAAATATTAAAACAAATAAAAATGCATAGGTTTAATATTCTATAAGTTTTATACACAAGGAATAAATAAAATAAGAATGCATATAGTGTGCTAGAAGAGTTTATTCTCTAAAAATTTAAAAGCAAAAATATAACTTTACTTTAAAAACGTTGACCTAATATTCCATGCATTCATAAGTTAACAAATATAACAAGATAAAATTTATTCAATAAATATTAAGAAGACCATTTAACATAAACTTAAGTAAACTTTTCTGTTAAGCTTCAAAAATATTACTGTTTAAAAACAAGCAATGCTAAGTAGATAAAAAATAAAACATAGAAAAAATTCATTATAGTTTTATGCTTATAATGCAGAAAAAAATTCCATTATTGTTTATTCACACATAAAGAATGTAATAAAAATGAATGTTAGAATTCAAAAGATTTTATCTCTTAAAAATAGAAAATATTAAAATAAATAAAAATGCATAGGTTTAATATTCTATTTACTCGGATGTTGGCAAAAGTCAATAAATATAACAAAATAACATGTATACAATAAATATGTGAAACAAATATCCATAAGCTGCACTCTTCAGTAAATAAACTTAAATTCAAGCATAGAGTTATTGTTCTGTATGGCAATAAATGAGAGGGGATAAATTTAAAATAACACAGGACAACAAAATTAAATTTTTAGGAAAAATAATAAATATATGAAATGTCTTTCTAAGCATAATTCATTCTGAAAATAATAAGTTATTAAAAGAACAACCCATTTAAACAATTTAAAAATCTTAAATTCATTGTTTTTGGAACATTGATAAAATCTTAAATTAGGCAATAAATATGTTAAAAAGCTTTTTTTTTTTTTGTGAGCTTGCATTTACCCAGTTTTCATACTTAAAAAAGTACAAAATATGTTATGCAAGAACATATTAAAAAGTATAGTGAAATATACTGAGTGTTTTAAAGTCATTGATAAAAATAACAACTTCAGTCCAATAATTTATAAAAATAAAATTGAGTATTAAAAAAACTTATAAAATTAAAGAAATATTATTACTTCTCTAAAAATCATTGCTATAAGTATGATACAGTCACATGAAAAATTTAATGTTGAATAACACTTGGATATATATATTAATAACTTTAATGGCATTATCAATAAATTATCTGAAAACTAAAATATTTCAAAAAACAATATTATAATTATTTTTTAAAATATAAATCTTTTATGAAAAAACACGCTGAAGCTTTATCAAATCAATAATTTCTTTTTGATTCCTTCTTTAAAGTATAATTTAAACACAATATTTCTAACATCAGCACATAAATTCAAGAAAACTAAGAAGAGAAATTGTGTTTCCTCAACTTCTTTGAGATTTTCATTACAGTCTAAAGGAAATTATTATAAAAATATATAAACCTGTTTGCAACCAAATGCATCATACGAACAAGCAAACATATTTATAACATTTGCATATATATTCATGATAACATTAGGTTTTATCAATAAACTTTAGATTTTCATTACGATTTTAAGAAATTTCTTTTTAAAAATATAAATTTGTTTGCGTTAGATCATACTAACAAAACCAAAAAAAATACATAGATTTTTCTTTTTAAATTGAAGATCCGAGTTACTTGAAAAAGAGTCAACATGTATTAAATATTATGAATTTTCAATAGAAAAACTAATTAAAGTAAACAGTAATTTTTTTTAACAGTAAGTAAAATTTGAATCAAATATTATGGAAATGATTATGAAAATTTATTGAAATTATGAGCGGTGATTTAAGTTATTAAATACTGAAAAGCTCTATTTTTAAATCCAGTTCTTATTGAAAAAGTGATGGAATTTAAAGGGATTGTAAACATCATTATAAATTTTAGATACTTTTCTTAAGCTTAATACCAGCAACAAGTTATATCTAGATATTTAAAATTTAAATAAAGTGCTGAAATCAACAACCTTATATAATTGTTCTGAATAACTTGATCAATACTAAATTTATGACTGCAAAAATTAATCTGTTAATAAACAAGTACACATTTTAAATACAGTACAATACTAAAATTTAGAAAAAAATTCAAAGAGTTTTAATATTTTTGTTTAAATTACAATAATAATTTTGTTATTCAACAAGTGTTCTTAACAGAGATTTTAAAGACAATTTCTTTTACCATTTATTAACTCAACATCATAAAAAAAAATTAGTGCAGAAGCTGAGAACACAATTTTGATTATATTTAAAAAGAGTAACAAAAAAAATAATTAACTAAGATTTTGATGAATGGATCTGATGCTTTCAACAATTTTCTTTGAATACCATTACCTCATTAGTATATTATCAAAAAAGTTTTCAAAGCATATTAAGTAAGTAACAATTATTAGAAAAAAATGTTAAATGAAATATTACATTTTTGAAAATAAGAATTTGGTATAGTAATTTAACAATTTCTCCAGTTATGGTTATCAAGTAACGCTACTTCAAAAAACTATATATATATCAGCAAAATAGTAAAAAGTGATTTATAAATTCACTTCATATAAAACTCATTAACAAATTTGTTGAACTCAAAGTCTTCAAATATAAAGTAAATGTTAAAGGCTCTTTAACAGTAAGTAGAAAATTTATAATTTTGGCTATATCTTTGAGACAGCTAAATAATTTCTTATCAATCAAAAAGTATTCAGCATCACATAAAATATCATGAATTATTTTAAGTACAACAAAAAGAAAAAGAAATCAATATATATACGAAATTCTTATCAATAAATTCAACAAAGATCTTCAGAGCTTAGGCTTGTTGAAAATAGGAAGATCCACATTCGAGGCAGCAGCTACAGATGCTAGCAATCCAAGAATACTATTAGGCTCAATTGCTAAAGAAAAAAAAATTACAAACTTAATCACATACATTTAATTCTTTTTAGTACTGCAATAACAATTAAAGACAAAATCAACACAAAAGACTTGGATAAAAACTAAAAGACTTGGATAAAGCTGAAAATATTCCTGAAGTGAGCTGATCAGCCACTGAAGGAATCACCAAAGTAGAAATAAACTTATGAAACAGAAAGAAAAAAATAATAAAAAGATTAATTAAACCAAATCTCTCATTTATTTTGTTCAAATGAATGAATTTACAGCTACTTTGGCTCTTGACTGGACAATTTGAAAAGTGCCAATGAAAGATTTTTCAAAACTTTAATCATTCAAATGATTGTTAGTTGACAAAGCAGTTTTTCAGCATTAAAGAGTTTGAAATTTTGAATTTTTGAACACTGATTTTTTTTTTTTTAAATCACACCCTAACGAACTTGGCAAAAAAGTGTGACAGAGAATGTCACATAAAATTTTTAAAAATTGCTGGATCAAGGATATGTAACACATAGAATTATACATAATAAAAATAAATATTTTCCATACTTACTAAGAATTTTCTTAACTTATTAATTAGCATTTAGGTTTAGGTTGGTAATTCAAGTGAGAAAAATACATCTTTTTTCTTTTTTTCTGTAAATTCAATAACAAAAGAACAAGTTGTTTTCATTGTAATATAATGTATTTTTTTCATTATTATTTTTCTACTTATTCATTTATATTTTAAATATGGAGCTTTTAATCTCCATGACTCACCAGGCAAATTATGGGCTAATATTCTACATTTTAGATGGACTTAAAATTATTATGAAAGGCAAAAGTGTAGAACTTTTAAGCAAAACTTTTAATTTATAGAATTTTTTATACATTTATTTTGTTTTGTTAACATAAACAAGAAATTGTATTTTAAAGGAATCAAAGAAATTTTTAAGTTTCTTATTCTTATTGAAAACATAATTAGAACTCTAGGTTGTAATATCAATTTTAAAATTTATATTCTTGATGTTAAATTGCTAACTAAGAAATTTCTTTCACAAAATGCTTTTATGAAAGATAAGAAGTGCCTGATATGCTGTTTATTTTTGTTGTCAAGGTCAATAAAATATCTTCAAAACTATTTTTAATTTTCTATTTCGAAATTGGTACATCATTTTGTGAAAAACTAATTTTAATAGTTTTGCAGAACATTATTTACAATGATATAAAATTTTTAAAACATATTATTAAAATAAATAAATGGAAATATTATATGACAATAAATAAATGTTATCTTAAATTATTATTTCTTGTATAAAAATTTCAATTTTATAATTTTATTTGCTAATTTAAGTTAAAAAATTTCAAAATTCATACCTTGAAAATCACATAAATTTATGAATTTATGTAAGGGGAGAAAGTTTTCAAATTGAAGGCACTACAATTTGCAATTTTTATTCGTATAAAATGAAGTCTATTTCTTTTTTTTAATTTATATATTTATTTATTTTTAAAATTTTGCAATGTCTTAAAAAACTAGAAAAATATAAAAAAAATAGAAATTTAACAGAAATTTGTTTTTTAATTTTTTTATATCTTCTCCAGCCACCAACAAATAAAAACAGTTATATTAAGTTCATTTCAGAAAAAGTTTATCTTAAAATGTGCTGCAATAATTTCTTTCAAAACTTTTTATAAAATGCAAATTCGGTAGTTTACTTGACGTTACTATTATTAAGCAAAAACTGCTGACTTTTTAACAGCTTTCTTTAAATATTTTATAAGAAATTCTTACAACATATTTTAAGGTAAATTCATAAAAATGAACATACATCTGGAAAATTATCACTGCGACTATATCAACTTAATTTTTACAAGTTACACTCTTATTTCTTACTTTTACTAGCAGAACAATAGAAAAGTTTTTTCAAATGATTTTAAGTTTTTAAATTACTTTATTTCCAACTTTTTTGTTTAGCATTAAAAAAAATTGCATTTTATTTTTCCTAAAATTTTCTCATCTTTGTATATTTGTTACCTACAGTAAACTGCAATTTGAGGTGAGATGCATTGGTTTATCCATAGTGAAACCAACCGTGTTAAATAGAAATAAAAGGTTAAATAAATCTTTTTATCTAGATAATTATTGCTACAAATTATTATTGTTTTACAAATACCAATAATAAAAATTATTACTATTATAATTATTAGTCATTATTAAAATATTGCATAAATGAACAATAATGAACATCAACAATTATGAACTGTGATCACAATATTACTGGCCTAGGATCGAACCCACGACCTTTCTGTAATTAACACAAAGTTACTGAGTTAATGAGACGTGCTTGCAATTGGTTAATATAAATGCATAATAATGACTATATCAGAACTTTGTCAGCAAAAATACTGATCAACAGTAAAAGAAAGCTGAAGAAAATAAGGTCTAGTATTTCTATCAATAAAACAATTAGTTGGGTCAGACATTATATTTAAAATTGCAATACTGACTTATGGCAGGATCAAATCCATAACCTTCTTGTTATTAGCACAACTCTTTAACCAACTGAGCTAGGACATTCTTGGAATTGCTCGATATAAATATATAATAATACCAGTGTCAGAGCTTTGTCAGCAAAAATACTGAGCAACTGTAAAAGAAAAGCCGAAAAAAATAGGGTCTAGTAGTTGTATCAAACCCATTAATTACATCAGATATCACCATTCATTTGGTTAGTAAGAGATAAACAAGGGGAAAGGGAGGCATTAACCATCATAAAGAGCAAATAACCATTTAGTGAAAGAAAGTTCACATTTTCGAAAAGAATTATCATTGCTTGAACTAAATTAACTAAACTAAAAACTTTGTCTTAGTAAATAACTTAATAATAATTAATTTTAAGTTTATAAAAATATAATGAATACTATATGCATTTAAAATAAAGCTAATCCAGTAAACCAAAAAAATAATGATAAATAAATAAACTTACGAGTATTAGGATCCAACAGAGGGGGACAATTTTCTAAATCATCAAATGCATTCCCGTCTAAAGACTGAGCAGCATTCATAAATCCATCACCCTGCCCTCTTTCATTCAAAAAAGATGAGAATTGTCCTTGTGTCTTAAAGGGTTGAATAGGAGAACTTTTTTGCGGAGAACAAAAGTCCAAATTACCAACTGTGGGACAAAATTTCAATAAAGAATGAATGAAAGCAATTTTTTTTTTTTAATACAAAAACAACAAATGCTTGTTTTGAATAGAGCAATTGATTTCCATGGAAGAAACAGATATTACTTACAAACAAATCAAACCAATCAATTTTAAAATGTCTAAATGTGTACCTTAAAGGCCTGCATTCCTTAAACTTAAGCATTTATTCCTGCCCACTGCTTGAAATTCTGATATATTTCTCAAATTTAAAAGAACCTTTCTTTCAAAAACAAGTACATTTATTTTTTCCCCTCCGCATAAAGCAGATTTTAATAGAGTTCCATAACAAAGTTGACAAAAGTAAAAGATGGGTGATCATATAATAACCAAACAAAATTTCATTAATAAATAAAAATTGAAAGCAAAGTAATTTTGATGTAAGATTATTTATAAAAATAAAGAAAATTATTACTTACCACTAAAAATTATTCTTATAATTTCAATCTGTAACATTTTGAATTTAAAACATATGTATAAAAAGCTTCCTACTGCAAAATCTATTACTTACAATCCTATATAATTTAAAATAGACAGTTATTACTATTTAGTGTTTGTTTTCCTTTGATATCACTTGTCTCCTTAGTTATAGTGAAAAAAAAATTTTAAGAAGAACAATATTTTCTAGACTTCAGAAAAATTACTTTATTCCTTAAAAGTCAAGTAAAAAATTAGGTAAATAATAAATTGATTACTGAAAACTACATAAGTTTATTATAATACGGCTGTTTGATATGGTTTATTTAATACTTTTGTCTCTTATTGGAATGTAAGAAATATACTTATTTTATAAATAGACAATGCATTTCTTGGCTGAAATGGGAAAATTTAACCCTTACATAAGTTTTATATTTTTATGGTTACCAAAACCGCTTAAGTCTATTAAAATAAAGTCGAACCTTGATACGTTGTTACCATATGTGCCTTCGTGTTTTAATGGTTTCGTTACAAATGCTATTCTTATAATGTGAATAAAAATCCATTTAGATAGCTTTTAAAACCAGAAAATTCTAGCATCTATTGTTCAGAAATTCTGATGGCATATTAAAAATATCAAAATTCTTTTGCTTTGAGAAGGAAAATAGTAATTCCTGATGTTAATGATGAAGAAAATATAAGGATTTGTTACAGTTTTGTGAAAATGTTGAGACTTGTGGTGTGGTGTTGTCAGTTTAAGAAAAAATTGCAAATCTCAAGTAGCGCAGAGTGATACTACGAGAAAGTAAAAACGAAACCACAGCTAGTGCCAACATTTACAGAAGAGGGAGAAAGAGCAATATTCTGTATTTATATGAGTATGTGCATTAGAAATATTTAAATAAATAAATGTGTTCATATGTTTGCATCATAAATGTTTTTGCATAATGGACAAAATATTTTTCAATAATTTTTTTTATACTTATAGTAAACTTATTAATTTTCAAGTCCATTAATTTATTGCTTCAGATACATTTTCAAGTCAATACTTAATGTATGTTAACCTGCATTCCCTGTATCTATCATTCATAATGAATAGTCCCATGAGAAGCGATCGACCAAGGTTCTAGTGTATGGATAGAAAATAGTATTTTGGTAAAAAGTTAAAAACTTAAACTCACAAAGTATTTTTTAACTATGAAAAATTAGGAAAAAAATTTAAAAAATAGCTTTAAAATCAGTTACTTTAAGGAAAAATTTTGTCAACATTGGCATTAATGATACAAATTCTTTGTTAAAATTTCAAAATGATCGAATAAAAATTACAGTTTTTGATTTTGAAAATCCATTGTCTTTTAAAAATAAATTAAAATTCTGGATGGCATTTATCAAGTTTAGAAATCAGACCACTCTGGTTTGCTTTAATAGAATATATGATAATAGAATAATCTTTTATGATAAAGTTATAGATTCCATTATAAAATAATAAACTTACAAAGTGAAAAAATTCAATCAATTATTTTAAATATATTTACTTGATTTTCCAGAAAACAAACCACTTCCCATAGAATAATTCTTTGAAAAAGAATTTGAAGCACTTGGTGAAGGAGGAACAACTGGACCATCAATATCTTTAAAAAAAAAATAATGCATATTATTGTGAACATACATACATTTTTGTTTAAAAAAAATTTATAAGCAATGCAGATTTAGCTAATAATAGTGACTGGTAAAATTAGCTATAAACTTTAGAATTTGATCATATATATGGCGAAGAATGGCTATTTAAAGTATTGGAAACTTCATTTTTAAAAAGTTTCAAAATGAAATTACATCAAATAGTTCAGTTATTCCAGACTCTATAACAGAAAACTCTAGAATTAAATATACTGAAATCATTATGAATTTTTTTTAAATAAAACCAAAATGAATTTTTTTTTATCCAGGAAAATTTTAAATTAAATTTTAGTTAAATTAAATTTTAGTTTAAATAAAGAAATTTAAAATGCAATTTTTAAGATTAAAAACAAGGTTGTGTTGCAAACTTTTTATTCATTATATTATCAGGGTAGATCACAAATACTCAGAAAAAAAACATTATTCACATTTTTTTAACTTTTTGAATTAAGTTTCACTGATTTTTGTAACCAGTGGGTATTTCATAAATAAATTTTATGACATTCTTGTACATAAAATATATTAACACTTACAATTGTTACTAAAATTCAAAATAAAAATTTTTTACAAGATCCTTTTTCTTAAATGTGGAAAGTCGGAAAGTGAATACTGACTTTTCCCTGATGTTTTGAGTACTTAAATTATATTTCTTGAGATTTCCAGATTTATAAAATTCCTTTACTTTTCCCTGTCTTGTGACCAGCCTAATAATGGTAATAACTATTTTTTCATTGCACTTTTTAATGAAAACTATAATGGTTAAAATCAAACTTTCAGAATATTTCATTCAGTGAAGGTCATTGACTATTTAATCATGTTATATTTCATTGAGTAGTTTTCTAGTAATAATAATCTAAAATCTAATCTAATTACTTTACTTGATACTTGACACTATGAAAATAAATTTCACATAATTTTTCTCCCCAAGCTCTATTTTAAATTAAACTATTTTCTTAAAAGACATGAATTATATTGATAGCTATTATTTTGGAAAGTAACTTATAGTTTGTCTTACTAATATTTCGCAGTTCTTATGATAGTTTTTATTTTGGGTTTTTTAATTTATTGCGTTAAAAAAAGTTTTTCAAATTAATAAAATGATGTATAATAAAAAACTATATGGGTAATTTTCTCAAAATGTTAACTTTTGCCTACAACAATTTCCATAAGAATCTTTAATTTTTTATTTCAAAAACATCTTTGCATTATTTATATTTTCCCCCACCACATTTTATAAACAAACACATAGCAATTTAAAACCAAATCTCTTATTGGTTATTTTAAATTATGTTTTTGAGTGCTTGGACAATAATGGCCATAAACTGAAAAAAAAATTCGTTAATTTCATTTTTTTTCCTTTTTTTTAATTTTAAGATATATATTTTTCTAAACTACTCCATTCCCTCTATAATAATTTAAAATATAATTTGTATTTTTCATTTAAATTGTTTATGGTTTGAAAATGAGTGAAATTGGCCTTAGAGGAATTTGTTAAATGACTCATTTCATTTTTCTGTATATCTTGTTACTATGACCAATAAAACCTTTTATCGAAACAGCCCAGTAAAATTTCAGTTAACTTTTTACTCGAGGAAAAGTTTTATTGCTGTCCAAGAACTCTACTCTTGGAAGGTTTCCCAGATTTATACAATTATATAAATATTTATACAATTTATCTAAAATTAAAAAATTTCACTGAGTAATTAAAATTGAAATTGCAAATTTCTATAATACCTAAAAAATATTTTCAGATAACCCCAATTCTTATTAGTACTCACAATTTTTTATACAAAAATTAACAAAAAAAAATTACTAATTTCAGATATTAATGTTTTTAAAATTATAATTTAAAGCAATTGTGCAAATAACCTAAATCATTCAATTCTTGATAAGAGTAAAAAGTTAACACAAAAATGCTAAAGTAAACTTTTAATTAAAAATTTAAAAATAAATAAATAAAAATGGGAATTTTTTTTCTTATCTGTTTAATTTTATTTAACAAATTTAAAACTTTGATACTCAAATATAGTTGGAACACAAAATAGAATGTATTTATACCCATCTAAAGGCTTGTAAGTAGATTATTTAAATACAGGCATAAATTTGCCTTTAAGTTTTAAAATTTTGTATTCTTATATTTATTAACAAGGTTCTTATTGTCAAATAATGATGTTCCTTATTATAGTTCAAAATCCTACAAAAAAGAAACTAGACATGTAATAACAGAACCCAATGAATCAAATATATTAAAAGTTTTTTTGAACAGTACAGTAAGCATAAAAGCTTAGGTAATAGCTGTCTCCTTTAAGTACATTTCAGAAAAGTGCAGTAATTACAGGTACTGTAATTACAAAAACAATAGTTTCTGCCAAATAGATAAAAATAAATAGTTCATTTCTTTAATTAAACTATTCTTATTTTATTTTAAAAAAATATTACATTTTGTACAAATTAAAACCTTTTTACTTGTTTGTCATTTCTTAAAAGAAAATTAGGGGTACAGAAATTACATTCAATAAAGTCACCCACATATCTTTTATGGGCAAATTAAGCTTATTAAACCTAAAAGAAATGGAAATCTGATGCATATATTTTTTACTCTTTGTGAGTATTTTAACCAAAGTGTACCATTAAATAATAAAAATAAGTATTTTAATGAGAAATATTGCTTAAGGTGCAAAAGTTAACATATATTATAAACCCTCCAAGCATAGAGTTCCTTGACAACATTGTACTAGTACAAATATATTTCTCTGCCACACGCTACTTTCCAATTGAATAAAATAAGTAAAACCGGTATTTTGATGCAGAAAAACTAGCTATTTACCTTAGTATTATAGTGCAGAAATAATGTAACTAATGCTCAGAGAATGAAGATCTCTCATGGAATTAATTTACACTTAAAGCATCATAAAATGAACTGTGTGTCAACTTGTTACTTGATTTAACATATAACTATTGCACAACAGTTGCCCTCGTAATACTAAAACAATTATATTAATTTATATACTCATATTTTTTCCAGCTTTTTACACTGCCTTTTCATTAAAATATATTCACTTAGATCAATGTAAGATGCTTTTTTTTTCATTCATTAATATTTGACAGTTAAATAGTATTGATAATTTCATAAAATCTAAAAATGCCTTTTATAAGAAAATATTAAGCTAAGTATAAATCAAAAATTGATATGATTTTCACAAAAAAGAAAAGTTTGTAATAGTAACAAAATTTAAGGTTGAAATGAAATGAAACATAATATGGTTACATGGTAAACTTGAAGAATAGTATATACTTAAGGCAACAAAAGTAATCAGTTATAAGTAAACTTTTGATTAACCAGGATGATCGTGAAATGCTACATCTCAGATAAAAAAATATCCCAGTAAAGCTAATTTATGCAAATTTTGATTTAAAAAAATGGAATGAATATGTGGAAATATGTTAATCTGAACAAAACTGATATTGCAAGGACATATTAATCATTATTAATGTAGACATATTCTGTGAGGACCCCCTCCCCCATTAAGGTATTTCCTATCATATCTCACCTAGTTCCACCTCACCAGCATTCCAGAACGGAAGCAAAACCAGTTGCCTGTACCAAAGATTGACTAGATAAGCATATTTCAACAGCTCCGATCCACATTTCAATTTCTTTCTCATTTCTTTCTGGGATGGGGCAAATCAGATCCCAGTTAATTAAAATTGTACTATAAAATAAAGTGTCATAATTTTTTTTCATTTGTATTTTACTTAATAAAATGATAAAACCTAATAAAAATTCATCCCTTTCAATTCAAATGTAAAATAACAAAATAATATGCAATAGGAATTTTACCAGTGATACTAAGTTTTTTCAAAACATAGCTGGCACCATTATATTTAGCCTCTTCTGGAGATCGGCACACCTTATCAGACATAAATTTACGAACCATTGGTGTGAATCCTGGGATAACAACCTATATGAATTGTAGTAAATAAATCAAATAAATAAAAATATAAAATAAGATTTTTAATTTCTGTATTTGAGTTTGAAATCACTTTTATACAGTTCAATGTAATACACTAAAAAATTTGATGAAACAAAAGAATTTTTGTGTTTAAATATCTTATAATTTATCAGTTTTACAAAAGTAATTTTTGTCATATAAACCCATCTATAATAACACATTAATATGCTGATTTTGCAAAATACACCTACATAATAAGAATATCAAATTAAAAATGTTGAAATAACCAGATAGAAGTTAATCATTGAGTTATTTGGTGAATGTGAACTACATCATTAATAAAATTTATAAAAAATAATACATACTGAGCAAACAAAGAATAACTCTGATGGATCAGTTTCAATACAAGAAACATTAAAAATTGGTTCTCCCCATCCATTTTCGAGGCAAATATAATTCAGTAGCTGAAAAAAATATTCGCAATTAACTTTTTAAAAAATACAGAAAACGATTAACAGAAAAATATGATTCAAAGAAAAGCAATCCTAACAACAGTCAGTTTGTCAGTCAACAAGGATAATGTAATGTAAGTCTTAACAATTTCAAAACCAACAAAAAGATAGTGGTACTGTTGTCAGCATTGCACAAAGGCTATTACCTTATGCTGACCATAATTTTACCAATTATACTGCTAACTTTATAGCTTAAAAGCTTTTTAAAATAAGTATCATTTTGAATATTGAATGTTTTCAGAATATTGAATAATAAATCAACAATACAGAATATTGGAATTCTAAATATTGAATAATATAATCAACAATAAGAGATAATAATTAATTATTCATAACTATCAACCAATACATTAATTTCTAATCACCTTTTGAAATAATCCAATTCCTATAACTTATTTGCAGTCGGCAGTAGAAGTGTTAATATACTTAATAAAGGAAAATGTCACAAAACTGAAGTGTGTATCAGTTCAGATAAATGTTTGCATCAATGAAATGAAGTTAGAAAATGTGAACCAGTGGAGAAATATTATGAGACAATGCACCTTATAACCATTCGTGACTGGATTTTATATCAAAACTAAATAGTAACTTTAAATGAATAATAGTAAAACAAGACTTAATTTACAATCTGTTTTTGTGAAAATATCAGTAAAAAGAAATACAAACATAAGTTAACACTTTGAATGCCTTAATTAAACAAAACTTTGCATACTTGAATAGGTCTGGTGACTGTAAATGGGCTCTTGAAGTTTTGAATATTGCTGCTCAAAGGAAGTCTTGACTTCAAATTGGCTCTCGAAAGAAGAGGATTATAACTAAAAATAGTTTTATTTTAAAACAATTAAAAAACTATTTATGTAAATAGGCATATAAATAAGTATAACTCTTTATTATAAAAAATCCTTCAAGAAATTTTAATTTTTTTTTTAATTAAAGCCTGTTTTAAAATATATAAAATTTTAAAACAGTTGTAAAATAAATTATTTTATTTCTAAAATTCAAGAAATAACTAAAAAAAACTAGCACAATTCAATGGCCCATAATCATAAAATCTTTCTTTCTCCTTACTTTTAAAATGTATATAAATTTAGTCATTAATTTAGTTAGACAAACTTTATTTTAGACAATTTTCATTCTGTTAGGTGTTTATTTTTTCAATAGAACTTCCAATAGTTAATCCAATAAATAGAACTTTTAGTAGAATAAGCTTCAAATTTAAAAGTAAAGTTTTAAATATAAACATATTTTTTATTAAAATATGAAGTATGGATCATAAATATTATTTAAACAAAACTCACAATAATCTGAGTTTACATAGTAAATGCTGATCTAGTAAAATAATTTATTGATAAACATGTTAATAATTCCTTTAACATTTGAGACAGCTATCGCACATTACTCTTTTTTGCATTGCTAAAAGGCTCCACCCCTTGTTCGTTTCTCATCAACCCCCGTGATTGCTTCTTATCATTTTTTTTCTTTCTCTTTTACTAAAGCTACAATTGAATTGCCATCAGTTGAATTTTCAGAATTACTAAATTTTGGCAAATCAATAACATGGATAATCAAAGTTATTATAGTAAAGATAGGCCAGTCCTGTAGGTAAACAGTTTCTGCCTATGCAGAACTTCGTTTTTTCTCAGAATCAGCTTTCATTGGCATAAACCGTTCTTCCTTCTTCATCTTCTTAAAGCTTTTTTTGTAAAAAAAAGTCAATAAAAAAGATCATTTGGTTACAAAATATTTAATTATTACAATTTTGAGAGAGCACATTTTATTATAATGATAATTACAAAGAAATGGAAAAATTCCTCATTTTTGAAAAATAATCAAATATATTTGGAAAAAAAAAACTTAGAATGTTAGAATGAAAACAGAATGTCCAACGCAATAAAAAGACAATGAATGAGAAGTAATTTTTTTTAACAATATACATCAGTGGTCCCTATAAGCACTTAACAGTTTGAAAACAATTTTTATACTTTTCAATTTTTATATTTTTAAAAATTTCAAAGTAAATATTAAAATTTAAATCTGGCCACATCTAATCTTTCTCTCTTATTTATTTATTCATGTTGTCTTCAGCAACAATGAGCTTACAAAATGTAAATTTCAAGAGAAATAAACTTCACTTCAACAAAAATTGCAAAATATGAATTTTAAAAAAATTTCTAGTCAAGTTTAAATTTCAAAATGGTCCTAATAGCACTTCAAAATTTAACTCTGTAGTTACATTTCAGTGAGGAGTATTTTGACCCATATAGTTTTTCCTTTTACTTTAAGTTTAATAGTAAATAATTCTCGAACTGGTAACTGAACTGCAATTTTTTTCATTCCATTGAACTCCTCGTACATATTTCAACACTTTCAAGATTTTAAATTTCTAATTCTTATAGATTTTAAGCAGCAAAGTAAAATTTAACATAAAGCAAAAATAAGTGACAATAATTTTTGAATAAACCAGAATTTTAAAACAAAACTCCATGTTGAAGTTATAAACAAATGTCACTTTCAAATACCTAGTTTTGCAATTGCCTTCCTGCAGTCCATAGAGTGGCTCGTATGGTATTTCTTCTAACAAGTTTAATAATTAATAACATAATAAATAATTATCAAATGTTAATTTTTTAATTCCAATGTTCTTCCCGTACACTTCTCTACACACCTCAATAATTTCAATGTGTTTTGCACAGCAAAACAAAATGTAAAACTAAGTTTAACACCTAAAATGTAGCGTATCAGAGGCCCATACAATTTTTAAGAATAGAGAGAAACATAAATTCTTAAAGTTTTTATAAATTAATTAAAAGCCACTTTAATTTATTGGTTGATTAAAAATCTATCTATTGATTACTTTGAATTAAAATTCTATATTTTGGTTAAAAATGAGAACTTGACCTCATCGCCTTTTTAGAGCTTTTAATTTGAACAACTAAAAAT
Organism: Parasteatoda tepidariorum; assembly: GCF_043381705.1. Classification (NCBI taxonomy): domain Eukaryota; kingdom Metazoa; phylum Arthropoda; class Arachnida; order Araneae; family Theridiidae; genus Parasteatoda; species Parasteatoda tepidariorum. Next base: position 47,070,096 of record NC_092210.1, on the reverse strand, counting down.
TTTTACTCATAACATTTTAAATATCTGGAATGCTATGTTTTCATTAGTTGCTATTCTTTAAAGAGAGAAGATAAAGTATCAGTTCTTAGAGTAGGGCAAAAATGATTTTGACTTTTTCTTGCCAAATTTAAAATACTTTTTGATACAGCAATGATATATGAGAAACAAGCAAAAAATCCAAAATAGTAGTAGACAGTAGAATAATTAATATGATAATTAATAATTACTTTAATTGCATAATGCTTAATGGATCTACCAACCACCTTAATCAATTTTTGAATCTCCTTTTTTTTTCTAGTAGGAATAAAGTATAGCAACTAAAAAAAAGTAGGCAGTAAATTCTTCAATAATAAGAAGTACAGATTCACGGAATCCTCATATTTTTTATGAATCTTCAAATATTTGTAAATATCCTTATCCTTCTTATCTGAATAACTACATCCCAAAAACAGTGGACTTAATCCACAAAATTTGAGTGTTACTTTGGCTTTTACAAATTATTTAATAACATCTGTGAGCATTTTTAATACTTCTTTTTCAATATTCATCCATGCATAAACAAAGAAAAAATTCTTATTATACAATCAAATGAAAAAACACACTTGAAAAAAATAATAATAAAAATAAAGCAGCCATAATCATTTGTTTGAAACACCTGCAAGCAAGTTCTTTAACCTTTGACCTTACTGACTCTAAAAATACCATGTTAGAAAGGGGAGAGTTTTTTTAATTATTATTTCTATCAAGTAGTTTCAATTTTTTATTTATTGTTTTTAGAATTATTAATAGGAGTAGAAAAACATCACAGGTTAACTGCAAACAACAAAACCATTGGTAGTTAAGGTAAAAAAAAAATTTATTAAAAAAAACTTATTTCAAATACAGCTTATTAAGAAAGTTCTCAAAATCCCTAACCGTAAAACCACAATCTTGAGCAAGGAATCGTAATTATTTTGCACCGCTGTGTGTGTATATATGCATATGAATTAGAAAGAGAAAAATATTCAAACATTACTTGGTCAAAATAGAGTCAGGAGATAAACCAAGGTGATCAAAACTGCTTTCCAAACTATCATAGTTTAAATGTTTATAGATGCTATGAAGTGAATCTCTCTTATCAGATGGTGATCTTAGCTTTTGGGCATCAGGAGGTTTTGCCCAAGTAACTTCAAGTGTACAACCATCAAATACACAACCTAATAAAGAAACAAAATAGATCCATTAAGGAATCAAAATAAACAATTACTCAATAAATTTAAATAGTATTTGAAATGAAAATAATTTTAGAATAAATATTTATATAGCATAATATTTATAATAATACATTATAAAGTCATTATCAGAACTTTATTAAAGTTAATAAAATAGAAAATAAAATATTTTTGACAATAATTCCAAAATAATAGAATTAAATCAAAGAAAATTTAATAAGAATATTATATAAATCTTACTCCTGAATAAAAATTGAACAGAATTATATAAATTTAAATATTTATTTTTAGAATATCAAGTAACCATTTTTAAATTCATATTCTCTAAATGTAATATATTTTTTTTAAAAATCGATGTTTTTTTAACATTTTCTAAATGCGAACACAGAATAATTTCTATAATCTAAGGGTGAGTGAAAAATAAAATACATTTCATTTTTCATTAGTTAATAAAATTTTAGGATTATGTAAAATTAAAATAAAAATGTATTGAACAACTAAATTTTAAAATTACATGGATCATGATAGATTTAATTATAGGATGTATGGCAGTAATCTAGTTTTTTCGATTAGATTATTTATCACATTAAAAGCTGGTTATTGAATTTCTTATTTGACTGAATCTTTTGTACTGAACTAACTTGAAATGAAAATAGTTTTAATTACAGGAGGTTGCTAAGATGATCTAGAACAAATTGATAACAAAATTTATATTTTGTAGCCTGATGCATTGATTGACCATGTGTTTTCTACTACTTGTCAGATTTTTCACCAATATAATAAATTGGTATATATATATATATATATATATGTATACATAAATATAAATAAATATGATGGCAAACTTAGCTTTATGGTCCCTATAACAATTAAGAACCATATATTTCCTAAAACCTATAAATGTATTTTTTTTACTTAATTATTTTTTATTAAAAAATAGCAAATATTTATGCAGAACAAAAAAATTTACAAACACAATTTTAACATTTAAATATTACAAATATTTAGACAGGGATTCAATTTCAGATTCAATTTCAGAAAAAAAAATTCCCTGACTTTTCTAGGTAGATTTCAATGAAAATCCATACCATATTTTATCTATACTACAAAATTTTTCATCAGAAAATTTGGATTTTTTTTTATTTGTTTTGCCAAGTATTAGATTTTTTGTGTAAAATAAATATCATTATATGAGGAAGGAAGCATTTCAGTAAGTCTAAAATGTAAAATTTTTACAATGAATAATTGTAATAGATGTTAGAATTATTTAATTCAAACCTCCTTAACTGAGTATTGTTATTGACAATTTTAAGATTGGTTTTTTCCAGGAATAATGAAGGAATTTTCCAGGTTTTTGTAAGAAAATTGCAACTTTCCCTGATTTTTGGAGTTGAAAGAAATTCCCTGACAATTCTAGGTTTGTTAAATATTTTTGTATTAGTTTAAATAAAATAAAAATTTATAACAATTAAAAATACAAAAACCAAAAATGACGAATTTATTCAAATAATTCTTAAAATACCTCACTAATATCATCTATATATATATCTAATAAATTATACAACTTACAACTATCCCTTCATTAATTAACCATAAATTAAAAACCTAAAAAAATCAAAAAGTTTTTCGCTTTTAAGATCTATATCCTATTTACAGATCTATACTTTATTTCAAATTGAATTGCAAAAAAATAGCCCGTGACATAACATAATTTCTGTGTAAAATAATCAGTTGACAAAGTATTAATACATTGATGAAATTCAAGAATTAAGACCAATACTAGTTACAGTATAGCAATTATTTTCGTTCTGTAGTTATTTACTATCGATTCAGAGAAAATCTTAATTTTGGCAGCACCCTATGACACAAAACTTTTATAAATCAATTTTCATTTATTAAAAAAACCGTGCATAGGACAAATAACAAAATATTTAATAAAACTATAAATTATTAAAGTTAACATTAATCAAACCACTTTTTAAAAGATAAATTACAAATTCAGATTAATGTTTACGAAAACAAACTTGTACCACAATATAGTAGCAGGTTATAGTAGACACCAAACAAGTAATTAATTTATTTTCCATGATAAATTTTGTTTATTTAGATTAGATTTATTAACTGATTCAGATACAAATGCCGAGTCGCTACCGGTTGTCTATTTCTGCTTCGATTGAGACCCGATTTGAAAATTTGAATTTCTCAAAATTCCTGAAGGGCTATTCTTACTTTACGCAATTCACACACACTGGTTGCCGTCGAGGATGGTGGTCCTTGATTTATGCCACACACTGAGAATACTCCAAAGACATGCCGTTAAAATTTTTATCAAATGCGAAGGAGATGGCTTCCCCCTTTGGTAATCAGAAGACCTGAACACGAGCACTTTACGGTAGATCTGTTGAACGAGGACCGATACAGCACACCCTTGGTCCCTTTGCAGGTTAATCAAACTTCAGTTTTTTCCGCACTAGTTTAACTTCGGAAACAGTGTCTTACACTGTGGAACGATGAGAACCGTCAAGGAAGAATGGAAACTTGATTGGGTAAATACATAAAATTTCATAAAATGTATCTAACAGTTTAAAGTAAATTAAATTTTAAAAAATTTAATAAAGTTAAAAAAATAAAAACCTGTTACATAGATACGTGAAGACGGCCTCATTTTATAATTCAAGTAGTTTTTTATCTCAAGTCATACCTATTCAATAAATTGAAATGAACAACGCTAGCAAGGTCTGCTCAAAAAGGCATTATAAAAATTCAGACCTTTCACATTTAAAAAGAAAATTAAAAAACTTAAGGAACCTATAAAACACATTCAATCTAATTTCGAACAATAAAATTCCCTATTTATATTCGAGCATGCATGCCCGCATTTTACCATGCAGATTTATTTATAAGTAATTAAGGAATAAATACTAAGGTCAAGTGTTATTTCTCATAGAGATATTATATTGTTCTACCGATTTAGTAGTGCACAATCTTTTATAAAATAAAATTGAAGATTTATATAATTAAAGAATAAATACTAAGTACAAATATTACTGGAAATCACTATTTAAAAAGTAATACAACAAAATGTAAGTTATTAAAATTATCATTTAGTAAAAATCAGATTATTATTGATAATCGAATAATAACTGATTATTTAAATAAAATAATTACCATCAAGTTGTTTCAGGGCATTTTCAGCATCTTCTCTCTTGGAATAATGAATAAAAGCAAAATCTCGCATTTTTTTAACTCTTTCAACTCTCAAAACACCACCCATAGAAAATAAGCGAAGAAGCTGATCTTCTGTAGTTAAAGCTGACAAATTACGGACATAAAGCACTTTGACCTATATGACGGGGGAAAAAATATGCAAAACATCATCATTTACTGAAAATAACGAAAAAATTTTCTTAACTGCTGGAAAGGAACTAAATGTGACTGCTATTCCGATATAACTCCATTTAAAAAAATATTATTAATCAAAATAAGTAATGAAAGTTTGAAAATTTAATAAAATATATCTCAAACTATATGTTCCCTTTAAATTATAAAATAATAATAATAATAATTAGGTAGATGAAATAGAATAAATACCCAAAAAGAATCAATCTCAACTAATGAACGAGAAGAAAATTATGTATATGAGCATTATTATAAAGGAATAAATGATAAAAATCATTTATCAAAATTATATTTAATATAATTTTGGGGTCTGTCGGGGCCAAATTTACTTCCGTTAACTTTAGGAAAAATTTCACAAAATACTTTTTCTTAAAATTTTATTTTTGTATCCAGTAAGAAACGATAAATCTATATTTTTGTGTTAATTTTTTATTTCTCACAAATATTGAGCCTAAATTTTCACAAAATGAGTACCTCTCAGAAAAACCTAGACAGACCCCTGATTATATAAATAATACAAATCAAATCTAGTAAAAAATCCTGGAAAATATAAATACGCAAATGTAAATGTGACGTTATAATACAAAAAGCTTTTTTGATATCGCTAAGTAAGTGATTTCAAATTTCTTAATCGCTAAACTAGTAAAGAAAATATAATTTTTGATTTCATTAAAAAAATTATGTAATATTTTAGGAAATGGTAAATCCAAATTATAAAATTTTAACATAAAAATAATCTCGCAATGTAGGTATCCTGATAGTTTGTTCAGGAGGGCGGGCTAAAGTGATAATTAAGCTAGGTTACAAAAAAGAAAAGGAATTAAAATAATCGATCGAGTTGTTCTAGGGAGATTCTCGCTTCCCAAAATCCTTTCCTTTTTATTTTGTAATAAAAACTTTTAGAAGCTTTCATGAGCAGCGCTATGGCTCATGAATTTCTTTGCTGTTTCGAATTAAACTTGAAATGTCAAGAAACTGTTTTAGAACTGGAGCAGAACAAGGATCAGATTTATATAATTAAATAAGTAAATAAAATTAAAAATCTTTTTTTATTATTTTAAATTTTTAAGCTACTCTCTACAGTACAGTCAATAAAATAACATACAAAGTGCAGTAAGATAAACTAAAAATATAACTATGTTAAATAGATATTGAGTTTGTTTTTATTAAAGCATACAGGAAACATGAATGAATTATAAAGAAAAGAAATCGAAAATAAGTTAGTTCAAAGTACACAGTATTGCATGATGTTCCTTAAATAGGATTATTTGGCAAGCTATGAGAAGTTGCAGTTATTCAAAAGAGAGTAGGTTTTTAAAAAGAAAGCAGCTGCGAAGAAAGAGGCAATATATTTTGTTACTCATCTCCTTTTGAATTTTAATCATAACATAAATATGAGTATCATATTTCGGAGCTTGTAAACTAAATCTTTGAAAAAGTAAAGAATTTTCTGTGAACCCATTTATGGTAGAGAAGGTAGCCGAATTTTCTACTAGGTAGTGTAAGATTTATTTTCTCCTTTACTTTCTCTCTCTATATATATTATTAAATACGAAAAATAAACCTCAATACCCTACCACAAAACGTAGTGGTATCAGAACTCGTAAAATGAAAAAGCTACAATCTGCTTCATAAAACAATCGTCTGCTTTTAATAATTAATAATGATATGCTTATACTATTACAATTATTATTATGCTTATACTATTACTCTGTTTTTATTTATTTATGAAAGCAGATGTGATTCCACATCAGGCAAAATTTGCAATGCACACGCCTGAGAAATTTGATTTTATTCAATTCAATTAAAAAAAAANATATCAAATAAATTAAATAAACTAACAGACGATAAAAAAAACGCTTTGTTCCTAATAGTTAATGTATTATCGAAATTGTAAAAAAAAAAAAATACTGGTAATAATAATAATTTGTCATAATAAATCAATGATAACGAAAACTGAAAAACAAAAGTAGAGTAAAAAACAACAACATGTAACTCGTAGGGCATTAATTTCAAGTTCCGTAATTCCGACTCCTACAACGCAATGGGACGTAGTTTGGGTATCTCGATCCTGATTGGTTGTTGAAACGCGGCATTTGCTTACGTTAGCAACTGTTCTTTCCATTCTATTTCGAGTAAGCCAAGCACGTCAAGTATCAATTCTTTTATTAAGAGACACATCCTGAATTCTCTCACAAAGAATTTTTCTCCAAGATTTCAATTCTTCCACAATATATTTACACAGAGGCTTACACAAAGACGAGCTAGAAGCCTTGTGATTTATAGACAAACTAATTATGCATCGAAGTCGCTAGGTACACAAAACAAAAATATATCATGGTTCCAATGAAATACATAAACAAATTATAAATCTAAGTTAAGTAAAGAAGTAGACGAGAATTAATTATATTTCATTTAATTCAATGTGCGATACGGCTCTATATTTAATTAACTTATCGTTAATTAATATTCTAACTTATGTAGAGAAACTTTGCTAAACTTTTACACGCCATCTTGCTTATAAACGACCAGCTAGCGCTGACGTTATAGGTCAAAAGTGTTGGTATGGCAGATCTTGTTCTTGAAGTGCAAGTACCCAATGGGCAATACTGCAAAAACGCTGAAGAATAATACAAGAATCTTGAGGATGCACCAAATGAAGGTCAGTACAGAAAAAAATTGGATTTTTTTTTAAAAATCCTCTCTTGCGCAAGCGCAAATTATGGTATTGAAAATGGCAGAGTGAAATTTTGCAATTTGTTAGGGAGTCAAATTCCTTGACAACTCCCGGTTTTCAGGAAAAATTACGCTTTTTAATAATTCCTGACTTTAATCTCTTTTTCTCTAACTACTTCCTGACTTTTTTCCGAATCTCGATTTCCCAGATAATTCCTGGTTTTCAATATTTCCGGTGTTAATCTGTTTTATTTATTTATTTTTTCATTCTTTCTTCATTGCTCCTGGTGACTTCTTTGCAATAGCAACTGAATCAACAGCGTCGGCGAAATGGAAATATACCGAAAAAAATTAAGTGCATCGGTTGACTACATTTTTAGTCGCCCATATTTTTTAAAAAAAATAAGAATAATTTTTTATAAGACAAGTCTTAGTGTGCTTACTACGTTTGCTATACTTTTATTTTTATCGAGTTTATGACATTAAAAAAATGTTCGGAAGGTTTTAAAAGATGAAATTTAAACTTCATTAAAAAATTAACAGAAATGGACAGTATATAAAAAAAATTAATAAACAAACTATAATTTAACAACATGCTTGAATACCTTAGCTTAGTTGGCGAGAATATTGGCATTAGCCACAACAGAAAAGAAAAGTAAAAAAAAAATGAATAAATACTAGAACAATCTTGTTTGGTGATTTATCTAAAATTTAACAATTTTCATTTTGTGAATTATTATTATTTTTTTTTTTTTAAAACAAACTTGTGTATTTTTAGAATATAGTTTACAAGCGAAGCCTTTAGATTGTGTTTATTATTGTGATGAATAGCAAAACATAATTCGTTAGAAGAAAGATGAAAGCCATGGAAGGGAGGGAGGTAAAGTCAGTTGGAAAAGATCGAATCTCTCTCGAATAATTTTATACATACCAGATATATAGTTTCTAAAATTGTCTTGTGAGTAGATTTCAAAAACTGTTAAAAATAAAAACATTGAAGTATACTGCATTCAATCAAAATTCACAAAACATGTTTCGAGTATACATGTAAATATATATAAACTCAGTGATCAAAAAAGACATTTCTGCTCACAATAATGCAATAAAACTCTTTAGTTCAGATCATATATTTTTTTACAAAGATAGTTATTAATTATGGATGGTTTCAAATCAAAAAGTAATAAAAAAAAGCAACGTGAAAGAATAATTCAGATAAAATTTTACATCGAATTTAATATCTTAAATTAATATAGATGTTAGTTTCATTAAATTACAATATAGAATAGAAATTTTCACTTTTGTAACATTAAAAATGGAATCAGATAAAAACATTAACTGTTTCAGATTGTTTATATCTAATAAAGAGTTTTAAGGGTGGTATAGATGTCGCATTTTCCAAGGAGGGAATTTTTACTCCTAACTATTCCTTCGTAATGTTTCTAAATAGTTACTATACAAGTTTAGATTCAAGATGTAATTTTCACTTTAAGTTAGCACAATACGCACATTTGTTTAGATTGATATACTGCTTCAAGCTCTTTAAATCTTCTACAGGTGACTGTTCGCATTTATTTTTACTTGGGTAGTCAGTCCATAAGATTTTATTTGAGCTTTAAATATATATAAATAAATTATATTTTTCATATATATGTACTATTCTTATCAATTGCTTATCAAAAAAATAATAATAATAATTACAAATTCACCATCGTTCGAGTTATTTTTTCCCCCGTCATAACATTTTTATTCTAAAGTAAATAAGATTTTAATTTTTAAAGTTTAAAAAATGGAATGCACCAATTTTAAACTAATAAATATTTTATTTTTCATATTAATTCTATTTAGAGACTTTTAGACGTTTACACAATAATGTCTTAGTATAGGCTTCACAGAATTAGAATTTAATTTCAAAAATGTAATTTAAATTTGTAATTTGCGTCCGTACAAAATACATACACAATGTAATCAACAATTTATGACATAATAAAAGTGAAATCACCATAAAATATTTAATTTTCAACCTTTCTCCTTATTATCAACACAGAAAAAATGATGCTAAACAGAAGTGTTTCACCGATGAATTTTACTAAACAAATAAATTTTGATTTTTAAGGTCTTATAATTGCTTAGTTAAATTGGCAAGAGAATAAAACTGTTGACAATAAATCGTTTTCGACAAATTTGTACATATTTCCGCACTTTAAAACTGGAGAAACACAATATCAATTATTCAATATTTTCTTACTGGCAATTTAATGAAAACTCATTTAAACTTGAGTCATGAAGTTACCGTGGGTCTTCTCAATATTCTATCTATATAATATAAACTAGTAAAGTATTTAGACAACGAAGCCACGTTTGGAACTTTATTTCTATTATAATGTTATTAAGCAATTAATTTTTAATAATGACTCTAACTTGCATATTATTTTCTTAATATGTAAATAATAATAATAAAGTAAATAAAAAATATTTTTCTTAAGGAATAAAATAAAATACAATAAATAAATAAAAATAAAAGAAAATTGGGGGGAAATTATCTATAGCTTGCTACATTTTGAAACCCTGTTTGGTTACATCATTCTGCTAGTGAATATGACAACTTAATTAATTGCAATAAGTCGAGGTTTCCATAGCAACGGAGTTATAAGTCTGACCACTTTAGGCATTCTATTTTTGGCTTCTATTATAAACCGTCAATTATTTTCGCCAAGTCTACAAAAAATTAATGGTGATAGTTCTTCTGAGTACCACTGAATTTTTTTTTTCAATTATTTTTCAATGCTCATTTGATATTCAATATTAATAATTTTCAAAGTTATTGACCCCAATTGACCCCTGAAATTTTCTTTTCTTTTACGGAAAAGACATTTCGGACCATTGAAAAGGAAAGGGAAAATGAAAAATTATCATCAAGAATCATCAATTTATTGATAATCAAGAATATTCATAAATTTATAAATATTTGTAAGCAGACTTTTAAAGAAAATAATTTAATTTAATTGTAAGTGCAACTGGTGTAAGTCTAACTGGTGTAAGTGTAACTCTTTTTTCAAAAATAGGTAAATAGTTTAAAACTGACTAAACTTTAGGAAAAACGGTAGTTTCACAAAATACTTTTTCTTAAAATTTTATTTTTGTATCCCGTAAGAAATGATAAATCTATATTTTTGTGTTGATTTTTTAATATAATTTTTAATTTTCACAAAATAGGTACCTCTCAGAAAAACCTAGACAGACTCCTGCTACCACTTCTTACTTTTAGTTTAGCCTGAATTTATTAAAATTCCAATATTATATTAAACATATTTAAATGGTTTTTTTCAATTGCGCGAACAAATTCAGATATTTTATTTATTTTTAATTTACTGTTTTTTACAATTACAATTTACTGCTTTTTATTGGCGACTTTATCGCCTGCAGCGGCGAAATGGATGAGTATCATATATAATTTATCTTAACAAATTCGTAATTATATTGCCAAAAATTATTAAGAATAATTATGACTCAATTTTAAAGAGGAAAAAAAGCAAAATGTAAAATGTATAAAACATTATTCCTTTAAAAAAATTAAATAATTCTCTACATTTTTCAAACATTTAATTCAACAAAACTTACTCTTTTCATGGTTTCATCTTCAACTTGTGCTTCAGGTTGGGCCCAGTCTACAGCAATTTCATGATCAAACAATTTCACACTATTAGATATTAGCTTACGCCTGGCCATAGCAGCTGCCCGATGGCTCTCATATTCCACAAAGGCAAATCCTCTATTTTTTGTTTTATCCGCTATACTGCTGTATAGAATAACTTTTGATACACCATCAGTAAACTTACTGATTTCATTCAATATTTCTTCTTTACTCTTATCTTTTGGTATTCCACCGATGAAAAGACGACAATTGTCAACTGATTTGCAAACCCCAATGTGACGATTTGGTCTTATCTCGTAATCATCCAATCCTTTAATGGCTTTTAATGCATCTTCATTATTTGTAAAAGTTACAAAAGCATAGCCGCGATTTCCTCCATTATATTCCATCATTAAACGGAGTTCATAAATGTTACCGAATTGCTCACATAATGGAACAAGTTCATGTTCAAAGACATCTCTTGGTAATTTTCCAATGAATATTTCAGATCCTTTTGGAGGTGGTGGGCCTATCCAACCTGGTGGTGGTCCATATTTACGCTGGCCATTTTCTTGAACTATGTTATATCCTGTTTTTTCCATTAAAGCAGTTAGTAAATGTGTATCTCTAAATATGTCTGCTGCCATTTTCAATTGAATCAAAGAGTATCTCGATTGACAAACGACGAGATCAAATTTAAATTGCGTTCTAATCAGTAATTATGAAAAATATCAAACGTATATTTTTTAAATTAAAGAACTCTCTTCCATTGGTTAATCAAAACAGTTTAAAATGATTGGTTGCTTAAAAGTTTTGTCACGCCTTTTTTTTCTTTTTTTTTTTGTAAATTCTTATTAAAATGTTATTCTTAACGAACCCATCAAAAATATATTTTGAAAATTTGAAAAGCGCCATCTAATTAAGACTAATGAAACTATTATAATAAACATTTACATTTTATATCAAACAATATAAATCAGTTCTGTACTTCGGCTTCTTGTTTACTTTATAGAGCAATTTTTTTAAAATTCCATCAGGTAGGATGGAAAGTTGAAAAGAACGCAATGCAAAATAATTGCAATGGAAGAAATTAAAAAACTGAAATAAATGCATAATATGCCTAGTAATTACAATTAGCATCAAAAAATGAAATTATTTCTTTAATAAGTACTAAGAAAAACAAAATGTTTAAATAATTCATAGAATCAAATGCTAAGTCATTTTTGCAGGCTCAACTTGAAAAATGTTCTAATAAGTTTTCAGAACACATCACTTTTTAAAACTTTTTACAAGTCAATAAATAGCAAAAACCTGAGCAATATTCTTCTCGATAGAAGTTATTTTCTTAAACACAATATTTTTTGTTCGGCTTATGTACTTCAAGCAATAATTTTTAATCTCATTTAATAATTTTATATTACTATGGTCGATAAATAGAGGAGTTGGATGCTTTAAAAGATAATCTTCGTTTCCTTGTAATTATGAAAACAGTTCAGAAAGCAAGATATTTACTGAGTTCTGGATTGAGAAAACATAGTTTAAATGGAGAGTTTTTGTTGGGAACTTACTTGTAATCCTCTTCCAGTTAAATATCTGTTAATGTGTTTCTACAAGCAATATCGCACAGAAAAAGAAAAAATACCCGCTTAATTCATACAATTAAAATTATTTAATTTATTTAACATAACAGCTACAGATAAAAAAAAATAACGCTTCATTTGACTAAAATTAACTTTACTAGCAATGTAAGGTCTATTTTTTTTCCCTCGGCAAATTTTACTACAATAATGTGACTCAAAAAAAGTGCTATAAAATTATCTATCTATTTCTTTTAAATAAACAGAAATAATGTATATATATATATATAAAGCAGAAGCAAATTAACAATTTTCTCAATTAATTACGTTTGAAATCCAATAAAATTTAAAGTAATGAAGATTTTCTTCATAGTGGTAAACCTTTAGAAAAGTCTCTAAATAACAGACGTCAGTATCACACTTTCCCATTTGATTTAATTCCTATCGAAAATATCTTTGATTTAATTCCCATCGAACTGAAATCGTTAAATTGTCCCTAAATGTTAAAAATTGAAAAGAAGACGAATTTAAATTCGTTCAAGAATAATCAAGAATAAGTAAAAAATCAAGAAAATATCATCACCATTCATTCAATTTTAAACTTAAACTGACATTAAAATAAATTTCAATTAAAGATAATGTTTATGTTGACAATAAAAGTAGTTCAAATTTTTGTAATCTTACATTTCATAGAAGTCAAAATCTCGGATAGAGGGAGAAAAGTTTTAAAATGAATTCAAGGTAGGTAGGTACTTTATTTAGGTTGCACTAGAACTGCACAATTCAAAATGACAGTATTAAGAACGAGGCAGAACAACTGGATCTTATGCTTTGTTCGGGCAATGGTTTATTACTCCCAACGAACACCATTAAGAATTAGCTTGAATTCGATGAACTCTACCTTTATGTTGCAAGAGAAAAAATTATAAATTATAAATTCTTTGCTTGAAGTAAATATAAGTGTAGAAGAAGATTCTTGATTCTCATATTTTGTAAAAGTAATGTTTCGGAAAATTTTCGTCATCTGCATGATGCTTTAATAAGTATTCTGATATAAACCAGTTATTAGCTTTTGAGTATTTTATTTCTAAGTTGAGTTCTTTTCCTTCCTTTGAGCTGTGAACAAAAAAAAATAATGATCTTTTGCTAGCCATGCACTCTTAAGTCTGTGAGTTAGGTGAAATGAGGGAGTGAAGTTATCGTAAAAGATCTACGCAAACAGTTTCCGAGGGTTAGAGAGCAGTAGAATTTGAAGTCAAGCACTTTAAATTCTTAAAATAAGCAAAATTTCCTTCATTGTTGAAATTTTGAAATAATTCTAAGGGATTTAAATAGTTCATATTATTTAAATTTAATGTGTTTTCGGATTTTTCGATGTAAAAGAAAAGGTAATAAATTTATACTTTTTTTGCAACCATGTACTCAGATAACTAAAGATTTAATTTAAAAAAAACCTTTCGACTTTTTTTTTTCTTTCTTATTTTTGATTATGTTGTAGAATAATTCAATTTTGTAGTTCTTGTGTTGTAATAAAATTTGATTATATAACCCCGGAAGACAAAAATTCGTACTTTTCTGTCTTTTAAAGAAAAAAATGGCCAAATATTCTAATTTTACAAAAAAAAAAAAAAAAAAAAAAAAAANCACAAAAAAAAAAAAAAAAAAGGAATTATTTTATTCAAGGAATTCCTTGTTAACATTTATGTAAACTTGAGTAGAAATTTTTTTAGGTTATTCAGAGACATTTCTCCCTTTCTTTTTTTCAATTTTAATGATATTTTTACTTTCTCTTCGTCAAAATGTTAGACGTGTGTGACTGAGAATTCTTTGCTATTGTATTTTTTGATTTTGTAGATGATTTTATTCATTTGCAAGCAAACTAAACCAAATTATAAATTTTCAATTTGAATTATAAGAACGATTTAAATGTTTGAGCATAGATATATGGGTTAATCTCAGAAAGAGCTAGAATTTCACAACATTTTCTTTTTTCTTAAATTTAGTTTGTATTTATTTTTACGAGAGATCTTAGCTAAAATAATGACTATTACAGTGTCTCTCTGATTGCAAATGCAAATTAGTTGAGTTATTTAATCTTCAGATAAATGATGTCCACAGGCATGATTTTTACTTTCAGATGCCCGAAAACTTTTACGTCTTTCAGCTCAAAGCTCCAATTAATATTTGAGCATTCTAGCTAGTCAGAAAAGGATCAAAGTTTTGATTAGTGAAAACTCTTTTTGGCAATAATATGATGAATTCTACTTCTGGAGATCAAAAATTAACTTAGTAATGTCATCAAATTCAGCGTAATTTTTTAAATTTGTGTCGTTTTAATTACAGTCTTACCCAGTGGCAGATCCAGGGGTGGGGGGGGGGTTCATAGGGGTCATAACCCACCAAAATGGGAAAAAAATAAAAATAATAGTTTTTTTAATAGTTTACAAAAGAAATAAAATATTTCAAAAATTATTTAAGGGGGCATATACACCTAGGTGGGTCGGAAAAACAGATTTTTTATTCATCTAATTATGTTCTTCACTGTTTCAAGTCAAACTGTTACAGTAAAAGATCTTTTTGCCGTTCGTGAAACTGACGAGTTTTATAAGAATCTCTTAAAGGCCTCCGTAAAAGTTGTCGAAACAGAATTTCGTCTTTGGGTGGAAAAATGGCAGCGTGAAACAGAAGCAGGACTTGAAGTGCCCATAATGCCTGTGACATCGATTTGTACCCATCAATCAACATGTTGTTGAGAATTTTAATAACTCTGCCAGTTAGTGCAGCAACAGCAGAACGTTCCTTTTCAACTCTTCGACGTCTCATAACTCGGCTTACAGCAACTCAAAATCAAGAATGATTTAATGGACTCGCATTATTAAACATTCATCGAGAAATTGATTTGGATGTTGAAAAATATCATTGACAGATTTGCCAAAGTTTCTAAAAAACGCACTACATTATTTAAAGATGTTTGAATACTTATTTATGTATTGTTCATTATGAAAAAAATAAATTAGAAGACTAGCATTAACAACCCTAGTTTTTGTTCTGCTTTTTTTTAAAGAAAAAAAAAAAAAATATTAAAAAAATTCATTGTGGGGGGGGGGATCTGAGTCTATGGGAATCCAGGAAAAATTCAGTCTATGGGGACAGTCTATGGGGTCCAGGAAAAATTTATGGATCCGCCCCTGGTCTTACCTCGCTATAATGAAACTGGATATAATGAACACTCAGCTGAGCATTTTTAGTGGTCCCGTCAGACTGCTATTTAACTAATCTTATTTCATATGTTTATAGAGAATCTTATTTCATGTGCTTAAAATGAACAACTAAGATACTGGTAGTTCGTTTATAGTAAACTTAAATTTCTCTTTTGTCCAAGTGATAAACTCAAAAGTATAAAATTATGCCATTTAAATAAAAATAAAATAATACACCTTTGAAAGGAATGCGAGTGGCTCCATAAACAAGCGTATGGAGAAACAAGAAGTCAGTTTAACAGAAAATTTGAAACTTTCTTCTAAAATGACAGAAATAAAAAATAAAGATGCGCATCTAAAAAATTCTAAAAATGACGAAAATATAAAAGATAAACTCTGAAAAATGCATTACAGGGAGACAACTACTTCGTTAAATGGAGAATACTTTGAATATTTTTTAACATTCCAATTGAGAATTCCGTTATAGGAAGAAATTAGCTGAAAAGGAATTATGTGGTTTATCAATTTAGTTAGTCAATAATTCGAAATGCAAATTACGTACTATAGAATCATTATTTCATATAATGCTTCTGCAATATACTAGAAAATATTTTTTCATTGATTTCTGGTATAGTGAACCACCGTTTATGGAGAAGACGACTGAATATTGGTGTCCGACAAAATTTGACCATTTTTATTTGATGATAGATTTTATTTGGCGATAAGGTGACAATAAACTTGGTCTAACTAAACTTATAAACTCTGATAAACTAAACTTTTATTACCACCAGGCTCTGAGGTGTAGTTCAAATTTTAATCAATTTGGAGAGGGGTCGAAACTTCAAATTGGGTCTACATAAGTTTATTAAAGTTAAAGCCTGATAAACCTGTATATAAAACCTGATAAACCTGTAGTTTTAAATTACTTACTCAAAACGACAAACCGCATCATTTAATCGATTCAAAATTTTGAAGAGAAAAAAATTCATAAAAGTTCTACGAATTATCAAGTGCTATTTCTCTTAATCTAATAAAGCGACTCAATTACTTTTTTTGAAAGGTATTGTGCTGCCTAGTTAAACTGTATCAGCAAAAGTTTGCTAAATAAATAATAATAAATAAAAAAAATTAACAAAAACATGAATCAGAAATTTAACCTAAAATCCAAGATGGCCAGGGTAGAGGCCTCTTAATATAAATGCTCTGTTTTGATATTTGCACACAGTACAACGACGTAATATTTAACTCACTTTCGTCCTTTTATTAAAACCCTATTTACAGATTCAAACACTTCGTTTGACAAAATGTGATGTTGTTGTTGTTACACATCCCCCTAGAGAAGGAAAGCCTAGGTCCAGAAGGCCCCGTCGCGTCAGTTCTCCATATATCTACAGAAAGTCCCGATCAACCAGCAGCTGCTTAAAAGAAGCGCCAAGGCAAAAAAGAAGGTGATCAGGACTAGCAGGTTGTGAGCAGGAACAAGGTTAGAAAGTCTTCTCCCCATTTTGAAACCTTAAACACTTAAGATGGTCACTACGAAATCTAGCCATGGCCGATTGGAAAGGCCGAGGGCCGCAGCATGTTAATGATAGGCCAGGGCGATTGCCAGTATACCACTGATGGGATGGAGTACGGCGCCATGCTGGAAGCAAACGATGTTTTCCCAGGGAGTGGATCTCAGTGGGAGTAAGACGGTTTAAACAGTCCATAGGAAGATCACAGCCATTGTTGGCGAGCACATCGGCTGTCTCATCAATATCCAAATGCAATTATTATCAGTTGTCTGGGCATAATAAAGGGCAGTTCCAATAGTTATGATCTCAGATCTAAAGGTGTTGTCAGGTCAAAAGGTGATGTTCGGATTCAGTCGTCCCAGTTAAGTGGTAAACAAAAATAGCTCGCGAAGGACTGCGATGGATGACATATTTGACTTTACAAATCAGTTAAGGCTTCAAAAGAAATTTCAAAATATAATATATACGTCAAAAATAATACAACATAATATTTCATCTTAAACTATTATTATTTTTTTAAGTAGTCGGGGTATTTTTTTTCCTTTTTTAAATTTTGTTCCTTATTTCTTATTATGATTGCAGCTTGTTATAAATTAATTATGATTGCAGCTTGCAAAACAGTTGAAAAAACTATTTGAAAAAAAAGCAACAACAAAAATAAAGTCAGCTCTCAGTCAGTGTTGCTCTGGATCGGCTAAATTCTAAAAAAATTTTCAATTTTATTTCAGCATAGATTTGACATAAATTGCTTTTAAGTGTTCTTTTATATTAAATTTTACTGACTGCAGCGCGTATCAAGCTTGCGTTTCATATTTTTCTTCTTATTTTTAAGTTTCGTCCGAAAAAAGGAAACATTCTCTTTGTAATTAAAATGCAATGAATTCTATTTGAAACGTTCAAGAAATAATTCAAACTTGTACCATCAGCAAGTACAAGTGGTACAAATTTCAGCACTCTTCTGGATAATCGACAAGTGGTTGAAATTTCGACAAGCAATAATTTTTTACTTGACGATAAATTCAACATTCAAGAGGAAACTATTTGATTTCATCTTTTTGAAATATTAGTGTCTTGCAGTGGACTGATCGTTAAGACACGGTTCCCAGCAGATCACCGAAGTCAAGCATCACTAGCTACGGTCAGTGTGCGAGTGGGTGACCACTTGAATCAGTCTGAGTAGGGACCGAGTTGTGAGGTATTGGTCCTTGTTAAACTGTTCTACCGTAAAGTGATCGACTTCGCGTTCAGGTCCTTGGGCTACCGAAGCGGGGATGCCACCCCCTCTGAAGAGGATCAAAATTACGATGGCATGTCTTCTGATCATCCTCAGGGATGTTTCCCAGACAATCTCAAATAGCCCATTGTGCAGCTCTAGTGCGACGTAAATGAATTACAACAGCAACAGAAATATTAGTACCGCCTCATTACGAAGTTATACTACCGTTTTCATAAAATACAATTTATATACGAATTTTCAGGATCCTTTTTTTTTGTTGATTAAATCATATTTTTTGAAAGTAAGGTAGTAATATGGTTGTTGTCGGCCATTAGGACAAAGTGTTTTTTTATTCCAGTGGCGCCATCTATGGAAAAGAATACGACTTCTGCCACACCCATATGTCACACCCGCTTATAGACGGGCCCATTCATACATCCTTTCATTCGCCCACAGATCGTAATTCTGACCCGAACCACAGAATGTTCAATTTCCAATTCAGTACCCCTTGACGTATTGATTTGTTATGGGAGCATAGAGGACTTTGTAACCTGTCATATTTAACGTGCACCAGTAACCATTTACTACATGACCCTCTTCGGCCTGCTGAATTCGAAATCCTGTTCTCACTAATGCGAGTCCAACGCTCTGCCAACCAGGCTATCGCAGCCAGAAATATGGTAAATAGTAGTAATAATTTTAAACTGTACGGCAGCCATTAAGTCACATATGCCACCGTAAGTATTAGTTTGGGACATCAGCTTAGTAGACAGCAGAAGTATTAAAGTTATTTCCATATCTGTCCTGAGATAAGATAGAAAACTCACCCCAATGCTCCATTAAGTGCTGTACTACCCCCTACGCACCCTCGAAAACTAACTTGAGTACAGTATGATATTGCTCGAAAACAACTACCTTCGTCACCAATAATTGGTGTGACATTATGCGGTCACGGTTTATGTATAAAATTTCCACAGCCATTTCAGAAGGGATCAAAAATAAAACTATGTAATTATTAACACAGTATTTAATTAAAATACAAAAAATAAAAAATTATTCTAAAAAAAAATACTTTAAGCATAACTAATTATACAACACTACTTAAATTATTACTTAAGACTACCTAACAAAATTCTATAAATGTATTTTAATAACTGTATATAATAACTATATAACTATAGTGTTATCAAGAGATAGAAAAATACCCGAGTTTATGGTACCACGTGCCACATAAGAGAAATATTTATATAGATAAAAATAGTATTCCCATTTCATAACTACTATTTGTTCGAAGGGTACTGCAATTTTCACTCATGTTGCTTTAAATGATGACTTGTTGTAGAAAAATTTATTTATCTACATCCATTGTTGTAGAAAATTTTATCTAATTATCTTGAGATCTTTATAAGCTCAAAAGTATGTTTTTTTATTTTTGTGGAAAATATCATATTTTACGAAGAAGAAAAAAACAATGATGCACGCGAAGCAGTCACTGGGGTTGATTAGCGGAGAGAACAGGGTACGAAAACAATCGCAGTTTATATTAAAATCATAAATTTGTTCTTTACTTAAATTACACATGCTATTTATTTGGGAAATTTTGTCTGTTTTTCACTTTTTTTCTTCTGTTTATTAACATCTTCAAATATTATGTCAATTCGGAAGAAAAATAAATAAATAAATTCAAAGTCGTTACTTTGCGGCTTTAAAATTTTTTATCTTCGCCTAATTAGAGTTTTGCGTTTGATTCTTGAAAATTTAAAAGTTAGTTAATATTTTTGTTACATAATGCTGGAATATTTTAAAATTGATAAATTATATTTTTTTCTGTTGACTTTAAACTTTAATAACAATTATGATTTTTGAATTATATAAAATTTAGGTTCCCAGAACGATTACTAAAAATGTTTTTCCTTTCTTTTAATAATTTTTTAAGAAAAAGCATTTTTTGATCAGAGTATTTAACCTTAGTTATGAGGCTAAATGTGGATTCTAATTACTTTTTTAAAAATATATAATGTCCTTAAAATTTCCTGCCATTTTTTCTAGTTGTTTTCTAGCATCAAGATTCCAAACACCTATTTTTACTTTATGTGATTAATTCAGCAATTTTATGCAATATAAGCAATTTCCCTTTTTTTAAATGCTTAGTTTTAATTCAGTACGAATTTTAATTTTTTTACTAATTCCTAGAGATTGCTTAAGCACCGAAGAAACACGAAAAATTGAAAGTAAAAAAATTGCAAAAAAAAAAAAAAAACTTAACTTTTATTCAAAAATTTTATTTTGATTCAGATGAGGGCCCATTACTGGCTGCCGAAATCAGCAGGTTCACTGTACGAAGCGTAAAGTTCTAGAAGGCAGAGGAACTGCTCTCGAAAAAGGCTTGTAATATTTAATCACAGTCGAAACATTATAAGATTTACTTTGTGTTTCATTTTAATAAAGCTAAAATTAGAACTGCCATCTCGGAAACAACTTCGATAAATTAATTGACAAACGGAAAAAACAGGAAATGAATGAAATTGACTACACATCTATTTTGTTTTTTTTATGCATTGAAAAGTTTGCTGATTTCCGACCGATTTTAAATTCGCATAACTTGTTTTTCCTAAGTAATATATAATATAATATATAATATATAAGTAATATATAATGTAATATATAATATATAAGTAATATATAATATAATCAGGGCCGGATTAACCTATAGGCACACTAGGCACGTGCCTAGGGCCTACGAAAAACTTGGGAGAAAAAAATTTGTTGACAAAAATAATTTAGCTTTGAAAACAACAAGTGTATTTTGCACAAAATTATGAAGATACAAATAAAAATATAATATTTTTCGGTAATAAATTATTTTGCAGAATCTTATGATCTAATATATTACTTTTTTGCGATTTTTGGATTCATCGAAATCTTGTATTATGCTGTCGAATTCCAAACTACACAAAAAGTTCGATAAACAAATTTGTGAATTAAAATCCATACTAATAAAAATGTTAAAAAAAAATATGCAAGAAAATTTTAGCATATATTTTGAAAAGAGGGGAGGAGTGGGGGAAGGAGGGGAGGGCCCCAAAACGGCTATGCCTAGGACCTACGAAAGGTATAATCCGGCTCTGAATATAATATATAAGTAATATGTAATATATAAGTTTCCAACATGTCCCCTTTTTAGAACTTTATATTTGAATAATTGAGATAGCACTTAATTTGAGTAACTTAAAAACGATCGAAAGAAGCTTTATTGTAAAATGAGTTGTTCAATTTTCAGTTTTGCGTGGAATGGCGAGCTATTTATAAAAATATCCTCTTTATTTGTGATTGAATTGTACAAGAAATAATACAGCAAAAGAAAGGAAAAGTTCGATTAATTAAAATTCTTAAATGATCAGTAAGAAAGAATATTTTTTATCAAACATTAACTTTATCTAAATTGATAAAGAATTTTCTTTGACTTTTAAATAATATTCTTGTCAAGAGATGCCGCTTCAATCGTTATAATTTGAAAAGTTTTGAGAGCAGAGCAGTTATAAATAATTTATTCACCGGAAAAAAGCTGATGCTACGCTACGTCAAGGATAAAATGACTTCATCAGGCGTATATAATTAAGAAGTAGTATTTTAGTAGAAGTTTTTACACTTAAGAAGTTAAATTTTACCGAATCTGTTAATATATCAAATTAAAAATCAAAAAAATATTTATATTTTATATCCTCTCTAAATATATTCAACATGTATTTAATTTAAATATGGGTGGGTTTTTCTATTTACAAGCTGGTACGAATGTAACTTGTTTATTTATTTAGAAGTTTACATTGTATTAAAATTTAAAAAATAATAAAAGTTAGTAATGAATTTTGTAATTGTATTGCAAATACTATTATATTTTCTATTTTGCAGAACGTTACAATGGGAAAAATACATTAATTGCTTTTGAATGCAAATGGGAACAATACAAATTTGGATAAAAATGTAAACTTCCATCAACCTTAGATTTTATATTTGTTCCATTTTGAATTTTTTTAGTTATTATAAATTGTATAAATCGGTATATTTTAAATGACATATTTAAGTAATAAGCTTCGCTTAAAATTTTAAAAATCTTTATAACTATGTTTATTTTTTTCTTCTTCGCTAATTTTTTTAATACAAATTTAACAATTTTTTTCTTCATAAATTTAATTAAAATTGTGTTTACTTATTTCGCTCTTTTTATCAATAATAATGATAAAGAATATTTTCAAGAAAATGTGTACGCTTACTGAAAAGTTTGTATCTTTTAGAAACGTTATGCAGTTTAAAAAAATAATAAATAAAACTAAAATCGAAACAAATTATTTTGAAATTGATACAAAAATAATTCTGTCAGAAGTGGGATTCGAACCCACGCCCACATTCGTGGACCAGAACACTCAACCTCAGTCACACTGAGAAGGTTTCACCTTGAGTCTGGCGCCTTAGACCGCTCGGCCATCCTGACTTACCGTAGGAAGATTTATAATAATTTATAAGCACGTTATTAAACATTTAAAGAAAATGTTTTTTTTTTTCTTTCTTTTTTTTAATTTGGTAGCGCAGGGTGCAAATTTTAACTTTAAAAATAATCAAATTAAACTTACTAAAAGGTCAAGAAAGTGTTTGAATAATATATACTCTTTTTGTGGGTTATTCTGAATTTTTTTATGAAGTGACAGGAGGTCTATTTATGGTTAAATTATTTTCATTCATTAAAATTTAATTAAAGATAATCATTCTAAATAACCCAATTTATGTCTCATGAATTTCTTACTTTTTAAAAATATATATGTATAAATAAATTAAAATAGCGGCTGTTAAATTATTATGTTTAAGATAGTTTTGTTCAAACCTTGGTTCATACTCGTTGGTTCAAACGATAGGTTCTGTTTTGCCTGAATAGTGCTTTGCTTTAAGGAATGCCCTTATGAAAAAATCGAGGTATAAATGAGGTATAAACGAGGTATATTTGAAAGGTATAAAGGAGGTTGTTATTTAAATACGTCGTTAAGGTTGAAAAGGGTGCAAATGAATACCTCAAAATCAACCTCAAATATACCTTAAATATACCTCCAGAGGTATATATGTTTCA
>NC_092210.1:47026201-47044354 GCF_043381705.1 Parasteatoda tepidariorum | reverse complement strand
CGAATCTCTACTCTCATATACCTACCTCAAAAATACCTCAAATCAACCTTAAATATACCTTAAATTTTCGTAAGGGTGAACGTATCAAGATTTAATGATAAATAAATTATTAAACCTAAGTAGTGATTTTAAAAGCAATTTGATGTACCATATAAAAACTCAATAAAGTATAGCGATAAATTCAATTAATTTTTAAGTCATTCAGGTATGCGTCGTTCTTGCAAGTGAGAATGTCTACAGCATGGGCACCATTGGCAGGGCTATATTATGTGTATGTCCCCCTCAATCAGACAAATAAAGAAAATTTTCGTGAATTATCATCAGATTAAAATTCATTAAAGGTAAAAACAAGAAAGAGATATAATCTTGTGACAGGTAACACTTGTTACAATTAAGAAATTTTTTTCAATGTGTGAAATTTAAAGAACTATTGTGATGTGACGTAATTTAATTTCGTCCCCCTCGAAAATTGAGACCCTGTGACGCCGATGGTCTACAGCTGGGCATACAAAGATGGCCAAGATATACAGTAACCCTACTTTCATTCTAAAGAAAATCTTTTCATGTCAGGTTTAAGCATAGTTAAAATTTTGTTGTTCAAAATTGAAGGAATTTATTATTGCGCTCTCTGAGGCTTTTTCTTAGTTGCTATAGTTTGTTCATAACTACAAAATATCCTTTTAGCACTCAAAATTTTTATAAAATACTAAGAAAATTCAGAGTGGTGTCCTTCCTCTCATTCAAAAGAATATAATAAAATGTGCCAAAATGGTGCTGTTTCTGTTCATTTTTTAATGCTAGCAATACTGCAATTTTATATTTTAATTGAGAAACCATAATATAACTAGCTTTATTGGTTAAGAAAACGCTGTAATTAAGTCGTGTGCTCGTTAATATAATCATTTGGTTAGGAATAAAGAAAATAATGGTTAGGAATAAAGAAAATAATATCTGAATATAGATCGATGTTTAAAAAATTAAAATTTTAGATTCTGATGATTAAATCAAATTACGTTAGCAAGTATAAAGCTTTTAGTTACATATATATATATATATATTTTAAAATCTGCACAAGTTTTAGGTTTATAAAATTTCCCTTTTCTGCTACAGCAAGAATAAATGCAATTTCTGAGAAGTTAGCTTCGGAACATGAACATCTTCAGTAAACACGTGAATAGCGATTTAAAATTTATGGAAAAATAAATTGCAAGCAGAACATTTACCAGGAGCTTTCTTTTGAAATAACTAAAATGCAAAACCTTGTTTTTTCAAGCGTTTCAAAACAGTTGTGCGTAATTGTTATGATCATACATAAGATTATCTTATTAAAACATATCATTTAATTATATGTCTTACAGTTTGAAAAAATAAATCTTTGCAATGAATTTTTCAGATTCTTCAAAGATGCCACAAAAAAGTATCGCATTAAATCTTTAAAAATCTGATTGATAAAGAAACTGGAGAGCAAGAAACTATGTAAAAATACACAGATCATGTAACTTTAAATCGAATATTTCCTCAATGGAACGAAAAAAGAATCAAACTTTTCTTTTGCTTTTACATGTGAGGAATTAAATAATAAACATTAGTGTAGTGCCGTACAATGACTGGAATCCGTGTTCACGCTCAGCAGGATCACTAGTCTGATTTTTTTTTTACATTTATTTCTGGAACTAATAAAATAGTTTAAGTATATTTAGTCACTTATAAAAATTAACATATAGACATTTGATCTATTAGTTTCTACAGCAAAAGTACCTCAATTTATTAGATAAAATAACAGAGTGCGTAGCCAAATTATTCAACAAAAAATAAGCACCTTTTAAGCACTTTAAAAAAATATCATAATTAGGCAGGGATGGAAAATTTTTGACAATTGACGGTTTCATCTTGTTTAAACCGTCATGTTAAAAGAAATAAAAAAAAAACCTTTTGGCATTGTTTTTGACAATTGTCAAAAATCCTGAAATTTTAAATCATGTAAAACGAATGGCGTTTTCATACGCTATGGACTGACAATACGCCGAAATAGAATGGGGTAGAATTAATTGTGAAAACGTTGAGTAGAACAATGTGAACTGTGTCTGCACAATTCGTAGCGAAAATCAACATGGTAAAGGAAAAATAAAGAATTTTTTTATAACATGCTATGAAAAAAGCACCTTTAAGGGTTTTTAAGGGGTCACAGTACCCAAAAAATGACAAAAATACCAAAAAATTTTTTATTGCTTATAATAAAACTTCAAACTATTTCAAATGTACAGAAAAAAATTCATCTCTCTATCTACATTTTTAAAAAAGTTATGAATGATTTTAAATTGTTCTAATAAAGAAACTTCCTCAGCAGTCTGACTTCAAAGTGCTTTTTCGCATAGATGATAATTTTGTGTCTTAATCTTAATTAAATCCCTAAGGAATTTTTTCTATTTAAGATAAAGCTTTGAAGTAAACTTTTTTATCTAGAGTATAATACTCTTATTTAAACTGTGCATGGAATAAGTATTTTATGAGGTATTACAACTTTTACGGCATGTTATATATACCTAACAGGAGTTTTTACCCTTTTTTTTCTACTTTTTTACAAAATAATCTATAAAAAATATTCTAATTGATATATCAACAAATGAATGCACAAAATTGTTAAGATAAATATTGCAAGCACTATAAAAAAAACTTTTTTTGAAAATATGTTAAAACAAAAAAGCCTTAGGGATTTAAAAATTTAGAATTTTTTCGACTTTTTTTAAAATTTAAAAAAAATTAAGCAGTTTAATCATTTTTTGAAGATAAATTATTGATTATAACTTAAATGAGCATGTAAAGCATCCACAAAATGAATGATTATACCTTTATTTTAAAAAATTGTTGCAAAGGTACTGTGACCCCTTAAAAACGAAAATAAGCACCTTTAAAAACGCTACACACCCTGAATAATATATTGTTTAACATTTTTTTAAATTTAGACATATTAGATTTTATAAAAAATTAAATTTTTTCATTGAAAAAATTCCGAGGATAACTACAAAAGTGAGGTAAAAATTTTCCTAGAAAGCTATTAATGTTGAATTGAATATTTAATGGACCAAGATCTAGAAGGTAGTGGAACCTACATTTACATAAAGAATTTCAACTTTATTTCAGGACAAAATTAATTAACTTAAATGAATAATAATTTTTATCTGTTTTATATTAATCCCTATTCCTTTTCACTCCAAATTGGAACATAGTTTCTATCATAGGATTCCAACTCACTATATTTGTGGTAAAATATTTTGCTTCTCTCCATGTCTTTCCAATTTGTATTCGTTCCTCCTGCGCCAAGTATTTTAAGGTTTTCCTCTTTTTTTTTTAATTGCCCTGAGGGTTCCATTTAAAAACTTGTTTTTCTTTAAATTTTTTAGGTTTACATAGAATATCACCAATCCAATTCCATTTTTAAATTTCCAAATCAATTGGAATCGGTTTTGCTTTTCTAAGGTTTTCTGCATTAAAAACTTTATGGAACCATTTGATACACAAGATTTTTCTTAAGCAGTTGTGATGAATACTTGGAAGTTTATTCATGTTTTTATGACTAGCTTTATTACTTAAAACTTTTAATGTTAATTTATATAACTAAAAGATTAATATGTTCTAATTATCAACAACTATCTATTACATAGATATATAGGGTTTGTGTAAATGTAAAAGGCTATTGGATCATTTATTTTGATTATTGATCAGACATAGCCTACACACTGAAGTGGTGTAAGAGAGAACAAAAGCAAATACAACTCACTATTTATTTAACAGTAATTGTATGTTTTATCAACATTTACATTTAAAATGTGGTAACTTGATAAACATAACATATTGTGACTCTTGTTCAATTCACGCTACATTTATAGATGCATAGTCATAGAGAGGCCATTAATAACTTGCATATATATACAGCTTGAATCATGAAGATGAAATTCTGAACACAACAAGTGTGATGACATGTAATAACAAATATTAAAAAGGCATAATATTAAAAAAAAGTTCAGTTCACTTTAAAAGTAATTTTCAAAATATATATAAACTTACAACATTAGAAAACATTTGTTTAATCAATAAATAATAAAATTATTCAAATACAAAATCATGATTAGCAAAGGAGAAATTTTTTTTTTTTTTTGACATAAGACTAGATTTATTTGGTACAACAGTACATAAAAATACACAAAACATAAAACACAATGCAAAATATACACAATGCTGTCAACTTTTCATAATAGACAAAATAAATTCATTCAGTGTTATGTGGAGCATTAAACAATTTGTGGAAAAGCATTTTTGAGTTTACAAAATTGAAATACAGTAGGATTTCATGAGCATGAACTTCATGAGAGTGTTGAGATAAATTCAAAATATAATGTTTTCTTTTAAATTGCAAAATTAAATGTTGAACATATAAATTAATGAATTATTTAATGTAATAGAGATTATTCTCAGGAAAAAATAAGTCTTCTTAAAATAGATTGCATGCTTCCCTTGACAAGAAAAGGATAAAAGTAAAACTTCACAATTTTTAGCTGTGAATAAATAAGCTCCTAAGTTGAAATCTATATTTAATAATTCGTTGAATGAAATATTTAATTTAAAAAAGATTTTAAGTTAATCTTTAACTTTTTTTCATAATGAGTAACATAGTACAATAATTTTTGAAGTCTTAGATTATTAATTTAAGCTCATCTGTAACTTTACAGCTTTTGCCTATAAAATTACACCATGGGAAACAGAAACCTGAATTTATTTAATCAAAGAGATGAGTCTCGATTAAATGGTTACAACAAATAAAATTTTCAATTAATTTTTTTTTC
This sequence comes from Parasteatoda tepidariorum, assembly GCF_043381705.1. Taxonomy (NCBI): domain Eukaryota; kingdom Metazoa; phylum Arthropoda; class Arachnida; order Araneae; family Theridiidae; genus Parasteatoda; species Parasteatoda tepidariorum. The sequence goes on along the minus strand of NC_092210.1, from coordinate 47,039,513 downwards.
TGATAAAAACTTAATATTTGTTGTGATAAAATTTTCTAATTTTGGATAGCCACAGGTTCTTTAGTTATACTGCACCATTTTTCAAAAAACACAAGGAAGTGAACATGCTATTTATAAAAATCTGCAAGTTTTTAGAAATGCTATTGCTCTGTGAATTCGATTCTTAGTATTATTTTAAAATCGTTAGTATAATTTTTTGTTATCCTGGAATAAAAATTAACTCTACAATGCAAACCAGACTTAATTTATTCTTCTTACATTAGAAAATTGTATTTTAATTATTTCTTCACAAGAAAAAATTGCGGATACATATTATAAATTTCACTTTTTGAGTCATAAGCTTAGAGTTACAGCTATTCTAAATATTAAGCAATAAAATAAATCACCAACAAAAATTCCTGCATTGTAGAGTTAACTAAACTAATTAAAATATTCTTAAGGCAGGTTCTCAGCGCTGGAAAATTAAGTCAGCTTTCCAGAATATTTCATAACAATAATAAAAAGATTGCATTGATGTTATTTTATAAAAGAGTTATTTAGGCATAATTCTTGACACTTAGATATAAGTTTTAGATAGAAATTTTTAATAAACACGCAAAAAATGTTCCAAAACCAAATTTGATAATTTCATGTAATGATTGCTCCCTATATATGCATTCAAATTTTCAGAAAAAACATTTTTCGTTGTAATTTTTAACAATTTTTTTTTAATAACACTGAGATCATTTAAAAATCAAAATAGAATGATTAGAAATAATTCTAACTCAACCCTAGATAGCCAAAACTTAAAGAGTCTTCTCTCTGCAATTAATCATCATTTCATTCATCAACAAAAACATAAAAATTTGGTGGCATTTCATATTTATTTTATTTATATCAAAAAAAAATTAGCCGAAATCAAGGGAATACTCTAACATTTTTATTAAAATATGGAAAAGAGATAAAATTTAATGTTTGCAACAATAGAAGATCTTAATCTGCTACAGTAAGACCTTAAATTTTGCAAAACTGACTAAAACTTGGAGTCCATGGGACTAAGTTTAGTTATCTAGGGTTAATAAATTTTCTCTCTTGTTGAAATAGAATTCGTTGCAATGGAAACCGACTGCATTCCACTATAAAAAGAGAAGATGACTTTATTTAAATAAGTTCACTGCTTACAAATCTAAAATCAAAGTTGACAGTATAAAAATTCCATTTGGCTTGTTTTCAGAAAATTTGCAATCATTTCAAAATATTATGTAGTTAGATGAATGATGGACGGTGCATAATCAAAATATTACTGAAAAATACAATAAGAAACAAAGGGCCGAAAAGCGGATTTAAAATCGGTCATAACTCAACCAACTATTCTACACATGAAACAAAATAAATGTATATCATATTTACAATGTCAAGGACAAAAAACAAACTAAAAATATATTAATCAAGAGAAATAAACTCTATAACAGAATTCCCATTCCATTATTTTTTTTAAAACTCTACAAGACAATAATTTGAGATCATTATAAAATGGAGAAACAGTGCTACAATAAAATACTACTTTAATTTACTAGCAGTAATGAATATTTAAAATAGTTTTTGTAGTAATGAAAGGTTTGTTTCAATAAAAAGTTGTTCGGATAGATGGCTAAATTAAAACATATGCATTGATGATGAAAGCTAAAGAGCTAGTTACGATGGTAATTCCATAACAAAAACGATTTTTCTAAACATAAGTTTAGAAATCGGGCAAAAAATTGAAAAGCATGCCAAATTTTGTTTTACTAGGTTTAAAGCTCTATTTTTCAATGGCATAAAGCTGAAATAACACAGTCACTTCTGCCTTGGAAAATATAAGTTAAAACCTAAACAATAGAGCTTTGTTCTAGCTTGCACTAAAAACTGCATTAACAAAAAATATTTCTAGCATTCCATTGATCAATTTCGTAAAATTAGTCACTCAGGATTGTTCATTTCATGCAAATGAGCTCTTTTCAGTTAGACAGTTTCCAGCTCAATAAATAAAATTAAAAAAAAAAAAGTACCACTATTTTTTCTTAATAAAATATCGGCTAATTTCAAGTAATAAATTTCCACAAATGATAATGATGAAGCATTTCAACATATAAAATTTGTGAAAACTAAGAGAGAGAAAGTTTAACACTTATGGATTTAATATAGAGACCAGCTTCTTTAGCAATTTTTAGCAGTGGAATCGGACTTAACTGCCTAATGATTAAAAAACATGGCCGATAATACAATTTTTTATAATTTCAAAACAATTTAGGAGAAACAAAAACTTTTTCACATGGATTTTATAAAAATTTCAATAAATTTTTAAGACCAATCTTAAAGAATAAAAAATTTTAGAATTACTATAAACCATGGGAATCCTGTTAAAATTTTCATTTACCTTTGTAAACTTAATAATAATTATCTTCTATCTTTGCTAACATGTTCCTAATATAATTCAATAGTAAATTTGAACCAATCACAAACATATTCTACAAACACTGACTTAAGTAATACAGCATCACATGAATAGTTAAGCAATCACTCTTTCACAATACATTTATGAGCAAGAAAGATGAGCAGAAAAGTTTCAACAATTTTTTCCCCTTAAACTGTTTTCAGAGAAAATATGTCAGGATTTCATGTAGCTTTCTGTTCAAAATCCTGATATAAGGTAGCTAAACATCAGCATAAAAACTTCACATTCAGTAAAGGATTATAAAATCAAATTGCAATATTTACAAATCTTTTGCTTAAATCGAGTACAGTGAAACCTTGATTAACAAAAATATTTTCCATTGGACAGATGCTTGAGAATGAAAATTCACTTTCCTCAAGTAACAACATTATAATAAAGCTCAAACCACTAAAACATTAACTTTTTCTGAACTTACAACTTCACCCCCAGAAAATAAAATTAAAAACATTTTCACCAATCATACTTTAAACAATCAGAATTATTGAATAAATATTTTAATGCATGGAAAAAACTTAAAAAATGCCTATTTTGTCAGAATTAAATAAATAAACAAAAAATAATCATTTGGTTAAGTCTGGTTTGATGTAAGAGATTTTGAAGTATCTGGTATGACAGCATCGTAGCACTGTTAACAATGAGACACAGATATGCTTTTAGGCATCAAATAAAGGCATGGAAAACAATGCCTCATCACCGTTTTGATATCAAAATGTATGAATTTGTACAATTATACATTTAATAACACAATAAAAAACATCAGTATATTACTCTTGTACAGCTATAATTTTATTTAATTAACTTTTTTCTTTCTTTTGGCGTTTCATTAAAGGGTGTTCAAGAGACAAATTATGCTTCTCTTATTTTCCCTGTTTACCCATGAAGAAAAAAAATACCCATTTCAGCAATTGCTATTTTTGACATATTTTTTATTTCATATAATAGAATTTATCATACAAATTTTACCAAATCTACGATATTTTTTTTTTTAAATGATTAAAATCTCATAAATTAAACTAAGCTTTATAAAATATATTTATTAATGACTTAGTAAATTGGAAATTAATATAATTCTTCATACACTAAAAAAACAAGACAGAAAAAAATAGAATTAACTCCAAAATACTTCTAAACATAATAAAAGAATTAACTGTGTTTACAATAGGGCTAAAAGCTTGTTTTACCATAAAAGAATAAATGAAATGTCCAAATAAATTGGAAAATACTATAATTCTACATATGCTTAAAAAAAGAGCTGTTTACAATGGAACTAAAAACTTCTTTTAAAATTAGAGAATAAATGGAATGGTCAATAAATAATAGGAACGATTTAAAGTTTTCATTTAGAAATGCGGAAGTTCAGAATAATCTAGGTTTCACTGTATGCCTTATTCATTTCAAATGACACAAAATGGCAGGATTCATTGAATGCATATACTTAATTGGGATGATGTTGAACGGATGAGCTTGATTATCGCTTTTTTTAAAGTACATTTTCACTAAATAAAACAAATCCAAATAAATATTCTATTGCATCAGCTCTTGTAAATCATGAAAAAAGAAATGCATTAGTTGCATATTTAATCAAAAAAAATTTAATAATAGTATAATTTAATAATATTATACTTAATTTACATAGAACCGAGGCATTATAGATGCAAAATGAAGTTATGATCACCATAACGTCTAATATATATATATTGTTTTAACACGATGCAACAGCTACATTGTCAGAAGATGCTAAAATTTTTTCTTCGAAATAAGTTGTACTATATTTTACTTTTAATAAATTTTATTTCCTCCTTTTTTTTTAAAAACTGATGTTACATTGGAATTAAAAGTAAGTAAATGTTGCAGTTAGAATTAAATTTTTATAAGGTATTTAATTATAACTTATTAATAAGAATGTAACCCCACAATTGAAAATTAACACATTAACTAGTAATGATATTTCTTTATGTATATGTGTATACATCTAATATTGCATAGATAAAAGAAATTTCTCAAAATATTTACAATACAAATTTGCTGAACATACAAATAACAACTTTTCTGTAGTGCACCAATGTAAATTTTTTTTCATGATTATAAGTCTACTACTTTACTAAAAAAAAGCAATTCTATGGACACGGTGAGGCATTTAGAAAGCTGCATATCCACCGATTAAACAGATGACCATATATTATCATCAGGGCCATTTTGAAGTCCACCTGAGTCAATTTTTGTGCTGTAAGAGAGAAAAAAATGTTTTAGAACTTAAAGAGGGGGGCACTGCTCTAGAGCAATACCACTTCTAACGTGTCTTTGATAAAAAAAAAAAAGTCATGTTAATAGAAAACAATGTTCCTTGAAACCATTAATAAGAGAAAATAAAGTCAATCCAACTTTTTTTAATGTCTAAATTACTACCCCACAGAAAACAAAACATTGTTATCCTAAATCATTTTTAAGAGACAAAGAACCTGTAGAAATTATTTTCTTGCCCTTTTTTTAACCGACACAGTGCTACAAATAAAGTATGTGCAATAATTTTATCTAAGAAAAAAAAAAAAAAAAAAAGCCNAAAAAAAAAAAAAAAGCCACGGTGGGAGATTTTCACTGTCCTTAAACATAACAAAAAGTTTTTGTTAGAAAATAGAACACTTTTAGTTACACAATACTGAATTGGTTAGTGAGTAAATTACTGGCTATTAAAAAAAAGGTTATACCAAGCTTTTTTTTTTAAAAAAAAGGTTATACCAAGCTTTTTTATAATGGGCGAATTACTTCTCATAAAACTAAGTAATTCTAACCCCTCTTTAAAGAATCATTTTAAAAACTGTACTCCATAACTTATTAACAATATTAAATTCATTACTAGCAGGTTAATAATTTGCTCCTTTTATTAATTGCCTTACTTTGTTTAATGTATATAATATTAGATCTCATATAAAGGCTTTATAATAATTTCCAAGCAAAAATGGAGAAATAAGGCTTGTGATGAACTTTCTCTCTACTATAGTGTTGCCTAATAATGATATCAAGCTGTATCCACAGCAACTATAATAACTATTAAAAAAAATAATAATAATTTCAAAGATATATTCTTAGAAAAGATTTAATAAATATAAATTATAGAAACTAGAGTGCATTTAATGTTTAACCAATTTTGCTTCTTGAACATACATAGCCTTTTAATGCTTTTGTTTTCTTGCAACTTACGAACTTTACAAAACAGTAAAAGTAAATGAATGAATAAAAAAAGCATGCTTACAGCGCATGGAAGAATTTGCAATGCTGAATCAGCAAATAAAACAAAATCAAGCAGAATTTGAGGGGAAAAAATGGGTCACTGATATTAGGCAAAAGTGTTCCATGAAATATATTGTTTGATATTTTAGAGAATGGACAAATAAAAAAGCATACATAAATCGTATTTAATGTAATTTATTCTTTTTTGTATGTTCTCTTTAATGGAAAAAAAAGTAGATTTTTTAATCTGATCAGATCATCGTTACCAACTGCAAAAGAGGTCTCACAGTATTTGTAAAAATATCTTTCATTAAAGTAGGATTTCACTCTTAATATTTTTTTAAGAAAGGGAATTTTTGTAATGAATGTATGTTAAAATAATAAAAAAAATTTTTTTTTAAAGAAAACAAGACAATGAAAAACAGAGAAAAAAAATCAGCAATTTTTAAAAATTTATTGCAATATTAAGGTAAAATTAAAAGTTTCAATGAATAATATTTAAAAAGCAAAGGTGAGAAAACATGTAATTTGGTTTAAAAATTCTCAACGTACTATTCTGTTCACCAGCAAATAATAATGCTCGCACAAATCAAAACATTTTTGCACACCTTCATAGAACCTTCTTACCTAATGACAGTTTAATGCAAAAAATATTTTTAATACTGATCTAAGGAGTTTAAAATAGAGGAGTAAAAATTATTTTACATCTTCTAAAACAATGTGATCTTAAATGACAGAACCTTTTAAAAAAATAATAATGGTTAAGAATAAAAACTATAAGGTTTATTATTAAGTTTTTGATTGATTATTTTTGCATTAGATTAACAAAACTACTATAAGATGATTTAAAAATTTTCATACTTTACAATTAAAATAAAATTTAATAGGTGTAAATTGTAATTTATGAAAACATTTAAATAAGATACCATGCTAAACTATTTAAAAAATACTAACTTGTTGGGAATAACCTGGTGTTCCTGATTAGCAGAACCAGCTAAATCAGTACTTGAAGACAGATCTAAAGAAAATAGTCATAGCATAATTAATTTAGAAATAGCAAAATTATTAATTTATTAAATAAACTGTGAGTTTGCTACTTAGTCAAATTTGTTACTCAGAAGCTCAAACTATTATAGGATATTAAGTATATATTTCTGCATGGTAATCTGAGTTCTGACATAAATATTAGCATTAGTTAATACTAATGAAGCAATTTTTTTATCATTGTATATATATATTTAAATATTATACATTTAAAATTTATTTTGTTTCATAAAGTTCACTGACCCCTTTTATTAATAAGCTTATGATATTTTACTAAGAACAACTCATTACATTACAGAATTCCTTGACTACATTTGATTTGAAATGTTATTAAAAGATAAAACAATATTGTAGCATAAAAGATGTAACAATATCAATAGATTACAGAAAAAAGGCATTCCCAAAACTTTTTGTTTTATTGACTGATTTCATATAAACTTTAATTTTTAATATAATTTCTTTAACTAATTAATATTTTTTTATTTATAATAATGAATAAATAATTTTTTTAAATAAATAATAATTTAATTTCTAATATAATTTTTCTTAAATATCCTTAAAAGGAAATTTGAAGGAATTCCAAAATTTAACATTTCACAGTTGGATTACCTTACTATTTCTTTAATAAGATTCACTTTCTGAAATCTTACATATATTTTACAACTAACCATTCTAGCAAATAGTTTTTAAATGCAAATGATTAACACATACCTGAAATTGCTGGACAACAGCAAAATAAAAAACTACAATTCAAATTTAGATTTAATTTGTTCATTTCATAATTCTAAAACAATGCACCGCAGTGTTGATTTGATGTTGCAAAAAATTTGGATGAAAGCAAATTTACTGCTAGTTTCTTCACGGGCGGTAATACTATTTCACTCCCACTGACTCAACAAGTTCGGACATGTGGAGTTTAATGTTTAAGAATTGCAAAGAAGATCCCTATTTGTCTTTTTTACTTTGGCTATATATATATATTTATTTATTTAGCAATTAAGAATCCTCTTATAGTAATAATAATAAATAAAAAAAGGTAAATGTCAAACACATACCATACAGCATTGAGAACAAAACAAAATATTAAATTGTCTATAAAAATCTGCTTGATATTTTGTGTGTTTTCATTAATTCTAAAAGGTAAAGCATTTACTTTATTCCTTTACTATTTTTTCTTTTCATCAAAAGGAGCAATAAACTTCAATCTCACCAGGAAAATTAATTTTTTCATTGTAAATGCCCTGTACAAATTCTAAATTTTTTAGATTTTGCTCAGTCATTACAGTTTATTTAAAAACAAACAATATTTTTTCTTTACAAATCAAGAACTAATTAATGTCATTTTCTTGTCATGCACCTTTTATTCTTTCATAACATGCACATAGTTCTATTTAAATTGAAATATTGTTTAAGTGTCTATACTAAAGATAATGTATTTGTATGTTTTGATAAAAGAAAACATGTCATGCTGTTAATTACTATTTTATCTGTTTAAGCATTTTCAAATTTTATTTTGTAACAGTATAATATAAAAATATATAAAATTACTTATCTATTCCTTATATAATAACTTTTTGTTTTGACAGCAAAGGTTGTTATTTTAAATATAGCATAGACTGTATTTCTTTTATATTCCATTATGATTTAATTCGTTTTATGTCAAATAAAATTTTATCATAAAAGTTTTTTTTAAAAAATTAGGTAATATTTGAAGGCACAAACAATGATAAGTAATACCTACAGTATAGGATAAAATATGCTCTTCCTTAAATGAAATACAAACTATTAAAATTGGGTAATATAAATTCAAAAAATTTTACCCGGTTTATTTGCAGGAGCAGAGAATCGAGTAATACTTTCTTTATTATTTTGCACCTTAGTCTGTAAGAGAAACATGCACAATATTAAATTTAACTCATTTATAGATAATAAAATTCTGCAACAGTTAATTTTAACAATTCATTTTCACTTTACCTCCATCGTGTTATTCTGCTCCATGGATATTTGTTTAAATGCTTGATGAAGAATGGCCTTTACAACTTCAGTTGCATTTGAATCGTACAAGATGGCATTGTTAGGAATTAGACTATACTGTTGATAAATAAATATTTCAGTTATTATGATGTTAAAAAAAGAAAGAAAGAAAAACAACATAACTAACACAGAGTTTAAAAAATTTGAAATGAAAATTCAAATAATTAACTTGCAGGGTTGTGTAATAAATAAGCAGTTATTATAACGAAAACTAACCCTTTTTACAGCCTTATTGGAACGAAGACTTAGGGTTTAAAGGTACTGAGTTACCAATCAGTAGGACTGGGATTTGGTCCTCAGTGGTGGCTTGAAACCAACCCAAATTCAGAATGATGGGTATCAGATTGTTTGGGAATTAAGTATAGGTGTATTGCTGACCACATTGCTGTAATTATGTTGTTGGTCAGGAAATTGGGGGCCTTACCAACTACAACCTCCCTGGTCCCAAGCTGCTATGGGAATGATTTAATTTACGTGAACACTCTAACATCTGCAAAGTAACCAAATACTTTACAGATTCTAGATAATTAATTTGTTTACAATTTTTCTTTTTAAATTACTTTTATATGGAGAAAGTGAGAAAAATGAACTTAAAGTAATAGTTAAAGAACCAAATAAAGGATTATACATAACTTAGAATATAATAAAATTTTATCAAGTAATATTTTATATAAATTATAATTAAAAAAAAGACAGAAAAAGGACTGAATAGGACATTCTCCAGTTGTTAACAAACTTACATTTCTGAGTAGAGCTGCAAGTAGCACCAGCATATCATGAGTTTTTTCTATAGGTTGAACCAAAGTTTTGGCAGGATCAGTATGGAAAATTTCTTTATTTATCAAACGAAGAACAACTTCAGAGAGCTAAAGATAATTGACAAATTAACAGACAAATCAAACACTTGAAATAGATGTTTAAATTCCAATAACAAAATGCATGTCATTTTAATTTTTATAAAGTATAATAAGAACACAAAATTGAAAAAAAAAAAAACAACTTTTAATTTCAGATAACCAACAGAATATTACAATAAACACTGTAAAGGCCTGGTTTCTTAGGAAACGTCGGCGTCAGCTTGAAACGAACGTTTACCTCTGATTGGTTAATTTATGAGTTTGACAGCATACGTCATCGAACGCTCAGCTTGAATGACAACTGCAGTTGGATTACAACGTGCGATTAACAACAGAAGCAATGGCGGACAACAGCCAACAACAGAGCATTGAAATCAGCCAAGATTTTAATTTTAACATTAAACATAGCTTCTTTTTCCTCTTCTTCATTTAGCTAAGCTATAATGTGTTTTTTCTTGGACAAAGTCATTATTTGTTCTTTAAAGCACTGGTCGACAATCACAAAATCAATACAAATTCAAAATAAATATTTGTTTACGTTATGCGCAATGCAAGATAATGTCTGTGTTGAACCGACTGCTCACGCTGAGCTAACAAAAAGGTATTTTTATGGCGTTAAAAAATTATATCAACTTAACGCTGACGCCCATTTAAGACGCTTCTCCTAAGAAACCAGGCCTTGAGCTAACAAACCAGTATTTTGTTGGTGTCAGGGTAAGGACAACTTAACGCTGACGCCCAGATAAGGCGCTTTTCCTAAGAAACCAGGCCTTTACATAGTCACAGTGTAGCTACTGGAGTGAGACTCCAAAAATAATCCCTTTAGTTGCTTCTGATAAAAAAAATAATCCCCAAAATAGTTGCCAGATGCATATAATAGTTTTTCTTTTTGACCAAATTCTTACAATATTTATACTTTAAACACAAAAAATGATCCAAATAAATTATATTTTTTTTAAATTTACATAATAAAATATATACATAGTAAGTTAATTTTAAGTACGCAAAATGCAAATGCCTTAAACTCAATCTGTTGAAGATGCTTAGATATCATGCTATTTAGATGTGTACAAAAAATTTTAAAAATAATAAATGAATAAATAAAAAAAAATAAAGAAATATATAAGAAAAAATGGCATGATATGTTATGAACTACATAAACATTATTCTCAGTGTATTAGTTGTGAATAGATGAAAAATAAATACATTAAATTCAATGTTTTAAAAACACACCAACACTATACTTTATAAACTCTTTTTTATTTTCCAATGCAAAAAAAGGAATCATATATAGAATTAGAATTTTGCGAAGAATTATAAACAACATTATGCTAAATAAAAGATAATTGGATCAGACAAAACCGAATGAGCATTAAACAACTTAATTTTTTAATTTTCTTTTCTGAAAATTTATTTTCTCTTAAGTCTCAGAAACTTTTTGGTCAATAATTAATTAATAATTCAATAGTTAATAGTCTATTTGACATTTTCATACATTCATTTTCACATAGATCAATTAATTAAATACAGTTACATTAATATTTGCTGTTTGATGCTCAACCAACTGCTCTTTTTTTTTTTTTTTTAAAGATAAACATTTTTGATTAGCATCCAACAGATTCTTTTTCACTTCTCTTTAATGAAGTACTGTTCTGCATATGACTAACATTAATTTTTATTAGTTACTATTTAAATAAGCAAGAACAAATTCTTTGGTATTGTTAGATTATACTAAAATAACTTTAACATGAAAGTCGACCATCATATTGTGGATGGAAAAGGATAGAGAAATGATTCATTCTAAGTCTGTTAGTAGGAAGGAGAGGTAATTATCGAGAGGTATTTAGTTCAAACCTTAATACTAGTATAATAATAAAAAAAAGAAGTTTAAGTATCCACACTATAAAAAATGGGTTTCTTAAAATTCAGCAAAAATGTATCATAACAGCTCCTAAAAAATTTAGTCAGATTTGAAAACTCTGCGTATTCAAAATTGAAACAGCATATACTCATTTTTGAGTCTGAGAAAATGCAGTCTCAAAAGTGATGTGTAGGGAAGAAGACATGTGAGCGAGATGTTCGTTGGTTGTGCATAAGATTTGCACCAATGACCATCCGTCCATAAGTTACAACTCTTCCTAAGATTAGAGAAAAGGAAACACAGAAGAAAAAATACAAATAAAATCGTAGCTTTCTTCTGCACCTCTGTACTTTCTTCTGAGTTTTCACACTGAGTAAATTTTTAATCACAGAACTGTCATAGAATCTGATTTTTTTTTTTTTTTTTTAGTGTGCTTTATTTAATTTATTTAGCTTTATCCATAAGGATAAGATATAAATTTTTTCTGAAGATAAGGGGAAATTATAAAAAGGTGAGAATTAAAAGTTGTGAAAAAAAATAAATAAAATAAACCACACATTTTAAAAAAAATAAATTATTCCTTGAACTTTCTAAACCTAAAATAATAATAATTGCTGCAAGTATTATTTATATACACATTTAAACTTCTGAAAAGTAGAATTAATTATGAAAATAAACTTACAGTTTTATTTAAATATTCATCAATTTCTTGATAGTTGTGTCGTTTTTCAGATTCTAAATCATCTATTCTTATAGTAATATTAGTATGGAGAAAATTTTCTAAGCTATACAAACGAGTCTGAAAACAAAAATTTTAATTATTATAAAGAGCAAGGCAGAATTATTTCAACATAAACCAAAGAACACTTGGTCATTCATATTACATCATACACACAATTCAAATGATGTCTAATAAGGAACATATTAGTTTTAGTTATTGACATTTTAATTTAGATATTTAAGATCTATTATTTAAATTTTATTGATTACAGATTAGTAAAATTATGTTAGTTTATTGTGTATTTTAGTTGTAAATCATAATTAAAAAATTGATTTATAAATGCTTCTCTAAATTGCTTAATATTTCGAAAAAAATATGTCTTATAAATTAAAAATATAAAATATTGACTTCTTAGAAAATTAAATTAAATTTAAAAAAAATCACATTAAATACTTATTCCTTTAAAGAATTAAATCAAACTACTAGAATATATCGACATACCTTTATATGTATGAATTATGAATAAAAAAGTGAGAATAATTGTGTGAATATCTTAAAATATGTGCGAATTTAATAAAACTTACATTAATTTTATCACAAATATATTGCATGATTTACAAATACCATTTATTAGAACCTTGCCAGCTTAAATTAAATATGTAGCAAATTTAAATAAAAAGTTTCAATTTTAAATAAATTGTTTTTAATGATACATTTAAACCATACCACAAATAATTTAAGTACAAAAATGAGCTTTATTATTAAAGATAAAATAAAAAATTATTAAAACACAATTTTTTTCTAAATTTTTGTGTCATTTGTGTGAATCAGTTAAAAATTATTTAATGTGTGATCTTTTTGTTGCTGTATCGACAGTCAATAATCTGTAATCAAATTTGTTCCACACTGTCTAATGGTCTGTTCAAATGCATTTCTTAAGTTCTAACAGGGGTTGACAAACAGTATTGTTGATGTAATACAGTGTAACGTCCCATATCCGGACGTCCCTTTTCCGGAAGGGTCAATTTCCCGGACACTTTTTAACAATCAAAATAAACAAACATTTCTTCATCTTCCCCACTCTCTTACTTTAG
>NC_092210.1:46995278-47025765 GCF_043381705.1 Parasteatoda tepidariorum | reverse complement strand
AATATTTTGTTTTTGATTGATTAGATATCATTCTAATACTAAAACATTATTGCCCGAAAAATAATGTTATTTAATTTCTGCTTCTTAGATTCAGATCATTTTAATCTCTGTTTACCTTGGGGGTCTATTATACGGAAAAATCGATTATCCGGACTTCGGAAAGTCCCGCCGATTCCGGATACGCGACTTTCCACTGTACCATTAAAAAAAAAAACTCATGTGCTTTATTGCACCATCTCTGGATCTTGTTAGTCATGTGATTAAGGTTAAATCACTGTAATGTCTAATATTTAAAAACCACCAAAGCCAAAAATACTTCAAGAATTTAAAGAACATAATTGTGCATTATTAGGCACAGCAGACAGTCTGAAGCTACACAATTAGTGCAACAAAATTAATTACAGATTAGTGTTTGTTGCATAACAAAAGAGTCATATATTAAACATTTGTAACTCAAAATATTTTTCTTTAATATTAAAATCTGTTTATTTATTTGCGTAGACCAAACCCTCTAATCTCAAAGGCTAAGAACGTTGATTGATTTATTTCAAAAATATTTCCTGCAATTGAAATTAAGATTTTAATTTTCTGGTCTCGTAAAAATTAAAAGTAATTGAATCTATTATGGTTTAGTTTTAAACAAATGCATTATTATAACACATTGCAGAGGAAAATACCGGAAAGTAATGTATCGATGCATTTGATATTTGCTATCAAGATTTAATTTTTAATCAATAATGTATTAACCCTCGTTAGCAACAACCTTTCAATGCCGGATCAAAAATGAATAGAAAAAATGAATTGGTTTCTAAGACTAAAGAATATTTAATAAGCCAAAATGACATTACTTTCCAGTCCCCCTAATATACATAAATATTAAATAATTAAGTTCGCATTTTCAAAAGAATTTTTCAGGGCAATTAGATTAGAAATTCAGTAATTAAATATAACAAGAAAGACTCTAATTGTGCAAGATGAAATTTTTTGGTGTCTTTCCATTCTAATATAAAATTTTAAAATGAAATAACTAAATGATATTTCATAAATTGCATTCTTCTCAAATAAAAAAATAAAGCTTTAATACATTTAATTTCATAAAAATAAACAATAAGAATTCATTTCAGTTGACTCTCAATTCCAGTTTTAAAGATTACTCCAATCTTAATTGCAAAACTAATAAATTTGCAAATATACAAAAAAACAGGATGCTGCATCCAAATGGGAGAAAAAAAGAACTGCAAATAATTGCAGTGACAAGTTAAAAATTATATATAATACAAAGCTTAAAATGTACTATGGTCTGGAACAACTTGAATTTAACTTGGAGTATCGTGAAGCAATTGTCATTGGACCAGCATCTGAACACTGACAATCGAGAGTAAAGTAATGACACGCTTCTTTAATATCTTGGTTTGGAGACATACTCAATTTTTTCTTTTTTCATCTCGAAATAGCACACTTCCATAATTATGAATAATATATGTTCTTCATAATTTTTCCTCTGATTTTTTGGTATGCCTTTTTTATTTTTAAATAAAATGATTTACTTATGATAAGTAACTTATAATAAGTTACTTATTATAACATTTAAATTATTTATTAAAACATAATGAATAAATTTAAGTTAGATAAAAAATCCTTCTTTTTATTAGTTTATCAAATTATAAAAAATTATATATTAACAAAATTTATTTTGTTTCAAACATTTTTAAGAATAATTTATTTTTCTTTTTAAAATCTAACAGTCAACAAAAAACAGAGAATGAAATCTTTAAGTTATTGGTTCTCAAGGCATGAGACTAAATTTTCTTTATTTCTACCTCTGCCATAAAAAAAGCTGCTTAAATAAATCAAAAATTTAGATTTTCCATATTCTACAGTTTTCAAAATCTTTCTGTAGTACTCTGACAAGCTTAGTAACTACAAACAGATCAGCCAAAATTCCTGGAAAATATACAGTCAGGAATAAACAGCTTTTACATTAGAGTAATTTCATTTCCTTTTTATTCAATAATTTCACTTCATTTGGCAATAAAAAAACTTGTAACAGCAGTTTCAGAAATGAATGAGTAATTAAAAATTAAATTTCCTTATTATAAACTTTAAAATTTTTAGTAGAGTCAAATCTCCACTTATTTGGCAGATAATCACAAGAAGTGATTATCTGCTATTGAAGTTGGAATTGGTTTTAATAGTTTGATAGTAATTTAACAAGTCTTCTATATATGGGCAGGGTAAGATTCATATTCAATTTTACCAATGTGATTAGTTTTAGTGTTTCTTCTTCTGCCACAATAAATAAAACTTATAATTATAATGCAAGAGAAATAATTAAAACTTACATTTTGGACTTGTGTTTCATTGTTTAAGAACACGATTGCATCATTAACTGTCTTTAGCTTACTTGGTAACTCATGGTTAACAGTCAGCTGATTGCTAAGTGAAGCATTTAATTGATTGACTGAAGTCATGACATTAGTTAATTGCTGCAAAAAAAAAAAAATAAATAAAACCTATTAATTTCATTGAAGTTACTAAAGAACACCTTTGAATGCACATGAAAATATGATTGATTCAAGACAATGATTGATTCAAAATATGATTGATACAAAAGTCAAAAACTCAGAACATTTTATGTGCAAAAAATTTAAATCAAGATATCAATTTATATACCATACTGTTTCATATTTAACATAATTTAATGAATTTATATTTATAACTAAATTACCTACTAATGAAGAATATCACACCTTTATTGTAAGAAAAAGAAAAAATTAAGTTCTGACAAGAATAGTGATATTGGATATTAAAATCAAATGCATATGAGTCACAGATACATGACTTTTAGAAAACAATACGAATCACAATGCGTAGCTTTTAAAATACCTATAAAAAATAAAATTGATATTTGACATTACTAACACCTGAATATTAATCGTAATATTGGATTTTAAAAAGGAGTGAATGAAAATTGCAGCATTGGAATTAAAATGCATGAATATGAATCGCGGCACAGGATTATAAAACTGTGTGAATCCGAATTGCAATACTGGATTTTAAACCTGCAGAAATACAAATAGCGATATTGGATTTTTAAATTGCGTGAATAGGAATTGCGATTTTTAAATCTCGTGAACATGAATCGCTATGTTCAACTTTTTAATTAGATAAATACAAAAATTGATGCTTGAAAAGTGATAATCAAAAATTTTCTTTCGCTATTAGGGAAACAAAATTGGCAATGTTTAGTTAGTGCTTGAGATCAGTGAAAATTCAAGAGATTTTTTAGTTTGATTTCAGAGGGCAGAAAATGAAGCCTAAAATTGAGAATCCCTCACAAAATGCAGCAGAGTTGCACATGAGAGTGCAAGAATCCAGCTCAGTTTAGAGATATGTGGAACTGTGTTTCATCAAACATGTTAAATAATTGACGCTTTTATACCCTACGGACTGACATTATGCCGAAATGGAAACGGTTGAATAAAGTATGGAAACGTTGAATGCAAAAACCACACCTTTTGCATAATTTGCTATTAAAACCAATACGGTAAA
Source organism: Parasteatoda tepidariorum (assembly GCF_043381705.1). Lineage (NCBI taxonomy): Eukaryota > Metazoa > Arthropoda > Arachnida > Araneae > Theridiidae > Parasteatoda > Parasteatoda tepidariorum. The sequence continues at coordinate 47,022,213 of NC_092210.1, read as the reverse complement.
GAAAAATATATCATTTTGGAAAAGGGAAAATTAAGCACTTTTTAAAAAACACACCATGAAAGAAGCACCTTTAAGGGCTTTTAAGAAACGAAGATCTAAAATCAGCACAGTTAAGCACTTTTTAAAATTGCTATGCACCATGAATTATTTATATGTAAATGTCTCTTTAATAGGATTTAGCATAAGTTTCAAAATATAAATTTTAGACTGCAAACTCGGTGAAATTTTCATTGGATTATAAGTTTTTGATTCCTTGATATAATATTAATGTAAAAATTAATTTCAGCATAAACAAATGCTTATGTTCCAGCACTATTGTAAATTAGAGGGAAATTTAATTCTGCTTAATAATGACCTGTCTCTGTAAGTTCACATAATATTTAGACCTCATTTATTCTTGAGAAGTCGTTGAATTAATAATTTGTTGTAATATAGCTTATTTATTTCATCTAATATAAATTTTTATATCGTGAAGTAACAAAATATAAATGTTTTTATTATATAATTTTATTTTTCAAATAGTGTGACAAGATGGAATTAATCAAATATTGACTTGAATTTTGCTTATACCTGTTAAACAAAATAAGAAAAAAAAAAGATATATATAAATAAAATACACATTCTTCTATGGAAGCCAGAAAGCGACGTAAATAAACAATTTATGGGCTAGTATCGTTTTACTAACTGAGTACATAAAATGTATAGCGAATTTTCAATTAATGACATTATTTTTTAAAATTCATGCATTAGCCAAAGATTTGAAGGTGAATAGGCAGCTCTGCCGTTAATCTACCCAGAACATGAAGTGTATAGAAAAATAGGAGGCATCATATTACATATAGCATTAATTGGCCTACATAAATTAGACATTTTTTTCTACAGAACCTAGGTAGAGACACACGGATGTTTAAAAGTTCTAGCTTCAAAAAAAGTAAGATTTTTTTTAAAATTCAACTTACCCCTTGCAGGAAATCAATATGTTGATTGGCTTGTTGAATAGCAGTCTGGACTTTAGCATCTTTCCCTGATGTATTTACAGATGATTTTGAAGATGATTCAGAAGAATTAGACAATTCTTGAACTGTAACCTAAAAGAGATAAAATTGAACAATAAAAACATTAGCCAATTTTAAAACTCTACAAAAATCACATATAAACTCTTCATCCCATACTTCGTAGAATAAGTAAAAAAATAACCAGCAACATACACAAAAATATTTGTTTAAGCATATATATATAACATTTATTGATTTGTGTTCATGAAAATATTTTAGCTTTAAACTATGAATTCTTGCTTTTTTAGAGAAATAATATTTTAACATACATCAGAGTTTCCACTCTTTCAACAAAGCAAAAAGTAAGCACTTTTTTTTGAAAAATTAAGGACCTTAAAAATAGTATAATTATTTATCATCGAATAAATATATACCAAAAGTGACGGTTCTTATTATTTTTGAAAACCTTGTCGGGTTTTTTAAAAACATTTTCAGATTGTTAAGGATTAACGACATCTATGAAATATCCTATCTATGAATATACATCTGTATTCCCTTTTTAATCATTTCATTGAAATTGAATTGTAAAATTAGGAGCAGATATCAAAATTTGCATTTTTTTATTCATAATTAAAAAATTTAAATATAAAAAAAAATCATATATTAAAAAAAAGAGGGAATAAATTAATTTGAAATAAAGAAAGCTATATATTTCGCAAATAAAGTTTTATATTTAGCTACCAGACATGCATCACAAATTCAACTGTTGGCGAATTTTGGTAAATATTCAGTTATGCCCAAAAAAAACATTTCTATTAACAAAATGTTTCATTTAAAAGGGTATACATTAAAAAAATTAACACTAAGAAGTTGAATTAGAGTTATGCATGAGAGAAGTCCTATTTCAAGTAAAAACGGGTCATACTAATATCTAATCACCTGAAATCCCTCCACTTTTTTTTAATTATGCTTAACTTAATATATATATATCTTTTTAAATTCATTGCCATAAATATTTGTAAGAAAATTTTTATACAAAAAAATACAATTATGTTTAAGATTTATAATTTTCAAATATATATGTTTCTTTATTAGTTCTCGAGGGAAACATATAAATGAAAGGGTCTAAAATGATTTTCCAAAGGTATCAACACATTCCTATGACCAAAAAATTGGTAAGGTTACTTAATTAACAAATATTGATAAATAATTTTTTTTATTATCATTTATAGATATTTACTTGCAATATTTCTTTATCATCCACTATCATTCTTAATATTATTCTCTACTATTAGAATCATTTGATATTTTAATTTTCTCCTGAATTAATAATTTTGGAAAAAATGTATTCAAAACTTTATAAAAAATATATTGAAAACAGTATGTAACTATTTTTAAATTATTACTCAACAGCAAATGTGTTATATTTACTTTTATGAGCTTTACAATTATTTACAGCCAAAACTGATATTAGGAATTAACTTTACATAATATTAACTGATATTAGGAATACTAAACAATCTGACGAAAATTTTTTAAAGCAACCAAAAATGAAATAGAAATTAAAAAAAAAAAAAAAGCATATTAAGTTACAATATTAACTGAGAAAAACTATTATTAAAATCTAAGTTTGAATTTTATTCTAATCGACATTAACATCAAAAAATTTGGGATCTTTTAATTGAATAGATAAAAAATTTTATGTAACAATCTGCCTATCCTTAAGAAATAAAAACATTAACGTAATTTACAACTTAAAAAAAAATTACATCGCAGCGCAAGTTATAAATAGTTACCAAATATTTAACTATCTTGTTAGGAGCAAATCATGCATTCTAGGTGGGATAGGATTTTTCAAACCCTGTTTATTACAGATCTGTTTAATTTTTAGTGCAATCATGAGTTTAAAAAATTTTTACGGCTTTTTATTAATTTACAGTTACTTATTACACACTGAAATATTATGCAAATTTATTTAATTCTTTCAAGAATTTTGGAAATAGTTTTCGTTATGGATACTAGTTCAAAATTTTTCCGGATACTTCGATTCTTAGGGTTTTACTTTGTTCCTATGAGCAAATGCATTACCAGTAGAACTGAATTTTTTGAATTCAGTCAATTTTGAAGGTCAGTGAGGGTTTTCCACTTCAGTACCTTAGAACTCCCCCCCCCCAAAAAAAAAGCACTATCTCTTACATGTGCAGTATTCCCCTTGTTTTAGAATGTCACTCTTCTCATAGAGTATCATTCTAGGCAAAAGGCAGTATATATTAATGAAAGAACCAATGCATTAATAAAAGGACATGATTTCTTCTCTTTGCCTGTAGCTCTCTCACTCTAATCTCTCTAAAATGCTTTACTCTCGGTGCATGGTCTAATTCTAGGTGATAAAAGAACGACTATATGAATTAAAACAATGAACTAAAAAATTGTTCTTATCAACTATAGTGATGTTGAAAAATTAAGCACCTTTAAAAACCTTCTACCAAAATTAAGTACTTTTAAGGGCCCTTATTTTCCAAAATAAAAGTTAAGCAGTTTTTAAGGACCGTGGGAACCCTGTACATAGTCTAATAAATAGTCTGGTTCTAGCAATTTTTAATATCATTAATGTTGAGAGCATTGCTCACAGATACTGCAGATATGTCTTAGTATCTTTGCATTTCTCTTGAAATATAGGAATTTTTTTTTATAATTCTATCATCACAGACTTATATATAAGTGGAAAAGCTAAAATTTTGTTTGAGTTTAACAAATGTGCTCAGCAAGGTGAATCGCTATTAGCTATGCTGCTCAATATCACCTTTCTTACATTTGCGAATCACATCGTTCGACAACCAGGAAATATATTCACAATGTCATCTGTGCCTATGCACACAATATAGTAATTACTGCAAAAAAAAAAAAAAAAAAAAAAAAAAAAAAAAAAATTAGACTAATAGAACAAATAAAAGAAATTACAGGAAAAGCAAATGAAATAGGCCTAGAGATTAATGAAGCCAAAATAAAATTCATGATAGGGACAAAAACAGAAGATTAAGTACAAATACAAGGTCTAAAAATTGATAAGAATTTTAAGGGTACAAGTACCTTTACTTATCATGGTCACTAAATGTTAAATTCTTGACTGCATAATAAACAGACACAAAATGGAAATAAAACAATATTTGCAAATAATGATTATTAAAAAGGAAATTAATTTTGAGAAAATGTATAATATATAAAACCCTAAAAAGACCAATAGTAACATATGGGTCCGAAACCTGGGCTTTATTCAACAATATTAAAATATATTAGGAAATTTTGAACATACCTAGTATAATTAGAAGAATTAATGAAGTCAAACCATTAGTTAAAATAACACATGGAGAAAAAAATACACCCATGAAATAGAAAAAATAAAAAGGAAAAACATCATAAGATTTATCAAAGCTAAAAGATTATAGTGGATAAGGCATGACAAAGGTATGAAGGAAATAGATATGCCTTAGAAAATCATGAAAGGAAGATCGAAGTCAAGACAGCTGAATCAGGTTGAGGAAGACATAAGAGGAGAATAATGAGGAGACCAGAAAAAAAATGAAAAACTGGAGAAACATGGAACTTTATTGTAGAGAAAGGCTTTTGAGCTGGAAAAGAAGAAGTATAATTCTGATAATCTGACACGATAATCTGACTTGCCATCTTAATATTTTTTAAAAATCTATATCACATTTCTTCATAATTAGTAATAGTATATCATATGAATATAAATTATGATATTTTCCTCTGAATTCAATAAAAATACATTATCCCATAATTTAATTGTGATTCATAAAGTATGGTTCGGAAAAGTACAAAAGCAAATCATGATGATCAGCTGTAAATACCTATGCAGCATAACAAAAGTAACTTTGTTAAATCATTCACATATCTCTGAATTTTTTTTTTTAAACACTGCACTGTCAGATTTCTTATTTTATATAGATTATATAGATCACTGTCAGATTCATCACTTTATATTGTTTTAGCACTGTTATATTTGTTATTTTATTTGAATTATCACACTATTTTTTTATGTTTCTATACAAACATGATATAAACTGTCATTTTATGATTGCAATAATGCATTTATTTTTAATAATTTAATTAAGAGTATAAAGCTTGATCTTTTAGAAAGTTTATCTAAAAGACAACCAAGATAATCCATGGATTTTGATTTTCCAATAAATCTGCAGTCTCTTCTGGATGCTAAATAATCACGATTTTAACTATTATTAAGCTATTAGACAAGAAACTTGTAAAAATATTGGTCAATACAATAAATGAGTAAGAGACATTTAAATTTGAAAGACAATAATTGAATAACCTCTTACTTTTACAACATCTAATTCTCCTGAGAGATTTTGAGCTGTTGTTTGTAGATTAGATTGTTGATCTTTGAGCTCTTTCACATTGCTTTCTAGAGCTGTCATTTTACTTCCAAAGTTAGCAACACTCTAAGAATAAAATAAATGATTATTTACAGTACTTTTCAAAAAACAGAAATTACTGTATTTTTCACATAAATGATAGTACAATTTTTTTTAAAAATAAATAAATACATCAATTAAAAATTTTATTCAATAAGTTCCTGTATTACCTTTCTTAAAATAGATATAAAAAATAACTTTAAACTAGGGGTGCACTACCTCTTGATCTGCAGCCCAAGAAAATATAAAAAATAAAAACATTTTTGAGAAAAAAAAATCTGAGAATTTTGAATTGCACATGTAAGTTTTGTCCAGTTTGAGCTTATTCCATCTTAAATCAATATAATTTTCCAATTGCTTTTTTTGCCGTTAATGTTAGGGATTTTCAGAAAGTTCTAAAAATCTAATATTTTTATAAGGACATCATTAAGATATGCGAATTTCGAAGATTGTAAATCACTTTTATGGGTGCAAGTTTCATTGTAAATCCAAGAGACTCTTCAATTGTTTTTCAGCAGCTAGTATTGCTATAGTTATCCCTGCGGATTTTAATAATACATTGTTTTTTTAAACACCTGACAATGTCTTTCGAGTTTAAAAATGTGCATTTAAGTAAATGCTTTTTGATGAGTTTCATTAGTGCAAACTTCATTGCAAATCTTAATGACCGTTAATAGTTTTTTCAGAGGTGATTGGTGCACATTTTTGCCTGGCTTTAAAAATTTTGATATTTTTAGCATGGTGTTATTACAACTTGGGAGTTTAGAACTACGCATTTAGGTAATGATTTTTTGACATTCTTTATTTGTGCTTGTTTTATCACAAATCCAAATTATTTTTCAACAGTTATTTTGACAGTAATTGCAAAACATTTCTACATGGTTTTGAAAGTCCCCATTTTTTAAATGTGCTATTATTACGACACTTGAATTCCGAAATGCGAATTTAGATAACTACTCCTTCACATTTCTTCATTACTTTTTATTTGTGCCTACTTTATAGGAAAAACAAGTGACTTTTTGATCCTATTTTTAGCAGTTATTGCTATGTTTTCCCATGTGGTTTTGAAAATCATTATAGCTTAACACAACATTAATACATTTTACAAAATTCTAGATACATGCATTTTCACTGTTTATTATTTAACTGTTATACATGCATTTTTAACTGCTATTTTTTAATTGTCTTTTTCAATTTTTTTAAGCTTAAAAAGAATTAAAAACATATTTAAGATTTGTAAAATCTTTTATAATTTATTTAGCATAAATTTCTCAAACTTGAAGTATATTCCCGATTATATAATGACCTTATTTTGCATTATAACGGTTTTGTTTTAATTCAAATAATTTTAAACCTTAAAACTTTTAATTAAAGCATTTAATTTATTTAGTAGAATATTACTTAATTGAATTACTTTTAAATGGACTTTTTCATTAAAAAATGTGATAAAATAGCCGGAACTTTTTCCAGTGTTTTTATTCATTTTGTTTAATTTTAATTGAAGTCTAATGCTTAAAATAATTTAATTTTATAGAGTTAACTGATGTTTTCATATAAAAAATACTATAATTGCTAATATCTGTCTAAATACTTGGACAAGCAAATTGGTCAACCTGCTGTTCAAGTGGCCCTTCACTTAAAAAGATATTGCACCCCTACTTTAGGTGTTTCAGGTATATTAGGTGTGAAACTATCTTCCACCAAACGTTTTTTACAATTTCCTGTATGAATAATTCTTTCAAAGATGCCCATAAATTCTAATATAAGGTACAGTGCTTTCTAAACTAATTTTTAGGGTCTTTGTTAAACACTGCAGATTTAATGAGGAGTTAATGCACATCAATGAGGTCGGAAAATCATTGATAGAAATAGAAATGTTACTTAGTGATTTAGTTTCATCACACTAGTAATGATTTTTGTGCTTCAATTATAACAATTCTAATTTCCAGTTGCAGAATTAGAATTTTTAGATCATTCTAAATGAATAAAAATATCATTTCATCAGATACTGTACATTAAGGTTATTTTCAAAGAGAGATGACACATTTTGAGTACTCATGGTACAATAAAACTACGAAGAAGCAACACCAACAGAAATTACACTTTTTAAAGCTGGAAGCTAATAGTTTTTAAAAATTGAGTTATCATAAGCAGCAGAAATGAGTTGTATTTTTGAGAATAAATAAACTTATTTATTTTGTATAATTATTATTTTAAATAATAATATTCTTTTGCATACTATTTATTTTTGTAAGTTAATTTCAAAGTCAAATACTTAAAGAGAAAATTCAGGAATATTACAACATATTTTAACAGTAGAATGAAATGAAATTGTTTTAGTACATTAATACATTAACAGACACAATTTTTTTTCATATTAATTCAAAAAAATTAGAAAGTACATGACATATACATTCAAACTATACCAATTAGTACAATAATTTATAATGGCATTAATATCATTTTTCAGCATAATTTTGTTCAGAATTTTAGAAATCGAGTTTTCTTTTGTTGGTACAAAAAGAAAGAAGTAAATCAACATAAAATAGAAATACTTGACTGAAAACTCAAGACAGTATATAGTCACATTAGTATATTTTTATCAATAGAACTATTTTATAAGGCATTAAAACTGCATTCTCAATAAAGCATATTCAAGTAGAAAACAAATATAAATTAAAGATAATTTTTTTTAGGGGATTGATGCAATGTGCAGAAATTGTAAAAAGCAATTTTTGAAGAATTAAAAATTGTCAGAATAGCTAAAAATACCTCTGATAAAGCATGCATATCTTTTGGCAATTGTTGAATGGCAGGAGCAGCTGCAATACTTTCTCGCAAACTACTTGCAACTTCTTTCAGATGCTTGACCTTTAAACAATTATAAAAAATATTAAAACATCAATAAAATGAAAACGTAAGGTCAAAAAAACATAACAAAAGAAAAATTAGTAGAAAATGAAAAAGAAAATTATTATAAAATTAGTAGTGTTTTCTGAAAATAGTCATTTTTTAGCTGTTTTTTTTTGGTAAAATTAATAGTCATAGTCGCTTTGCCCTGATTCAAGCAAGGAATAATAACATAGTGGAGACCCTAATGGTAGGATCCTGTTTTCTCATATTATTTTTCTTATTTTTTTGGGTAATCATCAGCATAAAATTAATTAAAATCATACTGATATATTACCTTTAAAATATTTTCTTATGTTGGTACAGGTAAATAAATTTGGAAGTATTAACCTAAAATATTTGTTTCTCATATTTTATTTTCCTATTATTACATTCCTGATTTCAATGGATTTTTAAATTTAGAGTTAAAAAGTAAAAGAGTTGTTTTTTTTATTATAATGTTATTCTAATATTACTTTATTACACTACATTTCAAGATAAACTGATTTTAATTGGTGTCTTATGTCTTTTAGAATAAATTTTATTTGGCGTTAATTACATTAATCTATTATAATAAATTATCATTAAAGAGATTCATTAAATAATTCAGAACTTAACAAACAACCTCAGTCATAATGTGATGTACGAACAAATTGTATTTAAACATAATATCAGCCTTTTTAATAACCAAAAATATTAAATCATGGTAGTGAACTCAGCACTTTTGTTGTAACAATGTGCCTTTATAACAATTTTAAATACAAAAAAATGATTACTAAGCAAAATATGTTCACTCTTAAATCATAAGGGAAATGTTTGGATATGGGAAGTGGGTCACAAGCATAATCAGACTGCTTTATGCAAAGAAACAACAATTATACAGGTTGGTGAGCAGTAGCGAACAGAAAGTTTAACCTCCAGTATATTTAATGGAATCAAAAGGTTAACTAGATACATAGTACTAAAGTATTTAATTTTGATACATTTAGTATTACTTTTTTGGTAAAGTAAAATACATAACATTCAGAAAAAAAGAAGGTATATACAAACTGGGTTAAAAAATAAAAGGACTCGATTGTGATCTTTCTATTTTTATGCAATCATTACTTTGATTTCCACATAGTTCAAATCCTATATTTTTAATACGATATTATTTATTACAACAACTGAATTTTGAAATGAAAACACTAATTCAGTAACTCCTTTTTGGAAGAGTACAATTCGCGTAATTTCACCCTTGATCTTCTTTTTTTCGGTAGCTACTGCTACGGATTGCACAATTTTTTCTAATGTAATGATGATAGACAAAATGCGAAAAAGAAAATAATTAGCGTGTTTTCCCCTTACACAATGTGAGAATATCGGCCATTATTAAAATTCTTAAAAAAATATTACACATTCAATTAAAAAAATTATCTTGCTTTATCTGAATTGTTTTTTTGTTGACGTTTATGCTTTTGTTACTTTAAATTAGTAACATGTATATTTGTTATTATTAAAAGTATCTCGCAGAAAGTCTGAAAAAATTCTGTCACACTGGTAGGTACTTTATTTAGGATGGACTAGAACTGCATAATGAGCTATTGCTAATGGGCTAAGGCTCAGAGAAACATCCCTGAGGATGATTCGAAGACATGCCATCACAAGTTCGATCCTCTGCAGAGAGGATGATCGTGACTTTTATAAAGTCCTCTAAAATCAAAATATATTCATTGACAGAGATAATAGGAAGAAATGCTTTTCTCATAACATAAATTTTGCTAATGATGCTTGCTATGCAAATAAATATTTCAACAGCATGAGGTATTTTTGTTATATTTATTTCATAGATAGTGACTAACTAATTACACATTTAAAATTAGGATTTATTACAACTCATATGGAATGAATTTGGTAATATATATATATTTTTTTTAATTATAGAGCAAAATTTAGTTAATTTTCACAGCATTAAACACTAGACCTTTTGCATTTTACTCAAATTACTTTTCACTAAATTTTTTTTTTTTGCCACGTTAAATGTTTGAAAAAAGGTTTATCAATGAAATTTTTTTAATATAAATTTGCAAGTTTAATGCTTGGAAGCAGACATGTTACATGATATTAGTATAAAATATTTAAAAATAGTGCTAAAGAGTTCTCAAACAAATGTTTACATCAGTACAGCAGTGTCAACTTATATAAGACAAACTTTTCCACTAAAAAAATATTGAAAAATTACATATCAGCTCAACAAATAAAATAACAATTCAAATTAACGATATTGAAGTTTTTTTTTTTTTTACCTCAGAAGTTATGTTTTCAATATCAGCAATATTTTTTCTCACATCTATGTAAAGTACAGAAACATTGGAATCAAGCTGCTTTAAACTGGAATGTATAACATGCAAAGCTTCAGGTGTATTTTTATTACCAGCTTCAACTAGAAGAAGAAAGGATATTAGTTTCACTGATATTTTTATTTTATCTATGTTTTAATTCACCTAAAAGGTAAAAACTGAAAATATAATTGAGCAAAAAATTGATATAAAGAGTATGACACTACAAATTTCTAAGTCAATGTCAAAATGGTAATATTAGAGATGCAAAAATTGTACGTTTACGACAAGTTAAAAAAAATAAATTTTTTTTAAGGGTAATAAATTTTTTTGCAATTCGGATTATCAATATTACGAAAAAGGTCTAAATGGAAAACATTGTTATTTATTTCTGTTATCAATACAGAAAAGTGTTTGCTTTAAAATTTTACCTTCATTTTATAAAGCAATGTTTGAGCAACCACCTTTTACCAAGGTAAGTTCTGCTATATTAAGAAATCTTGTTGTGCACTTGAAAATGTTGACCACATACCTATCATGGAAAGGGAAATATGTTGACTACATATTTCCCTACATGACAACTTACATTTAGAATCATCATACACTATTATCAATGATGTCAAAGGAACTGCACTTCATTTTCTTCCTGCAGAAGCTTGTAGTTTAAACAATATTGTTATACAAATTTCTGCCTTTCATTAACATACTAAGTCTACAATAAAAGCAATTTACTAATCTAGATATGTATTTTAAATCAAAATAGTTGGTCAAAATAAGCTGTAATTACATCGCATCTATTTTACTTTTTTAGCATTGTTATTGTTACTTTAATATTAAATATGGATATTTACTTCTAACCACAAATTTGCTATAAGACAATTTCATCTGGTATTATAATGGACTTTTATTTTACGGTCATTTGAAAACATAAAAACACTGATATTAAATAAAATTTTTGAGAGAATATAGAAATAATTATGTAGAAGATAAGAGTTTCTTTTGAAAAAAGCAAGAAACAAAATTAAGTATATAATACATGAAATTTAAGTAGAAAGGTGTTGGTGGCTTTGAATTTATGATATTAATCAACCACATTCTTATAGGATGTTTGATAAAAATTAATACCAATGATATAAAGGCAAAATTATAATAGGAAAATATCAAGTTTACCAATTGCATCAATTAAATTTTTAAAAAAAAATGTGAATACAGCTACTAATACTCTTTTTTTTAAAAACCTTATCTCAATATTACAATTATTACTAATTAAAAAAATAAAGAGAAACTAGTGTCTGTAGTTTCAATGTATTTTTTAAAACAGAGGAATTCAGTGCCTACAAATAAATCTTGAAAAAAAAATCAGTTCTGCAGAGTAATCTTGAAGAAAATTTTCAATTTGAAAACATTCAAAATCGTATACAAAATATCACACAAAAACAATACAATTATATTTTTACCAGAAAATTAACATTGCCAATAAACACATTTTTAATGCAAAGAAAACCAGGGAAAATTTTGCTCAATAAAAGTTATTAATTAGGACAAAAATTTTGACATAGAGAGATAAAGTTATCATGAGAAGTTTAAAAGTAAAAAATACACTTTTAAAAGGTCAGCATAGGAAAAATTCCAGCACTTGTCGAAAAATTGGGCCGGGTAACTTTTTTATGTGAAGAAAATTAGCATATTTTAGTTGAATAGTGATTTAATTAGACAAGTTTTTACTAAAAATGCAACACCATTTCATATTTAGAGAGAAAAAAAATTTCTCAATAAAACATTACTTTTTCAAAAGTACAAAAAATATGTAAATATACAACAACTAGCAGATTGCAATAAAATAGTACAGAATAAAAAATTGGTGGCAATTTAGTGGCAAGAGGAAAAATGAAAGTATATTAAGATTTCTTTCAAGACATGGAACATTTGAATATGATATAAAATTTATCAGATTTCTGGAAAGAAATTTATTTGAATCTGTATTTTAATATCAGTAGATATCACTAAGCTAAAAAAGAAAATATATATTTTTAAACGATTTTAGTATTAAAAAATACTTAAAGAGGTCATTTTCCTTACTTGTAAATTCAAAATATTTATGGATATAAAACATTCAGCACATACCTAACATAAATCAAAATTTATAAATGTAGTTAAACTAGCAAATAAAAGAAGAAAAAAATCCAGCTAATATTATTATTTTATGTTGAATATTTGACATGATGAATTTATTAAAAAAAAAAAAGAATTAAAAATTATACTACATAGACAAATTTTCTTTTCCTTTAGTTTTATTTAAGGTCAAACAAAACAGATTACATAAAAAATGCTTCAGTTAGAAAACAACTTTCAACACTAGTATTTCTAAATTATATAATTTCTGCATAAATAAAAGTAGTTAAATTATCTACTATAACTAACTACTTATCTACAAACTATTTACATTATCTACCTCTGCAACTCTTAAGTTAAAATTTATTATATAACAACACATTTATGAGGCTACTATAACAGGATGCATAGCCAAATTTTTAAACAAGAAATAAGTACTTTTCAAGCACTAAAAGAGGATATTTAAGCACTATATACATTAACAAATTAGTTTACAAAAACTTTATATAATAATGATAAAATAACTAGTTTCTGATATAGAACTCTTTTCCTGACTATATTAGCCACCACAAAAAGATCGAGAGATTTTTGGTTCGATTTCAGAAGGTGGAAAATGAAGCCTGAATTTGAGTATCTTGCTAAATGCAACATAGCTGCACTTGAGAGGGTAAGAATCTCACCGAATCTAGCTCAGTAAACGAAAATGCGGACCCGCAAGTATTTTAACAAACATGTAAAATGATTGGCGCTTGCATAAGCCACGGACTAAAGGTATGCGGAAATGCATTGTGTTTGAATGAATTGTAAAAACGTTGAATAGAGCAATGTGGAATCCACACTTTTGCATAATATGAGGCGAAAATCGACATGGTAAAGAAAAAAGTCTTATTTTTGCACTAAGTCTTATTAAGTACTTTTTAAAAAACACTCAATAAAAAGCACTTATAAGGGCTTTTAAAAATCAAAAATAAGCACCTTTAAGCACTTTTCAAAAATGCTGCACACCATAGATAAGAAATAAAAAAAATAAAATAATTTAATTAGTGGAAAAATAATTGAATATACCCTCATTCAGAATAGAAACAAAGAATCAAATTGCAATTGAATCAATCTTTAATTAAAGGGACCTTCAAATACACTACTCAGATAAATTATAATTTAATGCATAAATTTCGTCAAATAAGTTTTAATACATCATGAAAATTGTGAACATTAAAATAAACTAAAACTTATAAACAAATCATTTTCAGTTATTGCTGATAATTTAACAAGACTTAGCATTTTTATAGATTTTATTTCTTAAAGTTGAGAGAAAAAATGTAGCCATGTTGTATCAAAAACAAAAATGCTTTTTTATCAACCACATCTTCAAACATTAAATATGTCAAAATTAAAGTTAAAATAGGAAGTACTAATTTGCTGTTATTAGGTTAAAACAATATTAGATAATGCATTTAGCACACTTTTTATTTAATAAACACAGATAAAATAGAGCTTTAGTCAATAAGTTTTGATTTTATTTATCTTATCATAGAGTAACATGACACCTTTAAAATGAAATGAATAACATTTTTAAAAGAATTAAAAAAAGAATTTAGTACATATTTTAAAAAAGAATAAAACATATACTTTCTGACTTAATGATGTTTTAGAATTTTATGTTAACTCTTCAAAGAAAAAACAGAAGGTTTAGTGTAGGTCACATAACTTCTTTTGCATTCAAATGATAAATAACATTATGTTACTTGATTAAAAAACTTCACTGGCTACAAAAATATCCAGATGGAAAAAAAATTCTAAATGCCTCAAACACTCATAAATAGATGTCCATTCTCAAGACTTGCCAGGTGTTAACTCGATGTTAAGTGATTTGATATATAAAAGTGATTGAGTGATTTGATATATAAAATGTAAAAATGGCAACGAAAAATAAAGGTGAATATCAAAATTTAAAAAAAAAAAAAAAAAACATAGTGGTCCAGTGAAACAAAAATAAAGATGAAAAAATAAAAAGAGAAAACACACTGTGGCTGAGAATGGTGAATCAGGGTAAAATGCATTTCCACATGTTATGGAGAGGTGGAGAGGAACTAATGTTATTAACAAGGGAATCAACATTCATATAAATGAAAAAATGATTCTAGGGCATCAAGATGAGTTGATATGACTGGAGTAGAACATTTTCCCCTCTTGGCTATTATGGTTTTTCTTGTTCTGTTTTCTCATCTTTATTTTTGTTTCACTCTCGGCTACTGCTGTTTTTCAAATTTTTATTCTTACCTTAATTTTTAATTTGTTGATGGCAAATTTATGTTTAATATTTCACACTACTTTTGTATTTATTCAAGTCTTCTGAATGAGCACCTATTTTTGCGTGCTTGAAACATGAACTTTTATTTCCATATTTTATTGAGATATTTTTGAAGCCAATGAAGTTTCTTAATCGAGTAATATCTTTCATCTTCAATCTCTTGGGATTATTTATTTAACATGTTAGTTAGACTTTAGACAAAAATATAGTCTTTTTATGAACAAAGAGTATATGATATAAAGAGTATGTAATAATAATAATAAAAAAGCAAGTAGTACAAATAAACTAATACACGTTGAGTTCTTTTTGTAAAAGGATAGGACAAAGGAAAAAGATTGGAGCACCTAATAAAAATACACCCATTAACCAGTGTAATATGAGTGATATACATGAGTATATAACAGATGCATGATTTTCTCAACACATTAACTTTTGTCATAAACAATTAGGGAAAATGTTATTTTATTAGGCAAAGAGTGAATGGTTATATCTATAGGCCCCTTCAAATTTTATATTTGTTGTTACATTTTCAGAGCAAATATAAGAAATTAAAAATTTATTTCAGTTATAAAACTCATTTACTTAAATATAATATCAAAATTTAACATAATAAAAGATAAGTTTTTTTAAACCTTTATGTAGCAATATAGTCGGAAAGACATAACAAAATTTCTTTTTGTATAATTTCCAACTAATAATGTCATTGTAATAATATAGTTGCTTATTTTTTACTAAATATTGAAATTTTGTAAAATACCAAACATAAGATTCTGTTTGTGCAAGCATCAATTAAGTCTGAAATAAAAGTTATTCAAACATTGCAATTGCAAACATTGACGATTCATATATTAAATAATCATCAGGATTATAAGATACATCGCAAGCGATACATTCACAAATTAGGGCACCAATTGAGTCTATAGATCACAATTTGTGTCCTAACCTCACATAATTGTTAATTTTGCCCCATTAAGGAAGGAAATAAATTTGTTATAAAAAATATAGGTATGTTGCACTTTTTCTGTTGCTGAGCTAAATTTTACAAAGTACATCAAACTAACTAAATTTCATGTAGCTCTTCTCTAGCTGTAATAAGTTTTATCTTAATCTTTCATTACAGTCTAAGTTTCTTCTTCTGTTATTTAAAATTTGGAAAACAACTATAACAACTGCGTTAACATTACAGTCTTTAGAAGAAAAAACAATTATTTCTAAAACTGATATTTAGAATCCATAAAGAAAAATAGAAGTATTATAATTTTTTTAAAATTTTGGGTGGAGATAGCAAATAGTAAGAGCTTTACAAAACCTGGTATGCAAATCATTAAAAACAATAATATAAAAAAACGCAAACAGTTCCAGCAACAGATTTAGACACTTAAAAAAAAAAAACTCTTTGGTGTCATTGAAAGTAGTTATTTATGGGACAAGATTACCTTTCTGCAGATGAGCTCGTAGTAAATCTATATCTTCTCTCAAACCAAGATGCATATATATTAGCGCCCCAGATATTAAAACACTCGACGTAACCAAGATGAACTGGCATAAAGACAGGCATACTGATGTGATACACAAATGATTTCCATGTCTAAAGAGGGAAACACCACTTAAAATGGGCAAAATAATTTGCTTAATTGTAAAATTAAGACTTATTATACATACTATAAGTTTTTAAATATTAAATTTTCATTATATACAGAAGAGCATTGTTTTTGTTTATGTTTTACTTGGATTGCCTATTGTGAACATCAAATTTATCTCTTTTAATTCATAATGTATCTTTTCTATATGTATCTTTTTGTTTGTATTATAACGTATTGAATTTTATAATGTCTCTTTCCTATTCTCAATCGAGTAATTTTGGGGATATTTCCACATCTAAATCTGTCGCACCAACTACGATCACCAAGGTGCCAAATAGAATTTAAACTTGCAATTAAAAAAAAACAAACATGTAGATGTTTGCCCGGAGGTGGGTGTGAGTTATACCTTTGGAGTTGGTCCCTTTCTGTGATTTTTTTTTAAAGTTTCTTGCGGGCCACTGCCCGGAAGTTTCCAAGACTTGGCGATTATTCTGCCACAAATCACAATACGGAAATCTCCCCTAATTTTTTTAAAGCACATTGTTTTTTATGTCACATGCTAAAAACTATTCTGATACTTGAAACTTTTAAGACACACAGATAGTTCATAAGCAACAATGCTAAAGTTAAATAATAAGACACTCAAATAAAATAGAATGCCTATATTTATTGAAAATAACCTTTCTACAAGGAATGTCACGGTAGAAGTATTATCGAAAATTTGAAAATAAGTTATATGTTGTTATGAATTTCTCCCTAATTAACAGACGCACAGTAATCACTCACAAAAAATTATGAATATTCATCACTAGTGCAGGCTTTTTGGGAAGCTTAATAATGATTAACGAATTATCACATCATTATATGTTTTATTTTTTACATCAATTAAATTTAGCTGTTATAAAATTAGGCTTTTTTATTCATTACATTATTCTATACTGAATCATTTTGCAATATAAGTATAAAAATATTCATAGAGACACTTAATAAAATATGTTAAGTTAATTTCATTTTTGCATTTTGATAAAAATCACTAATAGATAAAAGTTACAGAAGTTTGAATTTGTCTTTATTAATTAAGAACTTGATTACATAATGTAAATTATTTATAAAAACTTGATTACATAATGTAAATTATTTATAAAAATTATTATGAATAACTGCTAAAATTTACTGTTATTTTAAGAATCCAATTAAATTTAATAACTCCAGCCAGTATTAGTTAATAAGTTCTCATTAAAATGTGACTTTCAATTTCGACAAAAACTAGGACAGGAAAGAGTACTTTATAAATTAAAAGATAAAATAAATAAAAAGTTGTTTATCAATGTTAAAAAATATAATAAAAATATAATTTTACTGTTTTTTGTTCAAAATAAATCAATAATTTCTCTTATTAGCCATTTTAAATAAAATTTAAAATAAAAAAATATTTAAAATGAAAAAAAAAAAAAAAAAAAACAAANAAAAAAAAAAAAAAAAAAAAAAAAGCATAACTCGATATAAACAAAATAAAGATGAAAAAAAAAAGACATAATTTTTTTTTTATTTGGTACAAACTCATATTAATAGTTACTGTCATGCATATCAAATACCAAAACAAAACCTAACTTTAATAAATTATCAGTAATAAATAGCTATGAGATCAATTTTTATTTTATTGATTTCTAAATAAAATAAATCAGTAATTTCCGAATATAAAAATTTTAAATAAGGATATCAAATTAAAATAGATATTATAATTTTAATAAAGAAAAATAGACGTAAAAATCCCGACGTATATATTTTTCCATAGCGGTAAAGAAACTATCATGTCTAACCAATTCCAAAACAAAACCAAAACCTTACTTTTTCCGACCCTTTCGCCGGGGCTGCAGTATGGAGAAATCCTCCATGTCCGATGAATCGGTATCATGTCGCAGTAGCTCATGAGCTGAACATGAACCTGAACCATTTTTGATGCAATTTATTCTTTTATGGGTAAGTTTCCCATTAGAAACAAGAGCATCCAGCTCTTTACGTTTCTTCATCTTTTTATACTGCTTGACTTGAACATCTAGCTTATTCGGGGACTCCACCGTGGATAAAAAAATCTTTGCGGCAAACACAAAAAACTAGGAATTAAGGCAGTTGTTTAGAAAAACTCTTCTACGCCTTCGTTCTAGCCAGAATAGAAAAATGAAACATCCAAATGTTATAATTTAACATGAATTAAACGTTTCTCAAACGTTTTCCAGAATTGGTCAATAACGTTAAATGCCCCTGAACACAAACACACTCTCATTCAAACCTTCGGGATGAAAAACTTCTAGGGCTGCTGTTTTCGAAATCGACAATTTCTTCCGATCAATATGATAAAGGACGCCAAATTTCAGTGAAAAGAGTCATTTTCACGCCAAATCCAGCAGAGCAAATAAGAGATCATTGTTAGTAAAACAGGTGAGCTATCATTATATTCAAACGTTTTACGTCATTCAATTTTCGCTTACAATGATGTAGCAGCTATCTGATACTAAAGCAAATCACATTGTTTGATAAAAATGATGGAATTTCTATATGTTGAAAAAATAAAAACAATCATTTTAGTGAGATTAGTTTAATACTTTGAAAATAATCGAAAAATGATGTCACAAATAAAATATTTTTGTGGTCTTGTTATTTATTTAAGGATAAGAAGATTGTAGGCAGCGGATTTTATCACGTAATATTTTATGACGAAAAAAAAAAAGAAAAAGAAAAAAAATGACCATATAAGCCAATACCTATGTTTTAGAAAAAGATCAAAGTGCTAGTAATAAATTCATAGCGCGATATTTTCAGCTATGATTATATCCGCAAGCATTATTGTAACTCTATTTTTGATGGCAGTCTTTTTTGTTTGATAATAATACGATAAATGATCAAAAAGAAAATTCAGTTCACAATAAAATTTAAATATACTGCTTGAAAAAATATATACTCATTTGCTTTTTAAAAAAATAATTTTGTATTTTTATCTTTTTTTAATTTAGACAGAACTATTCAAAAGAATTTTTCTCAAACAATAAGTACGCTTCGTTATAAAAAAGAACTACTTAATTAATTGTAATGAAAAAAATTATAATTAAAATTAGCATTGGTAAACCTGAATTCAACATTAATTTGTACATGAAATTCAAGCTCAGTAAAAAAAAACTTCGAATTATTAAGGTTTTATTTAAAACTATGTTTTTATGTACATGCATTAATATGTAAAAAATTTTTTTAACACTTTTCAATTGTTCAAAATGTATTAACAAAATCAATTGAAATATAATTTTTTTCAAGCACTTGAATTAAAGGAAAGAATAAAATTTTATTAATTAATACAAATTAAAAGGTTTTAAATGATCAAAGATATGAAATTCAATATTAAAATAGATTAAAAAAAAGGACTTTTTTTTAAAGAAATAAAAATTAACGAATCCCATCTTTAATTTTCCCCAGGTTACGCATAAGTGTTCGCAAAACAAATTACCGACTTTTAATCTCATTCTCCATTCCCTTTCTACTTTTATTTATCTTCGCATTCCAGGATATTATCGATTCTTTTTCACCGGATTCCAGAAAATCCTGAAATCGACTCAATTCTAGTTAAAACACATTATAAACCGAATGAAAAGGAATTCCGTATCGTGCACACATTAATTATATTTTAACTAATTCTTAATAACTTAATTACAAGAAGTTAATATTTCACTGAAGTTAGATACACAGGCAATTTTAAAAATAAGGCAACCATATTGCTATTCACGATATTTATTAATTCCCTTTTTTGTGAGAAATTTTCTTTCGTTTTTTAAAAATAAAATCTAGTTCGATTTTAAACTATTTGCTTAAAAAACTAAGATACAAAATTAAAATTTGTTCAATTCAGAGAAAAATGGTTGCTTAAGATAATTACTAAGACGATACTTACATAACAGTAAATTTTTATATTGACAAACAATAATTTTTTACTCACAATTACCCCAAGATTAAGCAATTTTTTAACGAGTAAAAAAATAATGTCGGAATTTTTCGACTTTTAAATTTGTTATTTTTTTTCTTTTCTTTTTTCTTTCTCCGAAGCATAAGTATCATTTTTTAAGCCTTTAATTTGATGTAGCTTATTTATTTATTTTTTTGAATTCATATGCTGCACCAAAAAATTTTAAAATTTTTTATTATTCATTTTACCTTTTACGGGGATGTTAATATTGATAGAAATATTTGTATCTCTAGCTCCCAACTCTTACGCTTGAAAATTAGTTATACCACCTCTCAGTTTTTATTTAAAGGTGCATACGTTTTATGACCAAGTTTAAACAACTTTATAATTTATTTCAACTGCATTTAACTTCTTTTTTTTTAAATAGAAAAATAAATAAAAACATCTAACAAACATATTTTGAAAATTAGAAAGTATCAATTTTTACATTATTTCATAAGGCTCTCTACAAAAGTGCTTAAGAAATTCTTAAGTGTATAATATTTTTTAATGATTCACTTAGTTTTGATTAAGATTTACTTAATTTTTTTATTTAATTTATTTAAATTTTTTTTTGGCAGTTTACGACTGTTTCACTCAACCAGTTTCTGATGCACGTCTTGTCAAAAAGCTAACCCTGCTACATAAATCAATAAATGCAACACATAATTTTTACCTAATGATTACAGTTTTTATAATTAACTTGTGAATTTTACTTCTATTAAATCACACACAAAAAAAGACAGGTCAACGACTTACAGCATAACGTTTTACTTTAGAATAACTATGCATTAGCATAATTTTATACATTAGCATAAAAGCTGAAAGCACAGATGTTATGTTCAAACAAAATAGCTAAGAATAAATTCTTAGAACTAATACAGCAGATCGAAGGCATAAATGCAAGAAAATCGCAATCGAAATGTGTTCGAACACAAATGGCAATCGAACATTAAAACTCAGCCTCTGGAAACAAACAAACTTAAATTTTGCCGAAGATTAAAAAAACCGCAAGTGTAGGGGTGCCCCTCTGAAGAGTTGCAAAGGGGACAAATTGCCATAGCTATTTTGGGGAAGAAAGAAGGGATCTTTTTCTTTATATACATATTATAGATATTTTATTATAGATATTAGTCACATTTATGACCTGTTAAACTAAAATAAGAATTGAATATTTCTTTTGGGAAGGGGGGAGGTGGATTTCCTAAAATCACTATTTGATGAGCATTTTTTAAAATAATTTGTATATCTTTTTTTTACCAGAAAATAATAGAGGTTTTTGCAGGATATTTTAGTTATTTTTGTATCTTTATTATACCTGAAAATAGCCCCGATCCCCGCCGGCCGAAAATTCATCGTATGCACAATAACGACTGTTGCACGCTAAATCTGTCGGGGTCAAAGTCCTCAAAGTTCCCATACAAATCAATACTTCTGGGGCTACTGGATCGAAGATTGCTCTGGTTCAGGTCAAAATTACGATCTGCGGATAAATGGATGGTATGTGAATGTGTCCTCCCTGTAAAACGGGCAGTGACGTATGTGTGTAGCAGAAATCGATTTCTTGGCCATAGATGGCGCAACTGGAAAACGAGAAAAAGCGCATTCCTTTGCCTTAAAACAGGCTTGTTTGTATTGACAAACAGCATAGTACAACAGCAACAATCTGAAAATAGTGGAGTCCTCAAAGAAATCCAAGTTTCTAAGCACCAAATTCTAATTTTTCGAGAACTAACAAAATCCTCTTTCAAGGAAATAGAAAACGATGCATTTTGCATACAGCACGAATTTAAACTCTCCAACTTTTGTTAGAGAATTTAATTACAAAGCAATTGCAATTTAATTTCTAAAAAATTTATTTTTTGAAAAGTTCAAGAAATTTAATTTTTTTTATATAATAATATATTTTTTAATATGTAATATTTATTTAAGAACATTAAAATAAAACTTTAAAAGAAGTTCGCAAAATAATTTCCTATTAATAGTATTTTTAAACTTAATATCAAAACAGCTCTTTAAATGTTAAATACAATAAGATAATAAATGTTTTTAAAATTTATAGTTAAAGCTTCATAGCAACTAATCTCTTAAGTTTATGGAATTACAATAAATAGAAGAGGAACCAGTTTTTAAAATATCATTAAATTGAACGTCTACACAATGAGCTAAAACATGCAAGGTCAGCATAGATGTTAATTTTTAAACAAATTAAACAGACCATTTTTATTTGATTATATATATATATATATATATATATATATACAGAGAGAGAGAAGAAAGAAAGATAGGTAAATATTGTTTACTTTTACCAANTATATATATATATATAAAAACTTAAAATTTAATATTTACAATCCAATTGTGTTAATCAATCCTTCAGTATTTGCATATCCTTCTCCTAAGCATTTTTTTTTAATCCCTAAGGTATCCACATAAACAAGCTGTTCAAAAAGTAGCCACTTTACCAAGATTTCCAAAAATTAAAATTTTGTTCTAAAGTAAAATATGGCATGCTTAAATTAGTTATTTCATCTTGATTATTTAGAAACTGAGGGAATAAACTGATTTCCGAAACTACAACTATTCTTATTAAAGGTTACTGTAAGCCTGAATGTGCCGAACATACACCAGTATTATCCAGTACTGGATACCAGACAAAATTGGCCCGGTTTGATTAGCTGAGTCCGGTTAATAACAAGGTACTCGGTATATACCTAATTTTTAGTCTTGTTGCGACCCCCTTATAAGTAAAAAAAATAAATATATATAATAATAATAAATAAATTAATCGCGACCCTTTGTCCGAAATTGTTTAAACAAAATAATAAAATAAAGAGAGATTCTTTGAAGAGAAAGTAAGAACTCTTATTTATTATAAATTAACATATCACGCTCCAAGCACGTTTTGTCTTTCACGACGAAGTGAAAGACTTTCCATTTATGGTGGCGGAATACAGAAATCGTTTGAAAACAATTTATGGGTTTCTAATATGATTCCACATAAGAAAAAACTTTCAATGGGAAAATAAGTTCACCCGCACCATTAATTATACATAGATAACACAGAAAAACGTAGTCAGCAATACAACAATAACTTGTACTGTAATTTCTCAACATCTAGTTTTGAGATTGAGAAAATTACTTCAAATTTTGCGACCCCCTAGATTTGTCTTCGCGACCTAACGGTGGAGAAACAGTGCTTTAGGTGGTGAAATTGAGTAATATACAACGTGACACAATGGAAAATACATCAATGTTGCTAAAACATGGGATACTCATTTGCGATAAGTTTATCTATATCACAACGAAAATTGTTTAACTCGCGAAATTATTTGAGAATATTAGCATCCGTCTGAATTGTACGATGATATTTTCTAGAAGCACTTGTTCGTAAAATAGCAATGAGTCATATTTCTAACCCGCATGAGAGTTACAGTATTTTGAGGGTCACAAAAAATGCAATCTAAAGATGGCATTCGTTCTTTCTCACCAAACGAGGGTCACTTCCTTCAACAACAATCTGAAAGGTCAATGACGATCTAACTTATCAATAAAAATGTTTTGCAAATTTTACTCAAGATTAAAAATATACATTGTAAAATAAATGAGGGGGGATGGGTATTATTTCTAAAACTGTATTTTTTAAAGAAATGTGCATTTAAGATTGCTAAACTTTTTCAGGTTCAGCAAAGAAGGGTCTATACGCTAATATGATAGTATGAGTTTGAAGATGTAAAGAAAGAAAATAATTTGCTGTCATCTTTATTTTTTTAATTTTTTTTTTGTAATTTGCTAACTTTAAGTAATCAAAAGGAAAAAAAATAAAATTAAAGTCATTGTTTGAGTGTTTTAATTCAAAGTAAAAAGCTTTAACTATGCATACTATCTTAAGAATTGTCTTAACTTTAAGCTGGACAAATAACTAAAATATTAAAAAATAAAAAGTTTTTATCTTTCTCTTTTCAAAAAAAAAAAAAAAAATTATTAGAGTCAATGACTTATTCTCGATTTTTTGCATATCCTCCAAGCAATGTTAAGTTTCAGTAATTACGTCACAAATGCTTCTCATTTTCACAAAACTGTGCGATTTCTTTTGATATCGAAATATAGCACTATTTTCATAATTAGCATAGGGATGAACAAAACTTTACACCAGAGTGATACGCATTAAATGCTGTTCTTAAGATTAATTACCATTAGTAAGTGGCGGGGAACACAGTCTAATTAACCGAAGATTCACCTTAAATTGAGCTGCACTGTATACAGTGGCGGATACAGTGGGGGGGGGGGTANGGGGGGATACAGGGGGGGGGGGGGTATAGGGGTCATGACCTCCCCCCAAAAAAAACAATTTAAAAAATAAAATTAAAATAATAATTTTTTTAATAGTTTACAAATGAAATAAAATATTTAAAAAATTATTTAAGGGGGCATATACACCTAGGTAGGTCGGAAAAATCGATTTTTTTCCATCTAATTATGTTCTTCATTGTTTCAAGAATCATAATCCAAAAGATTAAAACGAAATTCGTCAAAGTTATGTATTGTTCATTATTAAAAAAAAATAAATGAGAAGACTAGCATTAAAAACCCCAGTTTTTATTTTGCAAAAAAAAAAAAAATTAAATTTTTTTTTTTTTTTTTTTTAAATTTTTTTATGGGGCGGGGGGGATCAGAGTCTATGACCCCCCCCCCAGGAAAAATTTCTGGATCCGCCTCTGACTGTATAGCAAATTTACTCAGATCTGAATACTGCAGATACCAAGTTTATTAATTTCGAAGGAGGTTTCCAACTAGTGCTACAATTTTAATGTAGTTTATAGACTTTACTGAGCCTAAAATAACACTATTCTCCCATTTTAATTTTTTTCCCCGCATGAAAGTGTTAATACACTTTCACTAATTGCATAACAAGTTTTTTAACTATAGCACTGCTGCTATTTTTAACATCGAAATAAATGTTACAGTATGAAAAGAAACAAGCGTTCTGGTACGGTACAAACTGTCATAAAAGCAGGTTCAAAACAATGGAAGTAAATTCAATATTCTAAACAGAAGCAGAGACAAATAAAATATTCAGTACATACATCAATCAGAATAGCATAATAGCTTTGTCGAAAGTAAAACCCACTGCATTTCTGGTTATATATTCTTTCAAAAACATCAAACCAAAGCCTGTTTTGACATTTTACGAGTGCACACGAAAAACTGGCGCATTCCTCGAAGGCGTGCTTATAATAAAATAATAAAGGGAAGGAAAAAAAAATGCAAGCACACACACAAAACTAGTGGCAAGCCAGATAAATTTTTACGAGACGAAAATGTCACAAATAATAATATTGCACAAGTATCACAACTAAAAATAACAAACAGAAGAGAACTATTGTACTGATACCTATTTTTATCAGCGTTTCCCTTCTGGAATCAATTTTAAAAGAATCAAAGTGCAGGATGTCAAAGATTTTATGAATTCTGTGAATTTTTTGGAGTGAAGTAGAGAACGGGCGTTCATCTTCACATATTTCGTATAAACTCATTTTGCGTAAACATTGAGTTAAGAATGTATTTTTTAAAATGCCAGCACTTTTAATAAAAGTCTGAATAAAAAAAAAATGTATATATAAAATTGGAATTATATAAATTTAAAATAAGTTAACAGATAAATACAATTAATATTTTTAAACAAACAAAAATAGAATAATAATAATAAAAATAATACATTTTTCAAAAAAATTAATTTTTCAAATAAATAATTTATAAGACATTTTAGAAATCATAATCGTGAAAATACACATATACTTCGAGGGAGTACTAAACAATTTTAACAAAAAAGGGTAAATTTTTTTTTATATGTGACATTTTTATATGTGATGAAAACGTTACTAAACGAAATTCGAATAATGCTTTGAAAAAATGGCTAATGCCAAAAATCATTTCACTTATCATGTCTCACACTTATAACACAAGCAGCAACAAAATTAAGACACCACGTAATGTAGACTTTTAAAGCATCATAAAGGTTTAAACAAAATAAATAGTTAATAATGAAAGTAATACGTCCTACGTATTTCAGGTTTGACATATACACCGAAGAGCCATTACATTATGACCACCCTCCATCTATAGCAATGGTCTCGCCCAGGTTTTCATGGTTTCTCGACCAGGAACAATGTTTTTATGGGGCATATTAGGACCCATAATCCTCATAGAACAATCCCTGACGTCTGTAAGCTACTTGAACATAGTTGCAGACCAGGTTCACCCATTCATGGCAACAGTTTTTCCTGC
>NC_092210.1:46803907-46993652 GCF_043381705.1 Parasteatoda tepidariorum | reverse complement strand
TTTATATTGTTATAACGTTATATTGTTGAAACAAATTTGATGAGTTCACATACTTAATTTAATATTTTCGCTTACCAAACGGAAGGATAGATTAACAACTTTTTTGTTGTTGCCTGCATCTCATTGTGCATGTAGCTGATCGTTAAGTTCTAAATCATTTAACAGATCTCTTTAACTGTAATTTATAACAGTATATTAATGTTATTTGCTCAAAAATAATAATTGTTAGACCACCTTTCTAAATAACTTTATCTTAAAATGTAAGGCAGATTTACATTATAATACTAATAAGAAAACAGCAATTCTCTTAGTTTTAAACTCTTGAATTAAAAGCGTAATAATAGCAGTACAGGAAAATAACTTTAAGTTAGGGATTCAAAAATATTTAAAGAAAAGCATGACTTTTATTAATTTTATGCTGACTACAACCAAAACAATAAGGAGACGAATGAGGAAAAACTGGATCACACCACGTGATTTTCTGGCCAATAAAAATGCACTGACAACAATGGAAAACTGCGACACCATCATTAGAATTTTATATATAGTAAGATTTTATTTAATAATGGTAAAAAAAAAATTTAAAATGTAAGGTATACAAAATAGGTCACATTTTAATCAATGTAATTTTATTCGGCAAAATACAAAATAAGAATAAAATCGGTCGAATCCTGAGAAATCAAATTTTTAATAACTAATTTCCCCCCCCCCTTCAAATTCGAGTTTTGGGAACTATTCGACCGACTTCTATTTTGCAGTACAAAATTAAATTCTTTAACTGTTACTAATTAATAAGTAAATAATTATTTTTTCTGTGGAATTGCCTTAAGATAAGCAAATTTTATAATTGTGAGCAAAAATATTTCGATTCACTTAGAAAGCTCTCGAAATAAGGAAAAAGTAAAGCAGACATTAAGGGGTCCAAACTTCCAACAGCTCTCCTGACCAAACAATTGGGACCATATTTCCTAGACTGCGGCAACCACCTAAATTTTGGGGGTCCAGAAATCATAATCCGTTCAAAAAAAAAAAAAAAAAAAAAAAAAAAAAAAAAAAAAAAAAAAAAAAATTNAAAAAAAAAAAAAAAAAAAAAAAAAAGAGGTATGTTTATTCAGGAAAAGCACGTTTTCGACTCTGATTTCATAACTTAAAATATCATTTGCTGCACTAATTAATTAGCATATATGAGGTCACCCCCTCAAAACAATAGGATTGAGTCCCAGAAGGTGAAAATCAGATCATTTGGTCAAAAGTTAATCAGGGTGTTACGTTTATTTTTTGCGCACTGCTTTAAAAAACGAAAGTGAGATACTCATTAAAGTTCTCCTATAGACTTTATCAACTGTATAATCAGCAGCAGCTGCTGTATTTACTATGCAGTTCTAAAAATAATGAAAGAAATCCGAGTGATTGTATTAAATCTTTTTTTCTTAACAATTATAATAAAATAATTAAGTGGAGAGAAAAATATTCATTCGCTTGTCAACATATATCTCGACAAGTATTATAAATGGTAATAATATTGGTTTGTTTGATATTTTTTGTTAACTTATCTATATTTCCTTATTAATTACAATTTTAATGGTTTTAAGAATTTTAAATAAGAGTTAGTACATAAACTATGCTTATACTTAGCACTTGATTTCCTAGAAATGGATATATCATCCATTAAAAATCAAAATAAAACTCATTTAATACAATAAAATAACTATATACTTTACGCCTAAAGGGAATTAGTACAAACTGAGCAGTTTTCTATCGTTTCAATTTATTCCACGATGCAAGTAAAAATAAATAAAAATTGTTTCAATTAATTGGCCGTTGAATAATAAAAATAAATTTATTCCCGTTAGTATAATACTAATAAGAGATAATATTAATAAGATTCCGGTTAATATAATACTTCATCTGGGTATTGGTTGATTCAAAAATTTCCTTGGCAATTAATAAGCTACGTTGATGAGTTTGAGAGCATTTATCTTTGTTTTCTAGATCAAAACAGAAGATTTTGTTTACAAAGTCGGTTAGTTTATTTTCCAAGGTCAGCAAAATTGCTGGAAATCGAGAGTGCCATTTTGTCACGGTTACTAATTTTAATGTTTGCGTAATGCCGGTGCGCGGTATGTGAGGAGATGGAAATGAATGCTCCATTAAACCTTAAACACACGCCAGCGATTACAAATTAAACAAACAATTGGTTCTAAAGAATAGCCAAATCGTTGACGTGCTTCAATCATGCGTAGAGAGCTAAAAGCATTTCTTAAAATTTTAATAATATATTTTTTATTACACTATATCTCCCATTTAATCAATTAACGGAAGTTCGAGATAATTGTTACATTTAACAATTTAAAACGGTTTGTTTCTCCACGTTGTCATCGTCATATAAAACAGTCAAAAGCTGCTCTAATGGAGAACATTATAGCGGAAATTTAGATGTTTCCCTTAATCCCCTATCTAATTTTCATTAAAAAAAATATATATATTTCGTGAAAATTCTCTTATTACAAAAAAAATCTTGATTCAAGAATGGCCCATGATCAGAAATTGTAAGTCATTACCAATACGAAAAAATAAGTCAAAAATTGGAAGTAACCACCATTTACATAGGCCAACACTAAGAGGGAGAAAAAAAATCTGAGTAGATTTTACGAAATTATATAGTTTTCCTGTTAACTATTGAGTAATATCTAGAATATTTCAGAAGTTTTTTTTAAGGATTTTGAAAAGCTGTGAAATCAAAAATTTCATTACACAATTAACTATATAAATTAAAATGAATAGGAATATTTAAATGTAATAGAAGCAGCCGATTTAAATTTAAAAAGATCTGGCGAAATTATTAAAGAACTAAGTGTTAAAAAACTTAGTCCTATTTAACGAAAAGTTTTGTAATAATCTTTCATAACCCCTCTTTTCTCTGAGAAAATGCATTTTATTAACTCAATTACTTCAAAACAAGCTGCTAAAATTTAAAAAAAAAAAACATAGAATAATTCTTTCAAGAAAGAAATACAAAGTAAATAAATGAAGAAGAGAAGAAACAACAATGCCGCCAAAAATTCGCCTACTACTTTTTAGCAATAAAATTAAAAAATAAAATTTGTGTAAATAATGAATAATTTTATATAATCATTATTTTATGGGTAAATTGCTTTCGTATTCGTTTATATTTACTAGTAAGATAATTTTAAAAATATTAATTTGGCTTTTAGAATGAATAAAATGGAATAATCGGGATTCTGTAACAATAAAATTTTGTACTTTCGATATAGCGTTCAAACTACAAGATGCCTGAGAGTGGTGAATGTTTATAAACCAGCCCATAAAAATTTGCAAACTGTAGAAATAAACACAATCCATTTAGGTGCTCACGTTCTCGAGTAATTAGAGATCTCAGAGACAGGGGAAAAAAAGTAGGACATAAAATTTATTATTTAGAAAATGCTAAATTTAAGTGAAATAAATTAAACTATAGTAATCAATTAATTAGTTTGTGCAAATGTTTAACCAAATTGCATAATTATTTAAAACACAGTAATGCGGATAAAGCGTCCCAATTACTATTTGGGATCAACACAATACAGAGGTTTTTATTGAATCATATTTATCGCTCTTCTAATATTTATCACAGGAAAAAATTCTAATATTTACCACAAGGCTTTCAGAATGATTAAAATGGGATAATCGGGATTCTGTAACAATAGTTTTCAAGAAAAAAATGTCGGATTTTCGATATAGCATTCAAACTACAAGACGCCTGAAAGTGGTGAATGTTTATAAACCAGCCCATAAAAATTTGCAAACTGTAGAAATAAACACAATTCATTTAGGTGCTCACGTTTTCGAGTAATTAGAGAGCACAGAGACAGGGAAAGAAAATAAGGACATAAAATGTATTATTTAGACAATGCCAAATTTAAGTGAAATAAATTAAACTATAACAATCGATTAATTAGTTTGAGCAAATGTTTAACTAAATTGCATAATTATCTGAAACACAGTAACGCGGATAAAGCGTCCTATTTACTACT
The DNA here is from genome assembly GCF_043381705.1 of Parasteatoda tepidariorum. Taxonomy (NCBI): domain Eukaryota; kingdom Metazoa; phylum Arthropoda; class Arachnida; order Araneae; family Theridiidae; genus Parasteatoda; species Parasteatoda tepidariorum. The sequence goes on along the minus strand of NC_092210.1, from coordinate 46,989,618 downwards.
TGGGATCAACACAATACAGAGGTTTTTATTCACTCTTATTTTTCGCTCTTCTAATATTTATCACAGGGAAAAATTCTAATATTTATCACAAGGCTTTTATAATGATTAAAATGGGATAATCGGGATTCTGTAATAATAGTTTTCAACAAAAAAAAAAAATCGTATTTTCAATATTGCGTTCAAACTACAAGACGCCTGAAAGTGGTGAATGTTTATAAACCATCCTATAAAAATGTGCAAACTTTAGAAATAAACACAACCCAATTCATACTTTCTCGAGTAATGAGAGAATATAGAAACAAGACTATCAATTTTATATAGAGAGAAAGGAGAGAAAAAAGTACATCATAGTATTCATCATTTTGAAAATGCTAAATTCAAGCGAAATAAAAGTAATCAATCAGTTTGAGCAAATGTTTAATTACATTGCATAATCATTTTAAAAACATAACTGCGACTAAAACGTCCCATTTACTATTTCGGACCTACACAATACAGAGGTTTATATTGACTCGCATTTATCCCTCTTCTAATATTTATCAGAAGGATAAAAGATAACTCCTTTCACTCCAATTCTTTAATTATTTATGTCCAAAATTAAGGACAACGCCCAGAGACTTTCATATTAGATCTAACAAAGCGATCGCCCTTCATCATTCTCCTCGTTAATAGCTTATTGATTTGACCACCACCAGCAAATAAAGGAAAACGGAGAAGGAAAACAAGGTTCTTAGGACCAATTCGGTGGCAAAAATAAGACATCAATGATACTGGATAGGATAAAAAATTATGTTACTCAAAATAAAGAAGGTTTGTCTTTTTACTGTAGTACAATCAAATGGAAACATAGTACAAAACACAAATATAGTTTTTTCTTTCTTTCTAAAGACGAAACGTAGTCGTTTTGGTATTATAACAAAAGATTGCGGTGCATTTTTTGAGTAAAACGAGAAGAACAAGCCTACTAGCCTGTTCTAATAAATCGCTCATGGGCTGCAATAGTGTCACAATTAAAAAAGCAAGCGTTTTGGACTAAGAACAGGTGTAAATATGAAAATACACATTCTTTTCAGCAGCAATACTAGCACAACTCATAATTCAACTTGAAGGTAATCTTCGCTTAAGCAAACTAAAGCATTTCTTGTGCATTTTCCTTTGCAATTAAAACTTTAAACCCACTCATATCAAAACATGATTTTTTTGAGTTGGGCCACTATTGCAGCCCATGAGCGATATATCTGCATGACAAGGATATCTAGGGATTATCTTGTCTTTTGGGTATTATAATATAAACCGATAGACATAAACATCCGTTATAATATATAAATATACTGATATTAAAATAAAATTTTGCGAATTCTTTTAGTAGAAGTTGAGACATAATTGTGTTGAACACAAATTGAGAATCCGAAAGAGATCACAAACAATCGAAGAAAACATGGGATTCTATGGTATTAAGAGAATTTTTTTTTTAAAACATCAAAACAATTTTCAACAGCATATAATAAAAATGAACAGTTAACGGTGGCCGACGTTCCTGATAATTGCACATTTATAGCATTTTACGAGCACTTCTTTTTTTTTTGCCGCTTCCTTCCTCTGTTTGCGTGAAAAAAATTGGTTACACATAGGGATTAACTACTTCCAGATAAGAATTATAAATCAAGTAGAAAAGTTTAGAGGAACGAGTTAAAGTTTATTCATGCGCAAATTACGTGCGCTTTTGCAGCTTTTAAAAGGGCAATTACTTAATTTTTTCCTTATCATTATCGATGTTAATTCTTAGAATGCCATGTTTAGTTACTTTTCAAAATCGAACAATTTTCCAATTTGAAAGGTAATCTTCACTTCATTATCATTTAACGTCTTGAAGTTGACTTTCACTTTCATATTATCTTCCTTCAAAAGAAATGGACAGCAGTTCAGTTGCGACAGTAATTATCTTACTATCGCAAAAGAAAAGACTGTAGTCAACTATTTCATGACAAAAAGAATACCAGGGAAAGATCTGAAACTTTATGTAAAAGTGATGAGTTGGAGGATTGGTATCTGCTGGAAGGTTCTCAAAAAGGGAAGTTAAAAATGTTTACCAAAAAACGATGTGCGCCGAAATTTAACACGACAAAATACAAAATCTGAGCAAAATCGGTCAAATAGTTTCTGAGAAATGGAACTTAAAAGAAAGTAGCATTTTTAAAATTCGATTTCTCAAGAGATATTTGAGTGATTTTGCCAACTTTTGTATTTTACCATGTAAGATTACATGCTTAATGATGTAAAAATTGTATACAACTCAAAAGTTTTTCGACTATTATTAAATAAAATAATAAAAAAGAAATAAATATTTACTAAAAATAATTTTTTCTAAAAATAATTAATTTAATTACAAGCTTCACAAAATGCCTTAGCAAGTCAAACACTAACTGTTCTATTTCTAGCCGGAGAAAATTAGAAATACCAGTAAGAAAATGCACCGATTCTTTCGAGCAACAATACGAAAAAATTGGTATTAGATCAAAAATGACAGTTTAAAATGAACAGATAAATATCCAGATCTCAACCCAAAAAAAGAACTTAATCACGATGGAGAAACTAAACTGGAGAATATGGTAGCCATTCTTTGCAAAAGGTCGCAACAGAAAGAGCAGTGTGGCTCAGACACCAAGGCAATGCGGTGAAGATGCGCAGCAAAACAGTCATGTTCTGTGAAAAGTCGAAACTGTATCACAACCTTGTATACTTTCTTCTAAACTACAATTTCTATGTTTAAAAAAAAAAAAGAAAGAAACGCTGCTGATAAAGCTTGGACGGACATCAGGAGGCTGATACGCAGCACGAAGGAAGGGGTTGCAATTCGCTTACCAGCAACAAGAGCAATGTTTATGTAAGATTCCTTTCAGCAGAATGAAAGAATAAAAGTAAATTGCTTTGAGGGAAAAAAGAAAAAAAAATGAAATTTAAGAAAAAAAATTATTCAAGCTTAAAAAAGGAGCAAATAACTTTTTTTTCTGAAAAGGAACTCACCAAAACAATGGTTACGAAATATTTCGAACTGTTCGTAATCGACAGTTAATTTATTTTTAATTTGACTTTGGGGTAAAACGATTAATTTAGAAAATGTCGATTTCATTTTTAGTTTTGAATCAAAAATGTAGATATAAATTTTGAAAGAAAAAAAAATTGTTTTTGCTAAGGTAAAAAAAGATATCTTTAAAAAAGGAAAAAATTGTTTTCTAATATTTAATACTTGTCATCTTGATTAATTTCTGAAAATCATGAGAAACACGCACTATGTTCTTTTACACACAGTTGCGTAAAGAAGTTCAGTTTTATTTAAATGTACTTCCCATAAAATAAATAATAACAATTAAAAAAAAATCCCCCAATATAGTGATAAAATATTGATAAATTTGAAAAATTTCTGAAAAAAATCAAATATTAAAAAAAAAGAAAAGAATCAGAATAAATACAAAAATAATTTGGATTTTCATAAGATTTCTTCAATTGATTGCGAAATGGTTTAAATTTTTTTTCAGATAGTTAAGATCATTCAAACATTTCGTTAAACTTCGTAAGAAAAAGGCTTGCGATTTGAGTTACATTTTGATTAAGGGCTAAGTACAAGCAAAACTTTCATAACTCACTAAATTTCTCTCATCGTGAAAAATCTATTGTAAATTGCAAAAATAATAAAATATAAAAAATCTACATTTTGAAAAAAAAAAAAAAAAAAAAATAGCGTAAGCAAAAATTATTTTTTTTAATAAAATTATTTACGTCAATAAGAGGGAAAGCCATACGAAATCACGAAAACATAGGTAAATATGTACGTGGACCCACATAAGTTTTTTAAACTAACTTAACTTTTTTTTAAAACTTAACTTAAATCAGTGTTCAAAAAAGATAGGGCATACTTTATGCTACACAGATTAAAGAAAAAACAGTGCGAATAAGCACAAATAACGCTGTCGCAAATCTCGAAGTCCACAAGACGAATGACTATAGCACGGGGATTTTTCGCGATTACTGTATTTTTCTTAATAAAAAAATTAACATTTCCTTACGAAATAAAAATTCTTTACGAGCATTAAAAAAAAAAATAATAAAAATGATTCCACCAAAACCAGATTACCTTGATTAGGCAAGTTTTGGATTGTTATGATTTTTTCGCCTGATCAGTTTTCATTGGAAAAAATTGTAGAAATATTTCATATTAAATAGCCGAATCGGATGGCATTTATTACTAGGTTAGAATAACGTTATATCCCCCGTTTTTTACAGTTAACAGTTCTTTAAAATGTTATTTTAAATGAAACCATACCGTTACAGGTTCAAAAGTTTTTTTCTCAATTTTCGAACGATTTCTTGAATAAGTGTCAGACTACGAATTTTAAGGAACAATGATTGAGTAATAAGAATGGAGAGTCAGAAATCACTAGCTTGAAAAATCACTGGAAGAGGGATAAAGACTAAATTGATTCAGAAGGGGAAGTTTTCAGTTATTAGAGGAGAAGGTGTAAAAATGGGCACAGGTGTAAATATGGGCACCCCTCCCTAGTGTCTATGGGAGGTACTGAAGACTAGCGGCGAGGACTGTAGATGGCGCCATTTGCTAATATAAGATAGTATAGAACAGTTTGAACCATTCTTTCAAGTAGTGTGGATACAGCGTGAGTTATTCTGCAAATTGGTGTTTATTCTGGACTGCAAATTTTTGAGAGGCATGTGAAATCGTTTTCTTTTCATGTACTTATGTTTAGTTAAAAATAATATCACAGTGATATCCGGAAAGCGGAGATCTTAACCACCTTTATGAAGCACACCTTTAGTCATGCATGCTTTTAGGCTACATGTGATAGCGGCCATCTTTCTTAAGTGGAATTGGTGTAAATATGGGCCCCCATTTAAAGGGTTCTTATAATTACACCACCTTTTTTTAAGCAACAAAAATTTTTTCAGTAAATTTTTACGGGTAAACAGCAAGACCCTGAACAAACATGACCCAAGCTGTAATGAGAGGATGGTGCAATTGGTAGAGTACATCATTCAGGATGAGTTCAAAACAATTTGTTTTCCGAATGTTTCACTCACTTCATTGAGAAAACATGTCCTACTGAACCAAGGACTGTTCTACTCATCTTAGATGGTCATTATAGCCAAGTTCGAAATCCAGATGTCATTGACTTGTCCAGAGATAACCATGTGAAAATCCTTCAGAAGAGAACCACTATTCGTGGACGCAAAGCAGCAAGGTCCAGCCTCATCACCGGATCACCATACAAGGATCAGTTGACCAAGTCGCTTGACAAAAGTGCTCTCAAGAAGACGTCCTTAAGTTTTTCCGGGATAAGAGACCGGCCAGGGGGCAGGAGTGGGAAGAAGAAAGGCCTTCAAAAAAGGAAATGCAACGATACGATTCATTATCGGACTGTTCTCTGAAGACACTCGGGAAGAGGTGTGGGTGAAATGTGTTATATGCGAAATGTTGGCATACTGAGATTGTGCCGGGGCTGAAAGAGCCAGTTATGTTTGCGATTTCTGTAAATAATTTTTTTTTCTTGTAATAAATAAATTCTCTACCATTTTTTATTGTTTTATCCTGTTTTTGAACTATTTTTGGTAACTTTTTTGAAAAGGGCCCATATTTGCACCCCATTTTTTCTGGTGCTTTTTTGAAAGATTTTTGAAAATTTTCGTTTTTGAAATGAAATAATTTATGTTAATCATTGTTTTGCCTTCTCGCAGTTAGGAAACTTGTTATAGTTGTTAATGAAAGACAAAAATGTAGAATTTTTCAAATTGAAAGTAACTTTACCAAAAGAATAAAAGAGGGTGCCCATATTTACACCTTTTCCTCTAAGCTCTGAAAAAAAGGGTGTTCTGTCTTTCTTTATTTTTAAGTTTTTTTTCTTTCGAATATTAAAAATAATTTAAAGATAAATTTACATATTAAATGTAAGTGTATTTACAGGGTATCTGTTACATTTTAAATTTTCAAATGCATGACTTTCCATGACTCATTCCAAGAATTTTTCATGACTTAACGAAGTTACTATTTTCTCCGACAAAAACACAACAATTTAAAGAAGCATTATATAATAACATTCACTGAAATGATAGGCATAACCACAACTGTTATACTCTGCATCTTCATATTTATAGATTTTAAATTTAAAAAACAGAATAAATAAAGAGTTGCAATGAAATAGCTCAAAAAAAAAATACAAAAGCAAATAATTTCTTTTTCTTTTTTTCTGCAGAATTACATTCTAAAGATACTTTTCTTGTTCATCGGAAAGGAAAGAAATACTCCTGATTTTTCTGTTCTAATTTCGGAATAAAAAAATTCGCCAATGACTAGCTTGCTTCAGCTAAAATTTTAAATTGATAAAATAATAACAAAACTTCTGAAATCACAGAAGTTTAAAAGATAATTCGCTCTAGAAATGATGTTTTTTCTTTCATTTTTTGAAAGAACACCATAATTTCTAAAGAACACGATAAAAACATTTTATATTTTAATCAAATATGACTGTGGGGATTTTGTTACAAATTCAGATATTCCGAACACCATGAAATTCGGGGAAGGGGTGAATTCCATTTTAAAAACTAGATTTTTCGGCAACCTAAATCCATGACTTACATGATTTTTTTAAAAAAAATAGTTAAAATCATGACAAATTTTGTTCAATACCGAAATTCATGACTTTCCAGCTTCGCGGATACCCTGTATTAATTACGTTTTCTTTCTCCCTCATTATACAAATGTTTTTTGATTAGATGTTAAATATATGCTTGTATATATAAGACAGATCTAGATCAGATAGATTTATCGATGAATGCATGGAACGACTATAGCTATTTTAAGTTTTGGAGAGTAGAATACTATCGTGTCATTTTAAAAATTACGTGATGTTTAAGTTAAGCTTTATTTTTTCTTTCTTGTTAAATAAAACTTCTTTGTAAGTTCAATGAAAAAGTTCTAAGTTCTTTGAAAGCAAAATGAAAATTCATCTTGCTGGGTAAGCAAGATAAATTTTCATCATGCTTGCTTAGCATATTCCATTACGCACTCAACTATTCTAGCAATAAGCATGATGAAGTGAAGTAAAAGACATGCAAGTGGCAGACATCGAGGTCCTGACCTTGAATATGCTTATTTATTAGTGCAGACAATGATTCAAGATACAAGTAACGAATTCGGACACAAACGTACTTAATCTAAATAAACAAACTCTTTTTTCGAAGGATTCCAGACAGTCAAAATATGCTGTTATCAGGAAATTTGCTATTAATAGTTTAGTCAGGAGAGCGGTCAAAATTTTGGACCCTTTAATTTTAATTCTAATTTTTGCGCATTTCGATTTATCTCGAGAACTTCTTCGGCGAATCAAAAAAAATTTCCACTGTTTATTATTAAATATTTTATTTCATAATGGTTGAAAATTTTTTAAATTGCATGGTATACAATTTTTTTACATCATTATAAAAAATGCGATCTTAAATGGCAAAATACAAAATTTGAGTGCAATTGGACGAAAAGTTTGAGTCATCAAATTTTAAATCTAATCGTATATTTAAAATTTGATTTCTCGTGAACTATTCGACTGATTTCGTTCAAATTTTATAATTTATCAAACAAAATTTCATTTTTTAAAACGATGCAAATAGTGCATACATTACAATTAAAAAAAATTTTCGATCATTACTAAATAAAATATTAAATTTTTTATTTTTTTTACATGGAATTATCTTTGAATAAGCAAACTTTATAATTAAGTGCAAATTTTTTTGACATCATAGCATATTGAAATGTTTAAATATATACAAAACCTTAATGCAAGAAAAAGAAAAACCGTTTCTCATTTGAATTAATGTAATGACTTAAGGCTATCCTTAACGGGTAAAATTACTTCGCTTTTCATTTCTGATTACTGTGTCACACATTGTTACCGTATGTTAATTTTTTTTTTCAAGTACAGTTGATCATTTTTCAAAACCAGGTAAGCATTCATTTTGTTACGATAAACATACTAACAAAAAGTGCTTACATAAAATTATAATAAATACATATTTTATTAACAAAATGATCCTTGCTTTCTTGAAAAATATAGACTTACAAAGGAAAGGGAGAAAAAACTGATGGAAAAAGAGCAATCACTGGAGTTGATGAACAGAGCGAGCTGCGAAGTCTCGTAGTAACCTAATAAAACTGTAAACATATTTTCACATTTTATATAAAATCGAATTTAGAGGCTAGAATATGACGCAAAGTCGAGTGATCAGATTGCAGTTTCCACAATCATAAATGTTAAAAATCAAAACACAGTATACTCAACAGACTTAAATAAAAGAAGAAAAAAATATCAAGCAATTGAATAACTCTACTCTAGTAACTAGCTTCAACCCTCTCGTCGCCACCTCATTTTGGTGAAATTTGTTTGAAAATCACGGATTGCTTTTTTTTTAATGTTTTAATTTTTATAAAACTCTATATTGATTCTACCACAGGGATGAGTTTGGTGAAAAACTAAAAAAAGCTGAATATAGAAATCTAAAAATGTTACGGGCAAAAACACCTTACATGAAATTGAAAAAATACCTGAAATTTGAACAAGAAAAACGTGCATGTAGGAAGTATTTATAAACAGAATGTAATTACCGTTTTAATAAAAATAGATTTGTATGTGTAAATACGAATCTCCATGTTATATTTTCAAACCGCATGTTTACGAAATGCAATCTTTAATATAAAAATCGCATAAATACGAAACACGATCTTTAATCGCGCAAATACGAACCTAGGTGAGTGATTTTAAATCTCGTACGCGTAAGAAATATTTTTGTTTTCTAGTAACACAAAAGTTTTCAGCGATGGTGACAAATTTTCCACGAACAGATTAGGAGGGTTCGTATATATCACCTATAACATGTAAGCAATATTTAAAAATCCGATTGCCACCCATCATAATATAAAGTTAGTGAGAGTGGCACTAATGAATATGACTCAGGGATTTTTTTAGGATCCCTGTATTTTTCTTAATAAAAATTAACAATTACCAGGGGTCTGTCCAGACATTTTGTGAAAGGTCCGGTTTTCGTGAAATTGAAAAAATTACTCACATTCTTTCAACCAGGGTCCTGCTTTTACGAACTTGTGCAAATAAGGGTTCGGTTATTGCAAAAAACTTTTTCAACGAGTTTTTAAATTGTAAATAGATACAAGATTATGCTCAGCACTGTAAAATTATAATTAAAAAAATTAAATTTTTAAAAATAAACAGCAATTGTTAACTCTAAATTAGAGATGGAACATACAAATATTTGGTATTTAGCTTATACTGCTGGAATATATAGAATATTAATCTCCGACGAATAATGGAAGAATCGTCTGCCGAAGACAAAACTTAATTCGTTTACATCCATCTTTGTTGTTTTCTCCCCTGGGAAGGGTTTATTCAATTAACAAAAAATAATGAAGATAAACAAATTTGTGAAGGGTCCGATTAAAAGAAAAATCATTTTGTGAAGGGTTCGTTTGTAAGATAAAATATTTTGTGAAGGGTCCGTTTTTATGAAAAGATATTTTGTGAAGGGTTCGTTAATGGACCCAAATTTCTTCTAAACAGAACCCTGATTACGAAATAAAAATTCTTCACAAGCATTTTAAAAAACAGCCTAGTCGAAGTGCAACAAATAATTAATTAATTGAGCATGAAAACAAAAAAATATTAATTAAAAAAAAATTACAAACGAAACTTAAACGCCATACTAAAGATCAACGAATTTTAATCGATCTACTTTCATTTTCAGAGTTTTTGAAGCGTAACAACCCATTTTACAGATACAATATCTGAATGAATTATTTACTTTCATCTCTGACGTAGAAATCGTAAAAAAGTGATAAATGAACATATTTTCTACTTGAATGCAATTGAAACAACACTCTTGAAGGGACTGAATCTATGTGGTTTATGGATAAAAATAATCCCTTTTTTTTCTCGGGATAATACTTATTTACATTTTATTTTCATGAAGCTACCCAACAAGCACACAACTTTTGGGCTAGTGAAGGGACAATGCCGGCTCACCTAAAGTGCCATTACGGCGGGCTTTTCATTGCCGTATCGGTTCCGTTAATAAAGTGAAATCTGGGCCAGAATGAGGGCCAGTGCATGGCATTTCAGGCAAACTTCTGGCAATCGTTGAAGGACCGGGACTATTTTGTTGCCTCTGGATTGCTTTGCCATTTTTGCCTGTTAAATACCGGGGAAAAATTTTTTTTNACAAACGATAAAGGACCCTATTGTACTTGCCTTTTGCCGTTACCCTACCTAGAATGCCAGCTTACGGCCTTACGTTTGCCGTGAGGTGTGTGCTTACTGGGTAATCATTGTATACTTAGTAGGGGGTGCAAAGGGGAAATTATTATTATAATATTACTTAAAATATCACTTACTCATAAAATATTTTTATCTAACACCTTTGTATGTTGACAAATCAATCCTTGATCAAACACTAAAATTTATAAAATAATATTAACAAAAAAGAAATTTTTTTTTTTTCATATTGAGAACAATAGCATAATTTTAACCCATGTAAGTTTAATCAGAAGTCGAACACTTGTGAATTTGATAGAATATTTAAAAAAAAAAATTAAATAATAGCTAGAGGTTTTAGTTTTAATTTAATTTTTTTCCCCCTTCAAATATAAAGTAACTTTGGGCACAGAGGAGTAAAATTTTTTTTTATCTCAATTTTAAAAAAAATTATCATATTTTGAAGAAAAAAAACTAGTAAATTTATCTTATCCTAAAAATTAATTAAAAATTAAATAATAATTTTTAAAATTTAAGATATAATCTATTTTTCCAAAAAATATTAATTAAAATTATCTTAAAAAAATAATTAAAATTATCTTTGCTTTTTTGAAAACATATTAAAAAATATTAAATCCTTCTAAGATTGAAAGGCTCGAGATAATATAGTGATAAGCAACATTTTTAAATTGTTCAGAAGAGAGTTTTGGAGAAAAAACAAAACAAAAAAACACTATATAAGAGAAAATAAAGCAAATTTGGTTTTAGCTGATTTAGGTGCTTTTCTATTTTGATTTAATGTTTTAATTATTAATTTAACTTTTTGTCCTTTTCTGTATTTGTAAATTAGATTCATTTCCTGATTAGATTATATAAGAGTTCTGTAAAGTATTTCTGAGAATTGTGCTGTTATCAAATGACATTCAGTAAACTTGTACTACCTGGAAACAATACTAAGGAACAGTTTTATGTAGTAAGTAGTTCTGGGAGAAACTTTTTTTTCGCCATATTGCCCTAAGTCCTTAAACTTTATACATTGTTACTATTAAATCTTATTCAAGGATCAACAGGAATGAAGGTTTTATATTTTTAGAAAGACTCAGTTTTCCCCCCTCATTCAGAGCTATTATATGAGAGTGAGGAAAAAAAAAAGCTGGCATTCTTACACCAAAAGCAATTCTGAGTCAATGATTACTGGGTACAAATAATAAATGTTTAATTCTTTTCAGCTTTAATAACACAAGACAAAATAGATATCAAATACAAATTTTACACATGATAATTTAACAATCTGCATACCAGGGGACAAATGAAGCCTTTGCATGATTTATGGGTCATGTAATATAGATATAGTAAAATTAAGAGACTCTTTTTGAAATTTTTTGTTATCTATAATAGCTTAACAAAGTTTTAATCTGAATCTAGTAATACATTTAATTCTAGTTAGATTTTATAACTGCAAAATAAATTTATATAATATTTAAAAATAGTTTGGGCTTAAAACAATAAAGTCATTTTTTTTTTGAAAAATTAAATAAACCTTTTAAATATTTTTTCCAGGATCAGAATGTTTATTGTAACAGAATAACATGAGTTTACATTGTTAGTTATAAAACCAGGTTACCAGGTGCTACCAATGTTACCAGGGTATAATGGAAATCATTTAGTAACTACTCATCAGAGATGCCAACAAAATTTTAAACAACACATAATTGTTCAGATAGTATAAAATGTGTTTTGAGAATCATAAACTAATCATCATAAAAACCATATAAAATATTCTGCCTGTTAATGTCAAATGTTCATCAGAGCAGTAAATATAAAACATCTTGGTCTGCATTTGACTTAAAAGCTTTCTTTATACCATATTAATATAAAATTTGACTTGATAAGTGTATTGATTAAGTAAAACAAAATTTAATATAAATAACAAAACTAAACAAATGCTACAAATAAATAGATTTACATAATATATTTTTAATGATTTCTATACATAAATATAGATACCTAACAAAGTGCCAATAATATTAAAAAAAAAGAAGAAGAAAGAAATTAATATATAAATTAAAAATAAGTAATTTAGCTGATATTTTAATTTAATTGCTCACATATTTTTTTAATAGAACTAATTGTACAAAAATTGCACTTTGGGTTACAGTAGAACAGGGATCGACTGTTTCACACGTAACAATAAATATAGTGAACGACAGATATAGGAAAATGACGAATACAGGTCAACACAAAATATCACATAATGACTTGAAAATGAACAGAAATGAATAAAGTAATGGACTTGAAACCTTATAAATTTAACTTTTATAAGTTTTAACTGAAAAAATTCTGCACTTAATGACAAAATATTGACCTTGCAAAAGATGAATAAACACATTTATTTATAATAATTTTTGGACTTAAACAAAATATTTGACTTAGCACTTTTTCTGCAACATTTTCTTGAAATGACAACAGAAGTTTCAACATTTTCATTAATTGTTACATAAGGGTTATTTTCTCAATTCTTTAACTTCTGCATCCTTAAGCAATATTTTTCATTTAAATATTCATTTTCATTATTTATGCTATGTTCTGTTTAAAATACTCACAAGCAGTAGAAAAAACAAGCATCATACACATTTAGTACTTAAATTATATTTTATAAAATCTAAAATATAGGTAAAGTGAATTACTTTCCCGTGTCCCCAACATACAATTCTGAACTTTTTATGCCATTTACTCTATAATAAAAGTGTTACAAAGATAAATTCATACATATTCTGATACAGTCTGGCAGTCAACTTGAATATTTATAATCAATATTCTTAGAATAAATTGTATATTTTGTTCTATACATATTTTTGTATGTGCCCCCTAATTTTGTGTGTTTAATATCACAAATACGAAAAGTGCAAGTAAAACATTTTGGATAGCTCAAGCTAAATAAAATATAACTTCCTTACTACAAAGAACTCTCGTCTATATAGAACAGTAAAGCTTAATAGCACTACCATTTATTAGGGAGACCAGAAAATAATGTCGTTTCGGTGCATTTGATACTTGTTATAAAGATTTTATTTTTAATGAATAATGCATTTACCCTTGTTAGCAACAACCTTTCAATTTAAAAAAAATTAATTACAGTACAGAACCCGTTATCCGGAAATCAGAAAACCGGAAAACCAAAAAACCGGAACAAAATTCGATAAATTTTCCCGCAATTTTTAAAAAAAAATTTTTTTTTCCGTATAAGATTTTAGGATTTTTCCTTCTTTTACCTTACCATCATTTCAAAAATAATCATTAGTGTAGTACCTCATCGTTTTTTCTTATTTTTAAGATTATTTCCAATTTTTTTTTTTTTAGTTGGGTTTAACACTAAAAAAACGGCTTTTTGTAGCGATTCAGAAAACCGGAAAAATCAGTTATCCGGAACAGCGATAGTCCCGATCGTTCCGGATAATCGGTTCTCTACTGTACTGGTAATTACTGTCCCTATCTAAAATGCACTTATTGCAAAAGATATAATTACTTTTCATTTGGTTGTATTATTATATATTTGGTATCTTTCTTGTCAGAATTCAAACAATAAAACACTATTATTTGATAATACAAATATTGACTGTATACATGAAAATACCAAATTTTAAAACGTAACAGCAATTTTATGACCATTACTAATTTGAATTTCATTTTTAATTTGAAGTATTGGCCTTTTTTGAGCTCTTTTTTTTAACTCTTATTAAGAATTGAATACTTTAGAATGTTTGCACAATTGCTTTAAGTTTTCTAAAAATTATGAGTACAAGTAAGAATTTGGTCACTTGGAAAAAAAAAAAAACTATATAGAAATTTTTTTTTTTTTTAGGTATAGAAATTTGCAGTTTCAGTTTTAATTACTCATTGAAATTTTTCATTTCAGATAAATTGTTTAAATATGGGTGATAAAAATATCAAGAATAAAACTTCTGAGTAAAAAGTTTACTAAACTGTTTGGATGAAAAGTTTTATGGGTAACAGGCACAAGGTATGCAAAAAAGGAAACTATACCATTTAAAAAGTATCACCAAGGCCAATTTTTACCCATTTATAAACAATAAATAATTTAGATGAAATATACAAATTATATTTTAAATGCAAAGCAAACAATATTTATTATATTTTTACATTTTTATAAAGCAAATATGGTATAGTTAAGAAAAAAACAAAACTTAAATTTTAAAAAAAAAATGGTATCTTTCCAGATAATTCTCATTACTATTCCTTTTCGTAATTTCTGCCCCTCTAAACGAACACATTTTAAAACAAAAAACAAGAATTCTAATAATAAATTACATGTTGGCTCACAAAATGTGGTTTTCGATAATATAAAAATATAAGAGATAGAAAAATGTTTTTGCAATGATAAAGTAAAAATTCTTAATATTTTTTAAAATTTAAGATATAATCTATTTTCTAAAAAATGTTAATTAAATTTTTAATTAAGTATTAGTTAATATTTATCTGTACATACTTCTTAATTATTGATTCATAGAAAATAATTAAATATTTTCTTTATGTGTTTATGAAGCGTTTAATGGAGTAGTGGACAGTAATTACATTTTCCCATGCAATTACAATTTAAAACTGTCATTAAATTTTTATTTTTAAAGTTTTATCTTTGCTGGTCGTTGATTTATATACTTAAATATGTGGTCTTCATGTAAAAATTATCAACAATAAGTTAATTACGATATAAATTTTAACATGCTGTTTGAGGAGTTTATCTAAAATTGTGCAAAACCCTCGTTTTTCTTTTTTTCTTCTTTCTTTGTCATCAGCAGTTACTGGTTTTCTTCTCAAAATGAAATAACTGCAACTTTTTAAATATCTCTAGAATTTCTGAATGACAGACACAGACACATTTCTAAAACTAAATGAATATTATTAATATAATAAGAATATCTTTTGTGTGGAATCATTAAAACATGACGATACACAGAGGAAAACAATGGTGGATAAAGAGCAATCTTTTTTGTTTGATCACAGAAATAGGTTGACACAGATCACTTATACTGTTACTCTATGAACTATGTCTGGCCATGCATGTCACTGAATATAACTTTTTGATGGTCCTTGTTATGTTTTAGTGGTCCTGGTTGGTTCATCAGTTGATTGAAATTTATTGGCACAAGAACCAAAAATAGGTAATGCTGCACCAGTCACTAGGTTAAAGAGTAACATTTTATTTATAATTAACGAATATCATATAGTTCTGTTGTTTTGATAAAAATAAGATTGTGAAATATAAGGTCATTAAGCAAGGATGAAAGATAAGTATAAAAATTGCCAAAAACTTTGTTTAAGTGTTTGAATAATCGACAGTCAATTAAAATATGTTTAATGGAAACATGAACTCGACATTGAGTACAACTGTGTGCAAGAGCAGTAAACACTATGATTTTGTAACTTACTAAGTATCAAACAAACTGCTGAGTATTCAAGGAATTCAATAATTATTATCAATTACAAAATGTAACTCTTAATACTTAAAAAAAAAAAACATTTAAAACGCAAGCAAATTTTCAAATATATAAATATATTATTCCTAGAAAATTGCCAAATGCTTACAAAATATAAACACATATTAAAGCAAAATGCCACATTGACAAACATCAGATTTATCGTTACAAGACTCCAATGATTCAAATCAAGCTGTCTACAAAAAGTAGTTTAGGGTGGGCATTGTTATGATTGCATGATTTTAATTTTATGGTGGACAGTAAAACAATGAATCTTGGATACTTATAAGAAACACTCGTGGATCTAATTTCTGCAATCCAAAATTCACTAAAATGGGCCCACTTATTATGACTTACTTTTCATAAAAAAGTTTTTTTTTCCATAAGTACAAAGTTTTAAAGACACTTATTATAAGAACAAAATAATTGTTACAGTAATCATTTTCATTAGAACAAAAGCTTTCAGGCAATAAACACAAAATTAACTCTATGAATAAAAAATACAACTATTTTGGTATTACTTTGCTTGTAGGGACCTTAAATACCAATTACTGGGTATCTGCTAAATCTAGAGTTTTTAAATCTATGATTTACAAAGGTAAATGCATTGGTACTTAATAAAGTTTAAAGAAGATCTAAAGGAGTATAACTTTCTTTCTTAAAAACAATATTGTTTTATCTATTATTTTGTATTGTTTTATCCATTTTCTACATTGTTTTATCTGCAAACCTTTTTTAATAAGTCAATTAAAACAAAGGCAATAAAAAAGGACTTAAAGATTAGACAAACTGAAAATATAAAATTAAAAAAACTCAGCAATTAGCGGTAACTAATAGACAAATTAGAATATGGATTTAAAAATACAGAATAATACATTTTAAAGTCAATTCTAGTCAATTATGTTAATTTAGTTTCAAAGAACCAAAAGTATCAACATCATTCCATGCACTATCAAATTACTAATCGATAAATCAAAATAAAAAAATAAAAAAACATTTCAAAGACTAAACAAAAATATTAACTTCAAAATTTTTCAAAATAAAATCATTTTTAAAATTAGGGTTTCTTGAAATTTTTAATATTTATTAGGCTCAAAACATTTTTGTTAACTTTTTGTTTAGGGCCCTACATGTGAATATAAATTGTGATGCAGGATTTTCAAATCACGCAACATTATTAAGCGCTCCAATAGCCAAAAATGCATGATGAACTGGGAGTTCCCATGAATTTTTAGCATTTATCACTGAAAATCATGACTTTCCATGACAAATTTCAATCAAGGTCAAAATCCATGATTTTCAATGACTTTCCAGGTGTGCAGATACCCTGCAATTACAATAATAATGTGGCAGTATCTATTGCTACAATTAAGGATCAATGATAATTTGTTAATATTTTTACACCACACAGAAATGAAATACTACGTATATTTCTAATAAATTCATCAAATGCAGAAAAATCAATCGATTTTGAGATTACAAATTAATATATTAACAAATTTATATGATTTTGTAACATTTAACAACATATAATTAAAATGACATGTTTCAAATTCAACAAGTCTGTTGTTATCAACATGCTTGTTGAAATTCAATCAGAATGATTTGAAAGTGCAGGTATGTACCTTTAATAAGGAAAGAACTGTGAGAGTTTGCCTTAAACAAGTTAATTTAAACTGTTAATTTTATTTGAAGTTCCCAAAGTTTTTAGCAATCAAATTAATAAAAACTGTAATTAAAACTCATTCCAAGAGTTTGAGTTTCAATTACAATATATTAGAGCAAGTTTTTATATAAGGTAATAAAGCAGGTTGCAGTGATTTAAATCAAATAAATTTACTTTATCAATAAAAATTTATCAGTTTGAATCAAACCAATATCGATGTAGCTTTGAAAAGCAGTAATCTAATCTTGAAAATAAAGATTATACATCATTACAAAAGCTTGTACTGTAATTATTTCATCATATTTGTACAATTAATAAGTATTAAATTACATAAGATAACATTAAAACTGAATTCGATTTTAGATGAATTCTTATGCAAAAAATAGAGTTGACTGCAGAAACTGAAATTACTCCTGCTTTTATTTCAAAAGAAATTATAGTACAAGAAATGTGGGGTAATAAGGATTTTACAAGGATATCTTTAAAGGATTTTACAAGGATATCTTTAAAGGATTTTACAATTTTTTAAAAACATATATAACAGTTTCAAGACCCTAAAATAAAACAATGTAACAAATTCATAGCAATTTTATATCAAAAATTTTTTATGTTTACTTAGGGTTCAAAATTTTTAAATAAACATGTTGCAGTTATAAGAATTTTTTTTTTATCTAATAAGTTCATAATATATAATGTGGAGTTTAAGAATGTAAAAGGAAAATAACTGAAGCTGCATAATATAAGCAACAAAAGTGATCAATAGCTACCAAAAGTCAAACTTTTATTTAAGATTTAAGTATTTTCTTCAAATTTCATATAAAAACAATTCTAGGTATAATATCACTTAAAAAGGAGAGCAGGGTCCCCCCTCCCCTGTTACAATCTTAATTAAGTTCGAAATTTATATAATACTCTGTTTTGCAGATTAAAAATCAATATATATGTCAGAATTAACACTTATTGTAAACTAATTTGTAACAAATTTCGTAAATAAGAAATAGTACTTACTATCAGAAAACTTAACTTGTAGCTCCTGTATTCTTGTACTTAATGTCATGACATACCACAGCAGAGCACCAACAATAGCCAAAAGAGCAAAATAAGAAAATATTTTGATAGTCTCTACAATTTCACATTTAAAAGGCTTTGAAGAACTATTACGGCTAACTTTTGACCGTGAGTTTGAGCGAAATGGCCTGCAATATAAAAATTAAGAACACATTAGTAGATTCTTTAATGATAATTTAAAATTATTTTGCATGTTGTAGAATGAACAAAACTTTAAAGACCGTACATCATTCAGGTTTGATATGAAAAAGTTTTAAATACATTCATTGGTTCTAGTAAAGAAAGAAGGACTATTAATATTTAAATTTAATCTTAATAAGATTCATATGATAAATTAAATAAGAAATATTAAAGAATTTTCTTAAAAGTTTCACTAAAAAAATATCCAAACTATACTAATGAAATAAAAGTAGTCGGTATAAAAACAATATGCACAATTTATTATAATTTATAGCAGGGATTCCTCAACATGCACAAGTTACACACATAGAAGTTTCAAAATGCCTTAGTTCTTTAACATGCATCTGAAGCATTTTATATAATATGTATTTTATATCTGCAAGAACATTAAAAAATTTACAGAAGTAAGTGAAAGATCAAGAACATACTCAATACAATTTCCATTTGAATTGCTTAGTAACTACATTGATCTTTCATATACTCTGAAGGGTTTTAAATACGTCTGGTGAACACTGCTCCCTGCAAAAGGATGACAAGAATGAACTTGTATCCTTTGTGAATCAAATTAATTAAAAACTAGGAGGTACATAGAGAAGGTGCATTAATAAATGTTATGAATGAAAATTATATTAAATTTTTTATTTCCTTGAAAATTACTTCAAACAGAAGTGTCAGCCAGCTTTGCTATTTCAAGATATGTTTCAATGACATAGTAATTTGATTCAAAGAAGTTTCAATAAAAAAATGAAAACTACTATTTCCCTTGATGTTATCGTACATTATTAAATGAATTTACTTAGAATGAAAGAGTGGCATCTAACTTTTCAGATTTACCTCCTTAGCTTGTAATGATCAATGGACAAAAAGCCAATAAAATGTGAATTACTTCTCATTGATCATAAAAGATGCATGTTACATCATCATCAGGGTTGGGTTTTTGATGTCAAAATGTGGTTTTTGACATGACAAGGGTATAATACTGGTTTAAACCGTCAAAAACTGAAGTTTGCCAAGAAAATATATAAACTTCAAAACTACCAACAGTTGCCATGCATTATATTGAAATTTAATTATACTATAGGTAATCAGCAGGTTTTAAAATATTTTTTAATTAAAATTAAGGCAAAATAACAGATTTAAAATCTTAGACATTTATATTCAAATGCACGTGCAGAAAAATTTTGCATAAAAATTGTTTAAATATTTATATTTTGAAAAAAAAAATTTTTTTTTTTGATATTTAAGAAAATTAAAAGTTTATTACTATGTATTTTTGACATATAAGGAACATATAACTAATTTTATAAGGAACTTACAAGTTATGTTGTATAAATACAAACTTGACACAAGTGTATAAAATTTTTTTTGTAATGTTATATCGAATATCTTTATTATCCAGTATCTTAATTTGAATTTAAAAGTAGCTATATTTATGAATAATGATAAATATAATTCATATTGTTTATTATATTTATTTATAATTATTACACTTATCATTTTAAAACAATTTTTATCTCTTAATTTTTTTTTCTCCACTTGTATTAAGAATACAAATAATGTATATCTTGAAAGCAAAAAGTAATTATTCAACAGCTGAATATTTAGATATTCAACAAAACTATATAGCATTCAGCAAAAGGAAATTCACAAGTATTTAGATAAACTATATTTTCAGCATAGTAAATGAATAGGCTGAATATACTGTAAATCGACACTAGCTACTCTGTGTATTTAACAGAAAGCACTTAAATTTGTATTGTCTTATGTTAACAAAAGATGTGAGTTTTCAAAAATACAAGATTTTGGTTACTATTCAAAAGATAAGTGCTTCTTCAAAATTTTAAATTTACTTTTTCTAGAACATATTTAGAAACACTATCCTTTATAAAAAAATATATAAATTTTATGTATTAATTAAATTTCATACATGAATATAGGTTTTTGACAGTGAGGTTTTTGAGGTGACGGTTTAAACCGTCAAAAACTGTCACATGTCAAAAACCTGCCAACCCTGAATCATCATGCACCAATCTCTTCAAAATCCCCATATGTTTTCATTAGATTAAAAGCATGCATTCAAAGGTTAAATAAATTTATAAATAATATCATTCTTATATGAAAATTAAAATTTTTATATTAATAAATTAAATTAAAATGTAAGGAAAAACATTTAATTTCCTACCACTAAAAGCATTATGTGATTAAAATTTTAACTGTACAAACAAAAACTTTATTTCTATTTCAAAGAGCTTGAGATGTCCAATGAGAATATTTTTGATTCATACTTTAACCCATTACTTACAGCTAGTAGCACCAAAAGACAGACGTTACCTTGCTAAGCACTGTAAGTAAAAAGTTAAATAAGAAGGTAAAAAAAAAAGAAAGAAAAAAAACATTTTTTCTTTCAAAATGATTAGACAGATTTTGTTTTTAATTACTAATAAAGAAAAAGTTTTGAGAGACCTGCAGTACACTTTGGGAAGATTTCTGTATAGGTAACTACATAAAATTTGGGTGATTTCCGGGCAGTGGCAAGTATGTAACTAAAAAAAATATGGGACCAACTTGTAGTCACTTCAGAGTACCCTCAACATATTTATTATATTCAAACCAGAGTTGGCAAGGTTAAGGACAGAATGGATTATCCCACGGTTTAAACCAGGATTAGCCCAAACAATATTTCATAACACATGATGTTTTTAATCTGTTTTAATTTTAAAATCAATCTGAAGTCGATGGAAAATTTAGTGTGATGGATTCCATTCACAGTAATATGCTCCAAATTCTACGGACTTACTTTTTAAATCTCACTTTTCTTTTTTTTGGTGCTTGGAATTGTGAAAATAATGGTGATTCTAAAGAGTCACTAGAAGACAAACCTAATAATTCAACAGCCTCTTGGCTGTTATTATTAATAAGTTTTTGTGGTTCATTTTCCATCATAGGATTCTTATCCACAAGGGATAACATGTATAAAAATCTGCTGAAAACTAGAAGAAATGTTTATTTTTTGGAACTTCTTAACATAATAGTACCACGTAAGACATTTATTAACAATAACATAGCAATTTAAAATTTTTAACAAATTATTCGGATTGATGAAATAACAGTTGATTTAAATATTCATAAATTGTTTGATTGTCAGAATTAATACTTGAATAAAATTGAAGCACTTGTTTTTAAACTTATATAGTGTTCTTTTCTAATCGCACATAAAAGTTTCTAATCTCTGTGTTTTGATCACGTGACTCGATTTGACATTAAAAATGACGGATACAGTTAAGCAAAAATTAAAAAATAAGTCTCTGAAACGGATAATACTTAAAATAGATACTTAAACTTTTACTGAAACTTTACTTGGAAATGAAAATTTGCCTTAACTGACCACTAAAAACCGATCGAAATGGATCGCAAAACCCTTTAGCTATGGCATTACTAGGCTTTCTTTCACCATTGGATAGACATTTCCTTTTTTTTAATAGGAGAGGAGGTATATTAGTTTTGGTCTTAAATTTCAAAACGATTAAAAAATTTTAAGCTATAGGATGAAATAACTATATGGATGACTATATGGACTATATGGAAATTGAAACTGCATTAAATTCAGTGCTAAACTTTAGCATGAAGGAAATTTAAAAATATATTTTTCATAATATAAATGCGAGAAATATTATGGAAGGGGGAAATAAAGTAATACAATCCCATTAATCTGAGCAGAGGAGCAGAGGGAAGGCAGAAAGCTCTACATAAGAAACTGATCTTCTTACCAGAAGGCGTATTCGAGTGTTTCGAAAAAGAATAACGAAGTTTCCTTAGCGTAAGTTTCTGTCTTGGCTTTTAAACAGATTAAAAAACTTTAAGTTGAGAAGCTATATGGAACTGAAAATTATGCTAAATATAAGTTCTAAAAAAGCTTCATGAAAATTTAAAAAATTATTTTTGAGAATTAAATAAATTTTTTTTAGATAGGGTAAAATATCATAATACCTTTCTATACAACTAAGAAAAGGAGGAGAGAGAAGGGGGAGAGGAAAACATATGGAGCCAATCGTATACCCAGAGGGCTTATTCCAGGGTTGCGATCGCTATCTTGAATGTTTAATGAAGTTTGGAATTTCATATTCGCTATCACAACGCTCGAATAGCCATCTGGGGAGAAACCGGTTTCATGTCCTGACACTTCCTCTTCTCCTCATCTCAGCTGTATAAGAATGTGCTACGATATTTTCCCCTTTCTTAATACACATACCGGACAAAAAATTAGTCACCCTTAGAGAAATCATGAAAAATATCATTTATAACGTGTATCATCACCTATGGAATTTATAACCATCTGGATTCAACTAGGAAGTGAGTTCACAAGGTTCTGCAGGTATGTCAAAACTAGTTAAGACCACTCTCTGAAGATTTGATCGCACAAATCCACCAAATTGCAAGGATGCTGATTTCGACGTCTTACCCGTTGTTCCAACATCTCCCACAAATTTGCAATTTGTTTCAAATCAGGTGATTATGTAGGCCAATTGAGATGTAAATGAGTGTTTGAGTGTTCACAAAACCAGTCACGTGTTCTTCCAGTCCGATGATATTTGCTATTGTCATCTTGAAAAATAGTGGTATCGTCAGCACACTCTTCATGAAGATGTTCACTGAAAGGCAACACCTGATCATTCAGAGTGTTTAAATAAACATGTTGGTTCATTTTAGTGACCACCTCAGTGAGGGGCTCAATCCATAATACGAAAAGCACCCCCAAAACATGACAGACCCACCTCCGTCCTGAACCTAACCTTGCACACAGTCAGGATGAAATGCTTCATCTGGTCTTCCGTGCACTCGACGACGTGCGTCATTTGAATAAAGGCAAAAACGTGATAAGCCAGACCTTATTACATTCCGCAAATCACCGGTCAGGTCGCCGAGTGGTTCACGCGCCTGACTGCGAAGCCAATGGCTGCGGGTTCGAATCCCGCTATGGGCTCTCACTTGTGTTGTCCTCTGTTGTGTGTGATGAGTGAATGTGGTCCACCATATGAAAGGGTTTGTGGCAGTGTGACGTGGGCAATGCTACTCGCCTACGTGACTTTGGTTCACAGGTGCCCACTGAGTAACGCGAAATGAGTAACAACTCTGGCATCTTCCAAGGCGAAACGAATAAAGTTCAGTGTCTACCATTCGAAAAAAAAACATTCAGCAGATCAGCAACTGTCCACTTTCGGTGACTTCTAGCCCACTGAAGTCGTGCTGCTTCATTCGATTGTGTGAGCAATGGCCTCTTACGAGGTGTTCGACTCCAAATGTTCCTTGCATGCAGCTCCCGTCTCATATTTTTTCCCTAACAGGTTGGGATGGGCCTTCATTCAGTAACTGAAGCAAATTATGTCGGGTTTGGAAGCGATTTTGATTGACAAGTCGTGAAACACGTCTTCGCTCCCTATCATGCAGGATCAATTCTGATGTCTTCTTTCGTGACAACGTTTATTACACCACTGTTTGCTGACTCGTTAAACAGTTTGTATCAAAACACCAACAAATCTAGCAACACACACAATTGACCCTTTTTGCCACTCTGTCACATCCTTACCCTTACCCATATTTACCCACAATTTCTGCTTAAAACAAAAACATCCCACTGATGGCTATTTGCCTTTGATCGCGTTGAGGCAGTGGGTGCGCAGTAGAGCACGTCATTTGACTACTGTGTCATCTAAGGAAGCCTAACGATTCATCGGTGATTGCACAATAGGGGGCCTAATTTTTTGTCCGGTAAGCTTATCTTTCGTATTTAACTGTCAAAAATATTTTTTTAAATTTACTTTCTTTTAGAACTATGTTCAATATAGTTTTCAGCTCCAAATAATTTCCCAGCTTGAAAATTTTCAATCTATTTAAAAATCAAGAAATAAATTAATGTACTTCCTTCTCCTATGACTCTCCACACGCTAATGGGGAAAGCATGTGAAGCGTTGCCATAGAAAGAGAGTTCTGCTCTACGCCACCTGTAGCCCATTTCGAACTCCAATAGTTTCAAGTTTCTAAGCTTAAATTCTTTTTAGAAAATAAGGTATTTCCTGAGAGCTATTCTCGATGGATGCGATTTTTCCCCCTAGAGAAAAAAGTCGATCCATTCGAAAAAAAAAAAAAAAAAAAAAAAAGGGGGGGNACCATTTAAAAAAAAAAAAAAAAAAAAAAAATGGCGAGTTTTTCTTCCTTATGTGTCTGTGAAAAAATAGCACCGAGTGTGAATTGTCCTATACTCTTAGGTAGGCCACACGCCGAAGCGACATACGGTTACGATTTCATCCCGAAATCACGTGGTTTTGCCGATTATTTTTCCAGTAATCATTACATATTACCTTATTGCTTTCAAAATCCAATTTTTTTAAGACAGTATTATTACGACACGTGAATTTTAATACTCTTGCGATCGTTCTTTCGACAATTATTCCTGTGGATTTTGTGATAGTTTTTAAACTCTCAATGTTTGTAATATAAAAGTATTACAACACTCGCGAGTTGGGAACTTCAGTAAACACTTTTTACCACTTGTTAAGGACAATTCCGTCGTATTTAATTTGCTTAACATAATTATAATAAAGAGTTGGTTGCTTTTTATTACTATTTAAGATGAGAAGTTAATGGCTTTAAATGAGAGGAAATTATTTACTGAAATTTCGTTTAAGTAATCGCCAAAAATCTTCTGTATATTAATTTGTAAAATTTTCTACACTGATTGAAACAATTGAAGACACAAATGTTTTTTTTTACAATAAAAAAATATTTAACAAGGCAAATTGAACCACACCTGGCCATAAAATATCCGATATAAGGCCAAATGTGGAAAAACAAAAATGAGCACAACCTATATCCTAATGAAGAGCTAAGTGGTTAAGAAGTGGAAAATAAAAAAGCTGCATATTCGCTGAGTGGATTGGTCTTCAATGGCGGAAATTCGTGACAATCACACGAATAAAAAAATATTGAACAGAAAAACAAAAAGGTAGAGCGTCTTAACTTTAGCTCTCATTTACTCAAATTCACTAAAGTGTCACTTCGCCAGTTCTTCCATTAAGCTCTTCAAAAGTTTTACACTTTGTATTTGAGTTGTAACTTGAACTGAAAATGGTAGATTTTTTTTAGAAATGTGATTTTATTAATTGGAATTTAAAAATTTTCCTTCAGAAATTTAAGTTTAAACTTAAACTCCCATAAGAAAATTTAGGGTCAGATTATAGCTAGACTCGAATTAACACATTAAATATACTATTTTGTAGAAAAGGGCGTTTAACTTTAAATTTAATTTAGCTGCGCAAAAACTATTAGATTAAGAAATTTAAAACTACGTCGGTGTGTAGAAAAATGTACTAAAAGTACCATGAAATAAATAAAAATAAACGATCGATAATTTAGCTAAAAAATTGTTAACTGAATTTGCCGTAAGAAGTACAATGCGGGCTGCTCTGCATGCAGCAGGAATACTACTACAAAGTTGAAAGAGCCTCTAGTTATTTCTTATGGAGTAGCACACTTTGTATTCCTTAGGTTAAACGATTTGCTACCTAAGATTATTTTTCATATCCAGTTAATCGTTCGTTCCGGTATGATTTACATAAAGACAAAGTGTTCTTTCATAAAACCGCAATAATTGTAGATTTCGTTTACAAAATATGCCTTGTTTTTGTATAAAATATGGTGCTTCATAGGGGAAAAACTATTTATAAAGAGCAATTACGAGGGTTGGTCAGTGGTGCAAGCAGTTTGCGGAACCTTTCAGCATTTAAAAAATTTTCTCCCTAGAAAATTATTACTTTTAATGCATATTCCAATTTGTATACTTTTAAGTAGCTAAACAATTCTTATGCACTAACTCTAGAAATGCAGGCTTATCTTAAATGAATATGTATTTTTTCTCTCCATAAAATTATTCATTCATTAGAAAATTCTTTTGAATGTATTAGGAAATGCAGATTATTCCTTGTTTAAATCTTTAATTTATTTCAAGTTTTCAAGGAAATCTACTGTCCCCTTATTCCACTATCATTTAGACTGTTCATGTTTCATCGTTTGCATTCCTTGGGTGTAAATATACCGCAAGAGGAGAGGTTTTTAAGGTTGTTATCATAGACAAATACTGTCCCAGTCATATACCTTCCATACACTTCGAAAACATTCAAAGAGGCTTATTACCATCACTCACTCAGATTTACGAATTTTTAAAGACCTACCAACTCAAATAAAATATATAAATAGAGCTAAATTTATTTCATGATCCGAGAAATCAAATTTTTTCCCGAAATGCTATTTCGAATATTCTTTCACAGTTTTGACTATCTCGTTGCGGATCCCACGATTTCTACTTGCAACGTAAAAGTTGCAACCCGCGATTCCATCTGGGATTTCAATCTATTTAACTGTGCAATCCGTTCTTTTCCTATTCATGCTTTCAGTTTTTTTTTTTTTTTTTTTTTTTTTTTTTTTTTTTTTTTTTTTTTTGCGATGTTTGTCTATTCAGATTTAAGTTAACAGATTGCGTTATTGTTCATATTTCTAGGAAATAGATAACAGTATTTTGCCGTTCTTTTTAAAGTGTGTTGTTTTGTAGCTTTAAAATTTTTTTTGCAGAGAAATTAATTTGGTGCAAGAATTGTGAGGTAGGACTTCGCCTCAAGCCATGTTTTGAAGTTTATCATACTAAACTTCATTTCTAATGAATGCTTTGCAAAATATTTTGCATATTTTCATTAGAAAAATTATGTTATCTTTGTATTTCATAAAATAAATCATAATTTGAATAAGATTAACAAAATTTTGCTTTTATATAATTATTCTACAATTTCAATTTAGTGACTACTTTTTTTATGATCTAATTCCATATTGAAATAAAAAACTTTACTTTAAATTTTTGTATATTTTAACTTTAAATGTATAGATTTAAAGTTTTTAATAAAGAATACGCAATTTAAGAATCTAATTTGATAAAAATAACTAAGCAACGAGAGGGGTTAATAGCTGTTTTGAACCATCGAAATAATAAAAAAAATAACTTTTCATTCTCTAAAAATAGTTTAAGTGAAATGGGTATAGAACTTTCAATTAAAATCCTAAATCGTTTTAGGTTCTAAAAAGAGAAAAAAGAAAAGAAAACACACATAAGAGTGCAAGTATTTATTAAAAATGGAACACTAAATCTGCCCAGCAGTTTTGTGTTTTGACATGAATTTAATGAAATACATTCACGCAATACAAATAGTAATATCAAACAGTTTTTATATACAAACACTTTCACACTTTTATAAAAAAGTTAAAGTAGCAAAAAAATGCAATAATGCTTTTTTACAAATATTAAAAGTAACATTTTAAAAAGATAAATTTTTTTTTCTTAGCACACATAGTTTCATGAAATAAAAACTGCACTCATAACATATAAAATTATTTAGCTTCTCAATAAAATGATTCGCCCTTTTTCTCCAAAGGGAAATCGCTGTGATAACCAAACATACATAAATAATAAAAACATAGTATTCGAAACAATTGAAATTTTTGAGTATTATTATTTTAAACCCACTTCAGACTTCTTATTTCTACTGATAATTCTACATAATTTAGTTTCAGAAATAGTTGTAAAGATTGTTTTTAAAATTCTAAGAAGCAAGTCTAAAGGATGTAGTTTTTACCGACGTATATTTAAAAATGCTTTTAAATGATGAAAGAGTAAAATAATAACTAAAATGCATGCAAAAATAACTAAATCAATGAAATGAAATTTCTAAGTGGAAAATTTAAACAAAGCTTCTCATGTCTTTGTTTAAATAATTTGCATCGTTTTAGAAATAATATACACATATTTAGTCAAATCAGAAGATCAGCATATCAATTTTAAATTACTTAAATAATTCAATGTATCCGTGATTAAACACATATTTAGAAAGGCTTACTTGAAAATTACTGAGTACATTTCTAAACTTTAGTTTGAAACTAAGTAAATTATATTTTCATTTTTAAAGTGCGATTTGTAGTTTATTCTTATATAAATTCTATTGAAAATGAATATTGATAGATGATGCAAAAATAGCAATTACACATTTTATTAAAAAATAACAAAATTATATATTTTTTAGAGCTGCAAAACTTTTTCATAGTTTTTAAGATCTACTTAAAAAATTATGATTCCAATATATGTATATATATACATATATTTTGGAAATTTACTTCGAGTTGGAAAACGTTTTGTATTCTACTTGAAATATATAACTTTTGTTCTGGGTAAAAGGGGTTTTTAAGCTAAATCGGAATTTTTTATAACTAAATTCAACTGCAGAAAAACAATTAAAACATTAAAAGAATACAATTGCACTATAAAAATTTAACAATTTACTCCTTATTAATCTGAAATACTGTTTTAAGAGAAATCGTGTAAAATCTACAGAATAAGCAATAGAAGAAAGTTAGACAAAGAACCATGCATGAAATGTGAACATTAGATAGACTCTGGCCTTAAAACGCATAAAGTCATTTAAATAAGATCAAATTCATAAAGGAAATGTAAAATTCTAAATTTAAATAATACTGAAAAACCTTTGTTTCCTGTCCAATGAAAATTTAAATAACCCATCTAAAATTGCCTCGAAATCTTCAGTACACTTTATTTTACTTGAGCGATTCGCTGCCTTTTGCTCAAAATAGCGCCAATAATTTTAACTTGTAGAACAACTTCTGCCAGAAGTCGGATCGAATCTGTAAGATTATAAAGCCCACATTCTGATTGGGCGAAATCAACAGTTCTATCATCCAACAAAGGATTCGCTGACAACTGTATAAGATCTAGAAGTACCGTACGTTGACCAACAATCGGAACCATGTGACATCGTCATTTCGTTGCAGCTAAGTTCAGATTTAATAATTCTTTTCTGCACAGAGAATTTCGTTTGAATTTCTTCTAATCTGCGTTCTACATCTCCCGGTAGAGGACGCTTTGCAGGATCTCCATGCCAACAATCGCTCATTAACTCCCAACAGTCTTCATCGAAGTAGGGTAATCTTTCTGGTCTCATACCTACGTGAGAAATTGAAATTCAGTAAAATATTTATACAAAACCATAATTCTGAAAAAAGAAATAAGTCTTGCAAAATAGTCTAAATAGATCAAGTATAGATTCGATTCACTGTTAAATCAAAATGTATAAGATGTACAGTTTCATATTCAATTTTCAAATAATTTTAGTATTTAAATCGTAATTAAATTAGGTACTAAATCTAAATGCAGATATAAAGACACATTAAGTGAAAGTGTAAAGATAGAGTAATAACTTTAATTTAAATTTGCAAAGAATATTTTTTCAAAAAG
Organism: Parasteatoda tepidariorum; assembly: GCF_043381705.1. Taxonomy (NCBI): domain Eukaryota; kingdom Metazoa; phylum Arthropoda; class Arachnida; order Araneae; family Theridiidae; genus Parasteatoda; species Parasteatoda tepidariorum. Next base: position 46,959,546 of record NC_092210.1, on the reverse strand, counting down.
TTTAAAAAAATTTACAAAAATATAAATGTAATGTTTTGTAGGGATAAATAAATAAAAAAAAAAATTAACAGTTTAGCTTTTCAGAACATTTACCTCTATATTTAAATTGATTTTCTATTATTTATTTTAGCACTTTTTTTCGTCAAATGAAAATGCAGGATTGCAACAATTCTAGATAACTGTTACTGAGACACTTATCAGCTTCTTAAGGATAAAAAGTAAGGTTTCCAGTCGCTGTCTTTAGAACTGATGCTGCTATTTTTATGGGCTAAGAAAGCAATGCTCATTGACATAAAGCAGTCAAACATAATTGCTGATATGGAAGTGTAACTATAATCATTTATCACAACTGACAGTGAACATAAATAGTTGCAAAAATATAGTGCGGCTTTCAGGAGAACTCCCCCAGACATCAGTCTCGCGTCGTGGCGGATACCACGGTTTCGAGAAAAAATCACTTCGAAAAGGAGTGGGGTGGTGAAAAGTTTTATCTTGATCTTTGCATAGGTTAGAGAGAGTAAACCAATCAACACCTTCATTCCAGCCCCATTAGAAATGTGCTCTTGCTTGTAACCATAGCAGCAAACAGCCCCAGACATTTAGTCTGGAGGAGCTCTCCTCAAAGTTGCACTGTACTCAGCTGGGGAATACTAAATAGTTAATACCGTGGGGGTTTGATCTGGGAAATTTTTAACACAAACTGGAAACTGAACCTTATAAATATAATCACTAGTAATACTGTTTATATAAGACATCGACAACGCCAAATGCCGAAAGTTTTCTTTCCATCCGTACTATGTAAAACCAGTACAATGTTTCCTCCAAGCTTCATTCAAATAGAGAACATTTTTACAATTATATTTGCTTTATATAGTTAATATTTCCTAGCAATTTTGTATAATTTAATCTGGATTCTACGTAATGCAACTTGCTTTCCAAAAAAAAAAAAAAAAAAAAAAAAAAAAAAAAAAAAAANAAAAAAAAAAAAAAAAAAAAACAGGGATTGGTACTTATGTGGTACTAAAACAAACTTTCTTTTTCATAAAAGCACTTACCTCGCTTTATTAGAGAAAAAAGATCTTCCTTGTGCGAGCACTGCTCATAAACGTATGGTAGTCGAGGTTGACCAGAGCACAGATACCAAAAGAGTACTCCAAAAGCATAGATGTCGACGCTGTTGTCATAATGGCCGGTCAAAAGTTCTGGAGCCATGTGAATGGGTGTACCAACAACACTGCCGGACATCATTACTTCCACCTTACAAAATCCCAAGTCTGATAGTTTCGCTCTATTGTCCTTGTCAAGCTGTAATAGAAACGAGGAAAAAAATTAAAAACCTAGTTAATTTATGGTAAGATTGCGCAACACTACAAAAATCATAAATGAAAACATACTACTTACCAGAACGTTATGCAATTTTATATCACGATGCACCAAGCCTTGACTGTGTAGGTAACGTATGCCTTGTATTACATCAATTGCAACCTAAAATACAAATTATAATTTAAAAAAATCATTGATTAAAGACTAATAGGAATACTCACAGTTGATGAATGCAAACGCTAAAATAAACTAGATTTTTAATGTCTAAGAATTCCAGTCAACTGAACAAATTTAACCGTCACAGAACAAATGAATCCCGTAAAGGTACTGTGCATCACGTGACCATTTTTTTTTGGAAGTTTTTAATCATTTGATTTAGCTGACTAAATTCTAGTAATCTGTTTGTTTTTTCATAGCACACTTTCTAGTTCGTTTCACCAACAATAAAACTATAGTTTGCTGTTGCATATTTAAAAAATATTTTTAAATAAATAAAGTTATCATACAATTCACGTTGTAGCATAAAATAAAGTCCCAGTATTTAATAATATTAGAATGGGATAGAAAGTCACATTTATTCTTATGGTGTTAGCGTCAGCCACGATAAGAAAGATGGCCTGTGTAAGTCCCTTTGTCTCTAAATTTGAAACTTAAAAATACTTTTGCAGAAACATTTTTACTTTTGTACTAAGTTTGTCATTTCAATACACAGAAATATTTGAAGTTTTAAAATATGTAGCTTCAATGTCAATTCTCAAATTGTCAACAAATATGCATTCCCAATTTGAGAGAACGAAAATAAAATTTTTCATAAAATGTATTATAAACTTAAATAAGATTACACACTTTTCACAATTACGATTACAGTGACAAAATTTCTAAACTTTCAGTTGACAATCTCTAGTTTTTCTCCTCAAAGTGTGACGACTGTAATAAGAAACTTCAAATAGAGTTGGAACGATATTTCGAGCACGAATAGTTGCGACGCTAGTCAGAGTTGAAGATAGCAAGATGCGCTACGCAAATAACTGAGCTTTGTCTCCCTAATTCAATTCAACAATTCTAAACTGTATAGCTCAACTGCTGCTACGCTTAACATTTATAAAATATTTTTTTCTTCTCTGATTAAAACCACTGTTTATAAAGCGAAAAAAAGTTGTACTTATCTTTTTTTAAGTTTCTTCTGTAAGGAATACGTTTCGAGGGAAAATGTAAGTGTTGCTTTGAAAGTTTAGAATTTTTGTCACTATAATCCTGAAAGCTAGATAACAGCTTATAATGCTTTTTATAGAAACTTTTATTCCGTTCTCTTGAAAGTCTTGCTACTTCGGATCTTTTGCACAGGTAAAGTAATTTTATAACTACCCAGTATATAATTTCAAATGATAGACCCATCTTTCGTATAAAGCATGATTAATTTACCTGCAATCGCTGGAGCCATGGAATGCCATTCCAAAGAGCTGAATACAAATCTCTGCTTAATCGTTCCATAATCAATAGAACAGTCGGACGACGATCGTGCTTGTAATCTATCACAGTTCCACACAATCGCACAATCCTAGGATGTTCTGGAGTATTTCTAAAATAAAATAAAATATCCCATTTAGAATCCTATTAGGATAAATACAGTGTCCCAAAGTCGATCACTGATGAGGTAGATGAGGTACTTTTTACCAGTATGTTGGTGTTTCATAATACCTCATAAATATTTAGCTTAGGGACACTAATAGCGAAATGATTTACTCACGTATTTCTTACTATTGGGTTGGAAAAGCAGCTCTTCCCCGGATTTCAGTGAAGACTTTTGAGACACCCTATAGTCAAAAAAACAAGCTTTAGTCTCCAAACAGTGTGGAGAGTCTAATAGCTTACCTGTTTTATTCCATGCAATATGAGTTACAGAATGAATGGAATACAATGGAATACGGAACAAACACTAGTAGAATGTCATCAAACATTTAGAATATTATTTACAATTTTAGCATTATGCCGCATCTAAATTTTTGAGAAGTTGAAATGAATTTATGTAGTCATTTTATTCAATTCATGCAATTATTTTATGGAATTCATTATGTATAAATTTATACAGCATTTGTCAGTCAAGTAACTAAAGCGATGAATAATTATTTTATTTAAAGAGCTTGAAATGAATTTTATTTTCTGACTTGATATAAAGTAGCATGCTTTAAGGAACTTGAACAAAAACTATACTTCTTGTTGTTTGTAATTCCTTGGAAATCACAATGGAACACAATTAAAAACCTAATATTCGAACATGTTCTATTTTCGTTATATTTATGAATGAAATAAGGCTCATTTTATCATTTATGATAATAAGGCTGAGTGCCTGACATAAGCGAAAATTGATGCAGTTTTCCACTCGGAGAGCTTTTATTCTTTCGTTTAATTACTTCAGAAATAATTGCGTGCACAGAGGAGATCAATCGAAGCAAAAGCTTGAAAAAGAGCAAAATCGTTATATTGTCTAAAAATTCATATGAACGTTCAACAAATTTCGAACTTAACAGGGTCTAACAGCTCACCACGATTGGGATAGCGCTTCATTAAAATCTGTTTGATCCAATTTTAAAATTAAATTATTCTTTACGCATACTAACGATTTTATTGATAAGAAATCAGAAAATAATTTTTTCTAAAGGAAGACTTAAATATGTTTTTAAATAAGATAATTTTTTTTTTGCAAAAATCTGGTTTAAATTTAATTACATTCATTTCGTGTGCATTTAAGTTGCAAAATCGGGCACAAGTTTACTTTCTTGGAATAAACTTTCGATAGAATGGAAAAAAGTTTGACAGTAAGATGGAATAGACATGTAACAACTAATCGATAATTTGGTCTCGATAGTTTAGATAAGAGTTATTAAAAGTGAGTATATCAAGGTTAATTTTTATAGTAAACGATTCTCATTCTCTATCTGAAATTGCTGAATAGCCGATGCAGACTCCAATGCCAAAAAACTAAATGGATGACTTAAAAGATTTGTTTTGCCCACATTTATAAATTTCTTTAATATTACGAATTATGAAAATACAAAAAATTTTAGTGATAAGTGGAAGTACGTAATTTTAAATACCAATATCCACTATTCGAACAAAATCGTTAAAATAGTTGAGAAAAAAAAAAAGAAAGTAATTAAAAATTTTCTGACTGTACATTAGTTGTATTTTACAATTTAAAAAATAAAAAACATTATAATTAAATGATAAATCTTGAATAATCGTGAAAAATATATTCATTTTTAAACTAAATTTTAAGACTATTAAAAAGTTAAAACAATATGATACAGGATTGCCACTTTTCAAATAAAGTTAAAAACTGGCCAAAAAGATAGAGGAAACAAAATATTTAACAAATTACTATCGACCGAAAACATTCGTAAATTAAAATAATTGCATTACATCTGAATTACTAAAATTGACAAGAAATTAAAACCTATAAAATTTACGATAACCTCATAAAACAGTTATCCCCACCTTTTAAATTTTGTCAAGCTTTTGTCACCCTGATATAACTAAACAAAAATAACGTGATGAAATGTATAATTTGGAAAAATATTGACTTACAGATATACAATTATTTAACCCTATACTTCCGACCTTATTATTGTAATAAGTTGTCTACAAATTTTACTGAAATTAAATGAACAGCTGAATGCATATCTGTTTATTATTTTAATAACCGATTCAAATATAATTAAAAATTTTGCGTTTAGTTTAAAAGTTATTTTATATGTTAAAATAAAAAAGCAAAACATATGAACGCTGGATCATTTTTAAGTGTATGTCTTTCTCAAAAAACCATTTGAGCATTATCAATCACTCACACAAAAAATAATTAAACTTAAAAAATGTTCGAACAGTTCTTCCTATTGTATAGAAATTTATCATTCAAATCAAAAGTACGAAAATTCTCTCTTTTTTTAAAAAAAAATATAGCTAATAATCATTAATCTTTAGTTAATTCTTTTAAAATTCAGTTTTCATAAGAGCTTGAATTTCAAATGAATCAATAAATACATAAAGTAATCAAGTAATATAAAATCAAATAAATTAAAAAACTATCAACTAAATTATCCTTTAAAAGATGGAATGGAATTATATTTTGATTTTTTTTCTTCCCATAGCTGAAAACATCCGTTTAAAAAAATGAACATGACTATGTCTATTTTTTAAACCCGCATTTCTATTAATGTTTTTTTTTCAAACACGTATTTTCAGATTTACGTATGAAACCCAATTTTTTGTTCAAATGATGCTCTGCCCATTTTCTTTAGCGCATTATTGAAGCTATGTAAAAAAAGTTTTCCGCCAAACTGACATTTAGCCTAGAAATCTACAAAATTTTTGTACATAAATGCATCGACATTTTTAAAAGTTAAGAACCATGAAGTTATTAAATATCTCTCCTAAAAAGAAACATGTAATTATGAGATAGAATCTTCAATTGTATTTTTAAAGAAAGATAACGTTTTCATTTCTATGTAACTTAAACTTACTTTTAATTAGCACAATCGTACAAACACAAAATAGTCTAGAATAAATATATCACACTTAGCAAATCAATATAAGAAAACAGACGTAAATTAATTTGCAAAACAAGAAACTTCATCATTTTCTTTTTTAATAGTACTTATTTCACAAAGAAATTAAGCAAATCATTTTAGATATCTAACATCATAATTCTACACATATGTAACATAAATGAGATAGCATCAACTTACTTGTGATAAAAGAATTCCATGGCTAAGCTGTACCAGTGTTTCTCAGTTGGTAAAGCTACACTTTTTACAGCTAAACCGCTTTGGCCAGCCCAAGACTTGCAGGAATAAACTATTCCAAAATGACCTCTTCCCAACTCTTGCCCCAAAGGAGGCATACCTGGAAAACATTTAAACTAATAAATATCTATATTCAATAAAAATTTAAATTACATCAATTTGTCTATGTAATCAAAAAATTTTAATTTAAGCAGCAGAAATCTGTACATATTTCATTATATTACCGTCGTTGAACAGCAGATCTCCGCAGATCTAATGCTCATCTCCGTAGCCTTGTCTTTTGATCCACCCGATCCAGAAGACAAGGGAACTCCTGGATCAAGGGGAGAAATTTGTCTTCGTGAAGGACTTCTTGATTAAAATAACCCGCACTTGCGTTATATGGTGAGAAAAACATTCATCGGTTAGCCTGACGTCAAGGGGACTCGAACCCATGATCTGTCTACGACATATTTTACGTCAGAACTGTGGTCGGTGCGAGTTGGGTGCTTAATTCATTTTGATCAGCTGTTGATGGGACTCGAACCAGATTCCCTTCATTGGAAGGCGAACTCTATTCCCTCAGCCATTACGGTTATTTTGCGAAAGGTCTTATTTTTGTGAATCTGAAAGTCCTACTCAAGTCGTAAAATCTAAAATTAGAGTTAAATATGCTTTTTTACGGTCATGGTCCTGTGTTTGTGCCTTTAGGAAAGATTAAAAAAAGTTTAAGCAATAAACTTTTTAAAAAAGCTTAGTTTAAAATTTAAGATTAAGAGGATAAATAAATTAACGAATAAATTGAGCTTTGAATATATACGATGGCAGTCGAACAGATTGCAGGACTGCTTGGTTTACCATCCTGCAGTCGCATGAACAATGAGCAGGAAAAAATTATGTCACTCTGAATAATTTTTACCTTCGATTGAATCCATGAACGAAAAGAGTTTAACTCAAATTATTAACATGAAAGTAAGTCTTCTTTGAATAAACATGCCTCTTATCTTAATTTTTGACAAAAAAGAATTATTAACCAGAAAAATATGGAGGATAGTCACAATTTGGAAAGTATGGTGCCAAGTTGAATAAGGAGAGCAGTCGAAAGTTTCATATTAATTTCCTTTTTTACGTATTTCTCTAAGTTTTGAAAACTTTTATGCAAATAGCAACTGCTTTGTACAGCTATAAATTCGTTTATCAAAAGATAATTTTTTGTAAAAATAATTCGTAAATTATTTTTTCACATTTTATTTAATAATAGTTGAAAAATACTTTGAGTTACATATTGAGATACATTAAGGTAAAAACGTTTTATAATGTGTGACATATTAGATTTACGTATACACATTAGATTAGGTTTAAACAGATTAGGTACTTATTTCAAAATGAACACATACCGTATTGAATCATATCTTTCAGAGAAGAGCTTTCAAGAGATAGTTTGGCAATTTGGGGTGCATACAAGCATCGGACCTATGAAAAGAAAGTTCAATTATTTATAAACAAGATATATTTCAGAGAACATTAGCACTCTCATCATACATGCAGCAGATTCATACAGGGTTATTCGTAATTCCCTCCGGGTTTTCGAAGCGTTATAGTAAAAAAACGAAGACGTATATGGCAAAAAAGAACATAAAATTATTCCGAAAGTATTCAAGTTTTAATTTAAGCAGTTGCCGGTAGATGGCAGTAACATCTACCACTGAAGCCAGTTGTAGTAAAGAAAAATGGCGTTTACAGGCGGAGGGAATTATGAATAACCCTGTATATGCTTCATGTAAGGCTTACTGCATAATTTCCGATTTCAAACTCTTCAATAAGTGTTTTAATAATATTAAGGCAAACTTCTGTTCTTACATAGTTAAAAATGGGAGATTTCATAACTATATGAAAAATAGCATTTTTTGAAAGTATGATGGTCGCAACGCAATATGAATAGGACTATGAGCTTTTCACATTTTACTTCCATGCGTTGTTTGTTTACAATTTAACACTTCCTGCAAATTACGTTTGATTTGTAAATGGAATATTATACCAGTAATAGCAATAAACTATATTCTCTGGGAAGTTGCAAATTCAGGAGCTTTTAGTATAACTTACATTTCTGCGTTCATGCTCTCGTTGTTCTAATCTGTCCAGATGTCTCTCCTCCAACTGCGACAGAGAGGCCACAAATCGCTCATGAGATGCTTTCACTTTCTGCTGCAGTTGGTAGCAAATGGATCTGGCTAGGTGACATTCGTTCAGACTAGACAGCATCTTCAGGGCAATTTCCCGTTTCCACTGTGAATCTATTGCTGCAGGCAACTTCCAGGGAAGAACTTCTGCCAGCTAGGAGAAAAAAATTGTTAAAATGAAGTCAGTTGTATAAGTCTAACTATAACATTTCGCTCATAAAAGTAAAAAGGAAATAGCTGCTCGTTGAAAACTATGTTAACAAAATTTAAGGGAGAACTTATGTTTCTAGTTGTTTAAACATCAATTTTAATGAAAGAAATCTAAAAATGTATATTGTGCTCAGATTCAAATGTTAGTATGTACTTATGTAGGAAAGCTTTAAACAAAGTTTGACCCAAAAATAAAATAAAAATCAAACAAAACTGAAAAAAAAAGTTTCTGTGGTACTTCTGGATTGCAACCTTTATCTACCTAGAGAAGATATTTGAAGAAAGGTGAGCAAACCAGAAGCAAAAGAGTAAATTATTCCTAAATATGTTTTTCAATTGGTACAGAAAATATTGCATTATTTCATGTAAATAATGTTAATACTGTTTAGTAAGTGGTCGTAGTGAATCAGACAAATAGGATTTAAATCTTTTTTTTAACTATTTAATTAGTTTAGTTTGCAAAATTTGAGCAGTAGTAACCCAATGGGATAATAATCCTTTATTATAAAATGCCAGCAGTACAACTTAAACAATGGTTTTCTCATGCGCATAAAGTATATACAATTTTACTATCAGATAGATATGAAAGCTGCGTCATATTTCCTTATTAATAGGGAAATAAAATGTAAAATCTGCTGTTTCAAAGTAAACGAAAAAGGAAAAATTTAATTTTGTCAAACTTAGAACAAAAAAAGCAAAAAAAAAAAAAAAATTTACAACCCTNAAAAAAAAAAAAAAAAAAAAAAAAAAAAAATTACAACCCTTTCAAAAAAGAATTTGTTGTAGTCATGGAAAATTTAACATTAACAAAGTGATCCACCCTACATTTGTTTATTTTGTTATTTTCTTTTATATTTTTTGTCTGTTTGTTTACCTCTAAATTTCTATTGTAGATACGAACTATTATTTGATAAAAGGAAGGTAAAATCTACTTGTGGTAGTCAGTAAAGTATTTAAAATTGTAGTGTCATTCAGCACAAATCTCTAGTTAAAATATGAACATTCGAGTTAGTCAGAAAATAGTGAAATTTATCATTAAGGACAAATTTTATTTTATGCTAATATATCGATAAAAACGATTAGAAGTAGATTACTTAATTATTACGTCTAGCTCACGGCTCTAGCTAAAGTTAAGCAACTCCAATAATTCGGAAGGTGCTCGGAATTTTAATTGTCGATGCATTTTCTTCGGTTATATCCTGATGAAATCTGCATTTAGTGGTCAGTAAAAATTATAAATTTGAATCGCCATCAATCACAAGCTCAGAGCAGGTGTAAAGATTTAAATGTTGTAGATAGTTAAAAATTATTTAAAATTTTAACTGTATGATTCCACTTTTTCACTCATGAAAGCGAATTATTAAAAATGTAGTAAAAATAATAAATATTACCGATCAAAGTTAATTTAAGAGTTCCCTAAATAATCAACTATTATTATTTGGCTGTAGAACTTAAATTATGATCACTTAACCTTGCTTAGTTTCAAAATTAAAAATTAAATATTTTGACTTCAATGTTTTTAGAGAATTTTAAAATTGGAATTTCGTGGAATATCTTACCTGTTGCATTTTTTGCATGAAGAACCAGAAAATGGATGCACTATTCTTGAATGATACTTCAACCTATAATGTAAAATTTTATCATTTAACTGATAACGTTCTTACATAATAGTAGTAAAGGTTAGTATTATAAAATTACCATTTTTATAATTGGTTAGTACGTCATTGTTTTACTAAAGTTCTATACTTAGGTAAAGAAGTAAGTATTTTGAATACAAGTATAGTAAGTATTTTGAACACAAAATGAATATCTACTTTCTAAACGTGTTATTCAAATGCTACTAACTAACGTATGAACCAAATGGCTTTGCAACTGTTATATTTCAGTTAGTGAGAAATATTACCGAGATAATTGCTATGTAAATGGCTGTCACAAGAGTGCCAATCAAGAAAATTTACAAAGAGTTATTAATATCCCTGGTTTGTTTAACTTTTATGATTTCCTTTTTACCACAAGAATGGTAACAAATAACGTTTTTCTTTGTAATTGCGGAACAATTTTTCAGTTTTCCTTCCAGAAAAATAGTTTCTGTTTAACTATGAAAAAGATTAAAATCATTAATTTTTCCACTGCCAAATGAAACTCTAATGTAAGTCAAGCATACAAAATCTAAATTATTAGCATATTGCGCATATAAAAATCATAAGAGACTAAACACACATAATTTTTCTAATCTTCACAATAGTTTAATTTTTTATATAAAAAAAAGCTTGAGTTGAATACTGAATATTTAAAAAATATATATTAAATACCCATATAATAAATTATATAGTATATAAAGCTCAAAGTTACACAAGAATTATACCTTCAATAGAGAGATTTTGCATTTCTCTCCGATTTTTATGCGTTTAAATAGATCCACGCTCTGCAGATGTGAAGTGATTACAGAGGGCAATTCAAAAGTAAGAAGTTAACTGGATGGAAAAATATCTTAAAGGATTGCTTACCTGGTAAGCAGCAGTAAGAATGTGCCTCAACGCAGCACTGGCATGTTTGTTTTCTTCATCAATGTCTTTGTTAGATTGTTCCAAACTCAGAAGACAACGTTCAAGAGTCCCTGTTAATAAATCCCTTAAATTAATATTTAGCCTAAAATTAACATTTTAAAACTAAATGAGCACCGCTGGGGTATTATTCAATAACCTCAGAAAACAAATGCAAGATTAAATTCTATAAAATAGTCACAATTCTCTCAATACTTAAAATGATTTACTCCCAATTGCTTAAACTGATTTTGATTTAATCGTCGAAACACACTGATTTCGCTGTTCTTGATGGTATGGTTGTACTGCATCAAACTTAAATTATTTTGACTAAAAATAGCGAAATAGCATGGTGTTATGAACTATGTTTTATGTAAAACAGAAAAAAGAAAGGAGCTTGACCTTAAAATGTGTACTCTAAGAAATAAAATCACACTGTGCTTGAAGCTAAGTCAAGTGAAAAGGGGAAAGGGCATTTAGGTACCTCAGGGTTTTCGAATCCTTTTCTCCGGAAGGAAACTACCCCCTCCCCAAAATTTTATTGGTGACACAGAAACCAATGAAAATATGAAGTTAGTCTACCTCAAAGTATTCTCTGTTTAACTAAAGAACTTTCCTTGCCAGATATCTACAGAACTGTCCGCTAACTACTGTTATGAGGTAGAACTAGTGTAGTATATAAGTAGGATTTACAATTATGGCAAGGTTTGACTTGGATCGAAAGGAAAAGTAACTAAATCCCCCTTTTTTTATGTGCCTCATTTTGTTTTCATAGCAGTAGGCAATCCCAGACTCAGTCGCGGGTGGAGTTCTCTGTTTAGACCGATAGTAGTTCAAAACGTGGAAATTATCGCAGCAACTACAGGCAGGGTGACAGGAAAGTAATATCGTTTCGGTGCATTTGAAATTTATCAAGATTTTATTTTTAATCAATAATGTATTCACCTTCGTTAACAATCTCGTCAATGCCGGATCGAAAATTAACCAAAATGGATTAAAAAAAATGAATTTAAGACTAACGAAAATTTAAGGCGCCGAAACGACGTTACTTTCCGGTCCCCCTAATATATCCAATGTAACAAAGCGTAGAGCAGTATATGGGTAACATTACGAAATGCTGTACTGGATTAGTATCAACTTACATAGAGTAGTGATGGTTTAAAAATTAATTATAAAAGAGTATTGAATGTTATAAACCTGTGAATTTTTCTTGCAGCCATTCAATTGAGGAGGCCAGCTTCGCAGAGACTGCTTTGTTAACGTGATCGATCACCATGTCTCTGATCTCAGAAGTACACAAATGCACAGTTCTCGCCGTGAGTGTTTCAGTGAAAAATTCATCTGATTTCACACCTTAAAATATTAAAAAATTTATTAGTATAGCTGTTTAAACATTATCTAAACTGTTCATTAAATTTTAAAATGTCTGAAAAGTATGAAAACTGTCAAAAATACGCGTTGGATCAAAAATCTAAAAAATACACTCGTGGAGTCTAAAAAAGGTTCATTATATGATACTCATTCCACCCCTCCCCAAGAAAGTGAAACAAACTTCAAAATTTTAAATAAGAATACCATCATTATTGCAGACTTGGACTCTCCTGAAAAAAAAGTACCCCGAATTGGTATTTGTATTTTAGTGCATAGATAGGGCCCAGAAATTAAAATGAGAATACACTTAGTTTAACACAGATGCACGAAAATATAAACCAGACTGGAAAAAAAAAGATTTAACAAAATTTAATATTTTGAAAAAACCTTTCTAATGGCATCGAACTCTGTCCCCCATTCCTAAACTCGAACCCACTCTCTAAGAGTCACCTCTTAAGAGGGAGGAGCGAGGAGTTAGTTGTCACTAAATAGGCTTTTCAAAAATAAAACATGTCTATTGTTACTTTTTAACGAACATTTATTTCTCAAGATGTTTCGCATTTCGAGCGATTTATACCCAATTTTTTAATTAACGAATACAGCGCCATCTATGAATTAAAATGCAATAAAAAAACTGTAGGTCAAAACAGGAGAATTTAAGTGCTCAATGAAAAAAGGGTTCTTATTTAAGATTTTAAGTTTCCCTCGAATAAAAAACAAAAATGAATAAATTTTTTGAAACCATTTTACCGATGTGTCTTTAAATATTTTATTCGATGCGTACTTTTTGACTGTTTCCATACTTTTTAGATACTCATTATGTGTTATAGAAGGTAAACCGAACATAAAGGAGTTGATTTATTTCAATACATACAAAAGTTAAAAGACTAGCACGGTCTCTTTTCGTTACTTTTTAAAATACTTTTTGCACTTTTGCTGCTGATCCCAAGGCAGTGCGAGACGAATTTCTTCGTATCAGTTTGATTCAATAAAACAGATCAAGTGGTAGCAAGATACATATTATCCTACTTTTTTTGCAGAAAATATGATATTTTCTCCGGACAATAACACATTATTTATTACAATAAACTTATTATGAATTTTAAAAACTAAACTGGTTTCTAAAATAAAGAATATTTAACTTTATCGGTTACCCCTCTTCAGTTAGGATGGATAACTACTTGTACTCGGCTGGCAGCAAACGTGTCAAAGATGGTTGTTTTAAATAGAATTTTAACTCAGGATTCCTGATAAATGATTGATCAATTATCCTTAACTATTCCTTCTAGGCCTTTGTTCATTAATGTTGAAATAATTAAAGTGAGATAGGTGAAACCTTTCGTCACAGATTACTTATAAAAATAATTGCACCATTATTTTCAGCTCAAATGAATTCAAAATGCTTCAAGTTATTTATAGATTATCATAATTTATTTAAAAAGGCATACATTTTCTTAAGCAATTTACTAAAGATAAAGAAAAACTTAGGATTAAAAAAATATATTAGCACGCATTTTAAGATAAAAACAAACGCACGTGGTAACATTGAACTTCAAACTTACCTCGGAAAGCAAAATTTTCTGCTTTCGAATACACTTCGTCTCGTATTTCAAAAATAGTCGTTGTTATCATATTTTTGATTTCGTTTTGTTTGTTGTGCGATAAGTTGAGAAGCGACCTATACAGGGCTTCTTCTCTCTGTCTGGCATACAGGATTCTCTTTGGAGTGATCATCAAGTCACGAGACAGATCAAAAGCAGCTAAGATGAAATTCTGAAGACTGCGCGCGTGCGTGTCTTGCAGCAGCGTGGCAGCAAGTAAAAGTCTGGATTGCAGAACGTGACTCACAAACATAAGAATACTGAAACAGAAAGATTTAAATTTAATATATTGCAATAATTCTTTTAAAATTTCTGATTATTCTAAGCACATAACATGCCATTCAAATAATCATCAAACAAAGTATCTCACACAAATCATCTCACTTCATTCAAGCAAAGCATCTCACTTCATTCAAGCAAAGCATCTCACTTCATTCAAGCAAAGCATCTCACCTCATTCAAGCAAAGCATCTCACCTCATTCAAGCAAAGCATCTCACCTCATTCAAACAAAGTATCTCACTTCACTCAAATAACTTGCTAAATTTTAATTTTTTTTCTTCTTTAAAACGACTCATAATCTTTTAATTTTACGATTTTTTAAAATAATTTTTCATAATAAAAATTAAAATAATTGTCTTAAAAATTAAAATTAATTTTTGGTGCAAATTAAGGTTTTAATATTAGATAATAATTACCTAGAGAAGTTTATGAAATCTTCGACAAGCTCATTTCCTACTTCTAGTGAACCTTTGTATTCTGGCCTCGAACCAGACAGAGGAAGATATCCCATTTCAGAAAGTTTCTGGTAAATATCTGACGACACTGGAAATTGCTCAGCAATTTGAACTTCGCTGCAGTGACGTAGCAGGGATAGTTGTTCTAGTGGATGGCGAGAATAAGTATATGGTAAGTTACGAGGTGGTGATGTCGGTGAGGTTGGTGATGTTGGCGATGGTGGACATGAATTGGCTGGAGTGGACGAAGTTGATGAACTGGTGGATGCGGTCCCGGCATGTTGGCCAGATTCTGTGAGATCAGACTGAGATGGATGGCGAGTTACCATGAAAAATATGGGCAACTTATAAGGTGATTGCTGAAGTTCTGTTAGATCTTCAACATCCTAGAAAAGAAAACAGTACATAAACACGGTGTGCTACGTATAAGTGTCAACGGAATGAGTTTATTTAGTTAATTTTCTTACTTGCTCCGTGAGGTGACTTCCGATGGCATAAATGATGATTGGCGTGACTCCACTAAGACATTTTTTAAGATCTGGCATGAAAGCAGTTTGAGTCCTTTCAGGAGCCACGATCACCTGAGCATTATCATACAACATGGGGTGGGGCAATGTGATTTCTAAGACACCTCCTACCATGGCTGGGTCCTCCACAGTGTTTTGGTTTGCATCGGACTGGAAAAAAAGATTAACACGTTGAGATAATGAAGAATTCGAACGATACCCGAGCTAAGTTTATCAAGAAAAATAAATTTAAAGAACACCGAAACATTTGTATAAAAAACGTAGGAGAAAATACAACATTTAATGGAATCTGAAATCATTTGGAATCTGGGTCAGCATTATTACTTTGGCGATGTAACTGATCCATATCGTGGATATCCCCTATTAATGCCAAATTCCTTAATCCTGCAATTTAGTTTTTAATTAGGAAAGCAAAGGAACTGATAAGCTAAACATAGGTACAAACGTGTTTAATCTAAGAATTTTTTTAAATTTAAACATGCATCAAAAATGGCATAGGAAAAAAAACCTCGAAAATCTTCCACAGTTAACATGAGGATGGAACTACTATGGAACATTACTATGGACTACTATGGAACATTATGGAACATTACTATGGAACATTTTTTCATAAGAAAAAGTATTTAACAACTCAGAAAAGAACCCTTTTTATGTGGCCGGGATTCAAAACTTATTCAGAGAATTTGCCTAGTTATCTAAGCTACCATGATTATTATTATGAAATTATTTATTGTAGTACCCGAATAGCCAACAAGTGATCCATGCATTTTGGAGCAGCTATTCTAGGCAATTTTTCAAAACGAAAAAGTAAGTCATAATTCCTTATAATGTAAATTTTTTTTTTCAAATAAAATTTCTGATTCGGTACACCTAGAAAATGCTGTACAGTGAGCGTACAATTCATTGTGACTAGTAGTTACCCTTTTGTGTAGAGCAAACTCAGAGAGAGGGTACCAGCTCAGTCACATAACCTCGTAGCCACTTTCTATCATAGAGGTTTAAACACTGAGTACTGAAAATAGGAAAAGCTATTGATTAATGATCAGGATTCTCGATGCGCACATCAAGTGGATGTAACGTTTGCAATGACGCTTAATCGTTTTACTAGTTATTAATATACTTTTCTCTTAATAGGGGGTTTGCTTCATAAATACATAATAACTAGGGCATTGGAAGCACGTAGGGAGTGGAAGAACGTACAAGACATTGAGATGTTTAGATATTTCTGTCATTTGATGCGGTTTGAACCAAAAAAACTTATTGCTGAGTTCGGTTATTGGACATTTATAATTACAAAAAGTAAATGTGAGTAGTGATAAATTTGTTCCAAAATAGCATGATCTGCAGGTATAGAAAATCAACTTGTCTTCAGCTTAATCTTTGAAATATGAAAAATCATATGAAATATAATGAAGTTAAGAACAATTTAAAATGGGATGATAAAGTACTACAGTGAGATTCAAATTAAGCCCGAAACTATCAAAATAAAACTAGTTTTAATGCAACTTACT
Organism: Parasteatoda tepidariorum; assembly: GCF_043381705.1. Classification (NCBI taxonomy): domain Eukaryota; kingdom Metazoa; phylum Arthropoda; class Arachnida; order Araneae; family Theridiidae; genus Parasteatoda; species Parasteatoda tepidariorum. The sequence continues at coordinate 46,942,766 of NC_092210.1, read as the reverse complement.
TTTAGTTCCAAGTCAGCCAAAGGTACCGTTGAACATTGAGGTGTTTCGTTGAATTCAAAGTGTTCCAGAATTTCAAAACCGTTTGGAAGTGAAAGCTTTGCTTTTGATTCCTTACCGTAACAAAACCTTACCTGGAATATATCAATTTTCCTTAAATTACTAAATCTATTAATCAAATACACTGATACACAAAAGTAATAGTTTTTTGTGTTGTGTGTGACCAGTATTTTAGACCGATGTTAATTGTTTAAGAGCAATACAGTTTCTAATACTTAAATTAATGAATAAAGAAAAATATGCAAATGAAAGTCAGGAATATTAAATAACAATTAGTATTACAAGGCTGAATTTTACCACATAATTTTACCATATATTTATAACAAAAATAATTCTCATAATCAAGTAGCGAATTTAATATAAAATATTTCCGACAGATCTGCTGCAAGAAGAAAGTTAATAGTTTCCAAAGGACAATAGTTTAGAGTTCCAGAGGTAGTAGTTTAGAAGTTCCAAAAATGAACCAGTAATATCCAAATTCCTAAAATAGACGGCGATCTGAGGCTCGCGGAATCAACATTAAAATAAACTACATTCTTAATATTTCTTTGTGTAAAAAAAGCAGCAGCGAGCAGACACATTTGCCAGCTTTGTAGATGACAAATGAATGACAAATCAGTTCATCAACAACTGATGAGTTTATTGTTCACAGCTCCAGAACACCGTGGCACCAAGTTTCGGAACCATGACTTACAAAATTAAACGTATTAAATTAGTTGAACACTGAACAATTGCACTTAATAAAACTATAAAGTATTAGACATCAATGAGTATAAGTCTCAATATCCTTTAAACTTTTCTTATGGTAGAGCGAATTCTGTTGTTTTACTAACTGGATGAAAAATTTAAGTTCCTCATTTTTTTGTTTATAGTATTATAGATTTTACCATACAGAGCAAAGAATTTAAGCATTTAAAAGTATAGAAAAGCATTTAAATTTATGGAATTTAAGAATGTAGAATTTACGAATATAGAATTTACGAATATAGAGTTTAAGAATATAGAATTTAAGAATATAGAATTTAAGAATATAGAATTTAAGAATATAGAATTTACCATTTTCCAGTGGTGGTCTGACTCTCCAAATGGTACTATAGGCATGATATTACGACCCATCAGAGCATTGGCGATTGTGGCTCGAGCCCAGCAACATCTTCCTAACACCACAAAGCCAACTGGCTGTTCCGTAATTTTCCACACAGTTTTTTCGTCTTCTGGTTTTAAACAAAATTTTTCTAATTGATCTGGAAAAAAAAGGAAATTAAATATTGAAAGTTGAGATTTTAGACACAAGTTGTGTATTGTAGCGTAAAAGTTGCAATATTGTAGCGTAAAAGTTTTACTAAATTGTTAAGAATCTTTTTTTCTTAATATATTTAAGAAGTTTTTGATTATTAAAATAATATATTTTGGAAAATCAAACTTAAAATAAAAAATTAAGACTGAGTTATTTTAATGTTTCATTGCTCTAGAGCAGTGGTTCTTAACCTTTTTAAGCCGCGACCCAAATTTGAGAAATATGTTCATGTCGCGACCCAAAAAAAAGTCGAAATTAGGCTGAGTGAGCCACAATGACTTCTTCTAGGAGGTGTTGGTATTACTTATTACTTGGTGTATTACTAACTTTTCTGGTTCGACTCAGCGCGACCCAAGAAATATGCTTCGCGACCCAATTTTGGGTCGCGACCCATAGGTTAAGAACCGCTGCTCTAGAGCTATAAATTTTAAATGCATTATTTACAATTATTTTTTTTCGCTTGATAAATAAACTGAATATGGTAGATGGTTCAAGTTTTGGAGAAAAATTTGTAGTAAATAACTAGACGTAAATGATTTGGGCACGCTTTACAATATTAAATAGTTTTAAACCTATTATTCTCGAAACGAAGTTCAATCATAGGTCATTTTTCGTCAGGGCGTTTTCATTTTACACAAAAAGTATTTCAAATTATCGCATGTTATTATTATTGCAATCATGATTCAATTAGGAAGTATATAATATTTTCCGCTCGTTACAGAAAACATGTTTTTTTCCCCTTTAGATTTAATTTATGCACATGACTTGGTATTTGCAGACAAATATATTTCCAATTGACTAGTTTATAAGGGTTTAGCAAGAGTGTTTACGCAATATTTCTCTGAAAAATAGAAGTGATATCCACTGAGGCCTATTTTTAACTCTCAAAACAAAACTTTCCAAGATATCTCAATCAGTCATTATGGAATTATTTATGTTAAAATAGATCAAATCTCATAGATATCAATTTGGATTCTATCATCGAGTCTCATTAGTTTTATGATTGGACTACAAGAACTTTGATGTCTACTTGCGTACTGAGCATGTGTTCAGAAGGTCAAAGATCCAAACGAGGACCTTACAACCTGCTGTAGTAAGTGAGATTAGATACATTAGATAGGGAAGGACAGTTATATTTCCAATCCCTTTACCCTTTATTTCTTTATCAAAATTTATTTCAATCTGATATTTGTAATGCGCATTATTATGTCCCTATTTTAAAAGATATAATTTCAGAATTTCATTTCAGAAGCTTTTTTGTAGGCCATTTTTCTGGAAAAGCTGGCTCATTCTTCGTGTAAAATATTCTCAAAATCATTTGTAATCTTTCTTTGGTTAATGTGTTCACAATTGCTAATGAATTTGGAACTTAATTTATTAAGTCATGGCTCCGTTGGAAGAAGGGCAACCATTTCCATTCCTTTCAAATTGTTTAAAAAAAAATTTGAAACGAGAATTTCAAAAGTGAAAAAAATATGAAGTAATATTTTTTACTGTACTTGATTTTATTGGATTTGTAGTTAACAGTAGATTTTAAATGGATTTGAGTAGTTACAAATGATCAAATCTATATTCTTGTTATTTTGGGCCCAAAACCAGAAGAGAAGAAAACTGGATCAACGTTTCGTGGACGACTGGGTTAAACTAATTCGCAGTTGAGTTGAATGATACTTTTTCTAAGTTCATATCGTAAAATAAAGTAGTGCTTATTTGCAATTAAAAAGCTTCTTCTACAACATCTGAGTTTCAACAATTATTCACGATTGTTAGATCAAGTTTACCTTATTTTTAGCCAGCTCCCTCTATGCTTATTCTGAAAATGGCGCACAATATCAATATGAAGAAAAGCTATAGTTTTTAAAAAATAAAATGAAACGTATGTGATATTTTTAATCCTCATAAAGCTACTCCAACTTTGCATTGTTTGAGCTCACAAAAAATTGCAAAAAAATCAAGAATTATTAATAGATTTCAATAATTATCTTAGGGGAAATACTGCGCCAAATTAGCGTTTTATTTCTTTTTTTTTTCCTTGAAAAAAGAATTTGAAATAATTAAGTCCGTTCTTCTGAGACCCAGATAATTCCTTACGGCAGGGTGGTACATATAATTCAAAATTATAACTTTGCTTCAAGAATAAGGCATTTAAAACGTGATATTTTTTTATTATTTTCGTTGACGGAAGAGCTTCTGATAAAACAGCTTATGCGAACACTAAATCGGAAGCAGTATGTAAATAGACCAACCGCAGCAGAGTTTTGAACCAGGGTCGTTTAACACTATACAGAGGCGGAAACTCTTCAGAAAGACTCTTCTTTACTCTTTGTTCTGGGTGTACCATGCAAACTTTTGACATGGTCCACCCAGGCGTAGAAGTTGGGTACTTGTGCTTTAGAGTTTCAACAAGTGTTTTTAAAAATTTTGTAGAAAATTAAAAATAAATTAGGTGATTGCGCGCTACAATTAACCTCAATTTACATAAAAAAAACAAAAACAAATTTAAAGTAAAAATAAACTTAGATAAAATGGGCCTATGATGAAGCAAAAATTAACAGAAATATTTTTTAACTGTTGAACCTGAGTCAAAATAAAAAGTATTGTAGTTCGTGATTTTGTATTGCCTATCTGTTCATAGACAATGTCTTAAAAATAAAACTTAAAACTGTGCTTCGTACATCTTCATAATTTTAATCTGCAATTTAAGCTATATAATATAGATCTAATCAAATTATAACTAACAAGATTTATTCCAGTTTTCGTAATTGGGAACACAAATATATCTTAAAACCTACTTCAAATAATTTTTCTCAGATATTATATTTATTGAAGAACAATTATGAGTAATTTTTCCAAAACTATTGCTTGGCTCTCAAAAAACTAATACATTAAAAAAAAATTTTTCTTCGTAGAATTGACTTTGGGCAGGAAATTACTTACTAGATTACAGGATATATTTCATTCAATACTGATAAAAATAATAACCATTGAGGAAGACAATGCTTAATTGAGAAATTAAAGATGACACAGATATAGAACAAAAATGTTGAAAAGCAAATACTTTCCAAAAACATATAAATTCTTAATAACGACGTTATATAAAATTTGAACTATACAGATAGTCACTTTAAGGAAACAATGCACATATATTTCAATCATCCAGATGCAAAATTGATAAATGCAATATCGGAAAAAATGAGTTATATAAGTCATTCTCATAAGTATTTTTCTGAGTTTAAATATGAAAACAACCAAATTCATCTATTGCAGCTTTTTTTCTTCAGAAAATTCTAGTTAACACGCTTTGTAGTTGAATTAATTTTACCCAATTTGACTGCATGAAACTTATTTAAATAAACATATTACAGGTTGTTGAGATATATTCACATCAATCATAATTCATAGTTAAATCAAGAAATTTTTCCTAAGAAATATTTTTTTTCGAACTACTTACATCAGAACGAAAGTAGTATTGAATGTGGACATTTGTTTACAAACAAAAAATATGAAACACAGTGTGCTATTAATTTACGTAACATGATCGAAATACTATAACACGTTTTTGATCTTATCTGTTGTCATGAAGTGGAAACTGAATTGGACCAGGTTAAGGCGTGGAACTGACTTTTTTTTTGCATCATCTTCTATGTTTTTACTTATAAAATGGAGCTAGTAGTAGAGATATTAGATAATCCAATTTCGTTACGTTTATCTAAATAAAAATCAGTCAAGAGGTTATAATTTATTTTATTTTTTTTTAGAAAAGGGATCTCGCCTTAGCACCATTTATGACTTATGATAAGCATCAAATCAATAAATGAAACCTAAACAAAAATGTACATATGAAGATAATATTGAATTGGAGCATTTTTATTTTATTTTCTACAGTTCCTCTTTGCCTCTAAGAGTAAATTAAAAAAATATATTAGAAATTCATCAAAAAATTTCAGAAGTTTATTAAAGTGATCTGTTTAGATTGAGAGTGTATTATTACGATTTTATGAATTAAAAACTGAAGGAGGAAGTATAATTTTTCGAAACCAATCAAATTCGTTATGCGACTGTGATTCCCAAATTGTGGTGAGTAAATTGTGAAAACTCTCAACAAAAATTGCAGTAAAAAAATTACAAGACACTAAGTATATTAATTAACAATGAAAGAGCTTTATTGAGTGTTATTTTGAAATTTATTTGCTTTGGTAAAGTACACTGTTAGGAATATTGAAACGTGGTCGATCTTAATACCATTCAAATATACTGCAACCTTAATAGAGTTCTTATTTAAATCATGTTATTGTTATTCATGAACTTGATTGAAAGATACTAGAGTTCAACTTAGACACATATATGGTTCAATTTAACATCGTATTACGATAGCTAATTTGCACCGCAATATGAACCAAGATAGCCAAAGTTATAGTTCAATGTTGAAACGATTTTTCTACATTGCTTGATCTGTAAAATATCAGAAGATTTCAAAAAGCAGTTCCCAATCTTAATTCAAAAAGGAAAGAAAGTTTTACGCGTGTATAGCTAAAAAATGTTACCAACTAAAATAATTATGGAGATGTGAGCAATTCAAGATGTAATTTGAGTACATATTTTATCTATAGAAGTGTTTTTTTTTAAATTTTTTTTTTTTTTTTTTTTTTTTACAACACAACAGACAATAGTGAAAACGAAGGTCGTAAATAGGGCACAATCCTCGAATTCACTTAAATTTTAATTCAGATTTTTATTTCGTTGTCACCAAACCATAAATCTCTAAATTTGGCACTTTTCATATAAATGGATATTTTGATTCTTTTGTTGGTCGACTCAACTATGCCAAAGAGGGGACGTCCCAATTAAGTCCAAATAGTCACTAAACGACTCATATTTAGACAATGAGTCTTAATCTAACATGTATAGAGAAAAATTTGCATAATTAGAGTTAATGAAAATTACGTAAAATTGTGTTTATACTGCTTTGAAACTTTATAAAATAAACTTTAAAAAATGGACCAAATCCCATTACAGCCTGAAATTAAGAGAAAAAGAAATCAGAATATTTATTAAAAAAAATTAATGCTTCTTCAAATTGTTGGCTTTCCCTCCCAAACCAGAGACGAAAAATTCGACAGATACTATTAGGGGGACCAGAAAGTAATGACGTTTCGGTGCATTCGATATTTGTTATCAAGATTTTATTTTTAATCAATAATGTATTCACCCTCGTTAGCAACAACCTTTCAATGCCAGATCAAAAATGAATCGAAATGGATTTAAAAGAAATGAATTGGTTTTTAGATTGATGAATATTTAATGCTCCGAAATGACATTTTACTTTCCGGTCCCCTTAATATATGCAGCGTCTGCCGCAGTGCTGTATTGGGGCGCTCTCTCTCATATATATGTCTCTGTAAGTGTAAAACATGAAAAAGCAGTAATAGAAACGGAAGCGTATTTTATTAAAATGTGTCGCGTGTCATTTGTTTTCAAATCAGGCAATGGCTTCCACAATCGCCTGAAAAAATCTGCAGCTTAGTGCATGCGTATTTACATAATTATATTGGCACAAACTACACTAATTAGTTAGTAAAGTTTTCGGCAAAACTTGATAGATGAAAATATAAACAAAAACTAGACTGATTTTATAACATTTATAAAGGGTTTTTATGACGCCATTGAAAAGTACTTGATGCTCGAAAATATACCTATAGTGCAGGTTTGTTTTGCAAGAACATTAAGTCTATGTAATCAAATAATTCCAATGTAAATAAAACCAGATTTAAAAAAAAAAAAAATTTTCGTGAAGGATGATTTAAAAAGAAAATGCCCCTTGTAAAATAGGGCTGTTCTCTTCACATACTTAATTACACGCGACTAAGAACCGGTCTAAGGGATAGGTACAAAAATGAAAACGAAACAAAAATTCAAATGAATAAAAACTAAACCATTTTTGAATCTTTCTAAAGTATAATTTACAAACCATAAAATAAATAAAAGACGTGACATTGTTTTTTGATGCTTGGGCACTTTGCGTCCATCTAAATATCAAGGCCGAAGCCTGGCCGGCGTCTATTTGAAATGCCCGTGGCAGAAAATGGTCAAGTCTCTTATACGCTTTAAGACAAGCCACAGAAATGTCAAACATTTCCATACTAATAACTACGTCTTGAAATACCTGCAAGAAAGATTTTCTCGCGATCTATCAATTTTGACGTCATTTTGACGTCATTGTCTAGTCTTAGCGGCCTTCAGAGGGTGTTTAAACATTAAAATTCACGGTAATTGGATTCATTTAATAGCTAATTTTTTTTCTTTCCGGAATTTTCTGGTTATATGGCTTGAAGTAAGAAAGCTTATTGACTTCGCAGTATTACGCAGCGAATCTTATTCTCAAGGGAAAAATTTTGTTTGTAAATAGTATTTATATATACTGCGTTATCATACAGATTCATTCATGTTTAAAAAAAAAATCCTAATATCTAATATTTTAAAGTAATAATAAAAATCATGCTTAAAATAGAGCGTAAAACATCTATATTTGTACATTATACTACAGTTGGCTGTTTTGGTCAACCAGGTAAAAGTATGCTCTCCTTTCACACTTTGACAATTGATTTTGGGAGAGCCGCGATGGCTTAGGGCAGGGATGGCGAACCAATGGCACGCGACACAATATTTTGGGCACTCCACCGTTCACAATTGTTGTTACACAATGAATTGTTATTACACAAATGTTATTACGCTATGAAGCATATGTAACAATTAAATTAAAATTCACAAAAAACAAACAAAATAATAAACAATTATTAATAAAAATATTAAAAATTAACACTAAAAAAGCAATTAGTAACCGCAAAAAACAAGCTAAAAATAAATAACTAGCAGAAAAAATTAACAATCCTGCTTAAACTAGGATCTTACAACCTAAATATAAGTTATTGGTCATCTAATCTGCAACAACAGAAGTCACACTGATGTTACTTTAAGTTGAATTACGTGCATAACTGAGACATTGCAAAATGTAATTTTTTTTCAATGCAAATAAAGAGTTTTGAGTTGATGTTATTTAGTATTATTATTTTCCCAATTATTAAAATTATTTGACGGCACCACTAAGCAATTCTTTAGAGAAAATGGCACGTTGGTGTATAAAGGTTCGCCACCCCTGGCTTAGGGGATAGAGCGTTCGCCTTCCAACGCGGCGAACCGGGTTCGAATCCCAGTCGATGCGAATTCCGCATCCGGCTTGCACCGACCACAGTGCTGACGTGAAATATCCTCAGTGGTAGACGGATCACGGGTTAGATTCCCCTTGGAGTCAGGCTAATCATGGAAGGTATTCGTGGTTTTCCTCACCATGTAACGCAAACGAGGGTTAGTTCCATCCAAAAGTCCTCCACGAAGGCAAATTTCTCCCAATACTCGATCCAGGAGTTCCCTTGTCTTCTGAATTGGGTTCAAAATTACAAGGCTACGGCGTTGAACATTAGTAGTAGTAAACCCAAAAAAGTTATACCCTGTTATATTATTAAAAAAAGTTATATTAAAAGTTATATATAGCTGAATATAACTTTAAAAAAGTTATATTCAGTTACACGTATAGAACTTATTTTCCCTTCCTCCAAAGTCATTAAAAATGGAAACTATGAATCTTAAGTATTTTCTTGCTATTAAAATATTTTCTCAAGTTTGGTTTGTATAAATCTGTGAAATTCTTACTTCTAAAGCTTCATTTTACTAAAAATAAGAACTATTAGATAGATAAGTGCTATTAGATATAGGCACGATGTACCATGCAGTATAAGGGGATGTTATTCATGCGCACCCTTAAAAAAATAAAGTATAAGGTGAGTGTATGAACACAAATTTGAATGCCTTACAGCCTGAATGCGGTTAGACTATGAAAAAAAGGTATAACTTAAATGTTAGACAATCAAAGTAGCGAATATAAACGATGTGAGAGACTGCGTCTGATGCTAAGAAAAGGATTAGACATTAAAAACATAAGGCATTTAACATAAGGGAATTATATAGCAATTTACTTTTAAGAAGTAAATTTGAGATTGTTTCAAAGAGACTATGTAACAGTGTAAAATAAATAATATGTAACTCTAATCTAAGAAATATGTAATATGTAACTCTAATCTAAAGTTTTTAGAACCTCATACATATTTTGTGTATAAGCACACCTGTTACAAATTTATTAGTTTGAAATTAGTAACCCGTATGTTATCTGCACACAAAATATATCAATAAATATATTGATTTTTGTTTCATATTTTTTCATCTTAGAATTTTGAGAAACAATTTCGATACACAGCGGAGATGCACATTGCAAAAATGTATAATTATTGTGCATCTATTGATAAAAGCATAAAATTTTTAACATTGTTAGTACTTGATTTTGAGATATTAGGGGCATTTTATATTTTATATTATATATATATATATATATATATATATATATATATATATATATATATATATATATATATATATATATATATATATATATATATATATATATATATATATATATATATATATATATATATATATATATATATATATATATATATATATATATATATATATATATATATATATATATATATATATATATATATATATATATATATATATATATATATATATATATATATATATATATATATATATATATATATATATATATATATATATATATATATATATATATATATATATATATATATATATATATATATATATATATATATATATATATATATATATATATATATATATATATATATATATATATATATATATATATATATATATATATATATATATATATATATATATATATATATATATATATATATATATATATATATATATATATATATATATATATATATATATATATATATATATATATATATATATATATATATATATATATATATATATATATATATATATATATATATATATATATATATATATATATATATATATATATATATATATNATATATATAAAAAAAATTATAATCATTGACTTATACCCTTTTAGTTATAAAAAGTTTTTACTACTTGGTAATTATTAGTTCTATCGACTTATTTCGATTTTATTCGATGTAGTACATATAAACAAATATATACGAAACAATTCCTCTCTAGTGTATATACAAATGATATACCAGTACAAAACTGTACTTTTTTTAAATAAAGGCTTTAATCAAGCTTGATCTATTAAATCTTATTATTTTTGCTTTAATTTCATTCGATTCGGCGTAAAGAAACACATCGGATTCAATATTTCATTTGTTCTGATGGCGAATCTAAATACGTAAATAAGATTAATTTGTACTGTAGTTATATATAACCTAGATAAACTCTAAATAATCGGTTATACAAATTAGAGATTTATTTTATTCCATTTGGCATGAAAATTGATAGGACACAATAACTAATTTGCCTAGATAACAATATTCAAACCAATCCTCTTACATTCTCTCTTATCTCCGTATAACAATTAGAGATGAAATGTTAAATGCGTCAATATTATAAAACCATGTTTATTCGTGTACTAACAAAGATAAAAAAAAAATAATGCTTTTATCACAAAGTACAAATTTTTTTCCTAGCCGCAATTCCACAATTGTAGTTACTCTGGACCAACATGATCAAAAAGAGCAAATGATCAAAAAGGGGGACCGGAAAGTAATGTTTCGGTGCATTTGATATTTGTTATCAGGATTTTAATTTTAATCTATGATGCATTAACCCTAGATAAATCTTTCAATGCCGGATAGAAAATGAATCGAAATGGATAGAAAATTAATTGGTTTTTAAGACTAACGAATATTTAATGTGCCGAAACGACATTAATTTCCGGTCCCCTAATACATTATTTTTACTGAATTTGTGGTATTTTGAACAAATTAAAGTATAACATTTAACCTTTTCAATTTACTTTAGGTCTATATTTAAAATATCAAGAGGTTGCTTTTGTCAATGCATCTTAACCACACAAAGTCAAGTTAAGGTCTTATCAAATAGATAAAACACATTTTTCCAAGATTAACAGCTTACAATATGAATTAGGGTATTAGAGCCCTTTTCTGTTAAATATTTAGTTTAATTCTTAATTTTAGTTTAATTCTGTTAAATAATTATTCATTGAATATTGTGTGAATAGTTCGCAATATGAATTAAGGTAGAAAGAATTTTTTTTAAAATAATAGTATTTATAAATAATATTTCCAATTATAAGTCTCCCTAAAAAAATTTCATTGAATTATTGCACTGTTAATTTCAGTATTAATAATACTGAAATTAACATGAATTACGATAGTAAAGCATTTTAAAATTATAGTAATTATAAATAATATTTCTCGTTACTTGTCACCTTAAAAAAATTAAAAATTGAATTATTACACAGTTATATCTGGCAATAACAGTTAGCAACATAAGTTATGGAATTAAGGCATTCTTCTAAAATAATTAAAATTGTAAATAATATTTCCCGTCACAAATTTCTTTAAAAAAATTATGTAATTAACAGAATAACAAATCTTCACTTAAAAGAAAATATAAAGAAAACTAAATGGCATTGGAGGAAAAAAAAAGTTTCCCTTTTATTAAAAAAAATGAAACTTCATTCATAATTTTCAACATAATCAACATCATAGTATATATTTTACGATTGATTTGTAGCGGTAAGTCACGAGGATTTTATTAGTAAACAAACACGTGCCTCACAAACAACCAATCAGATACAGCTCATTACTAGTAACTATTGATTGATGAAGTAAATACACAATTTTTTTTATTCCAAAGATACGTGAAAATAGTGTGTATATCTCTCGTTCCTTGTGACCTGAGGCCACTTTAGAGATTTGACAAAGATTCGAAACAACCGTAAACCAGAACTAGCCGGCTAAAAAGGCGCCGGACGAGTTGTTTGAGCAGTTGTAGACCACATTTCAAGAAAGAATTTAAGTTTCGGATTGGTCACAATTTATTTCCTTATCTCGATTCTAAGATGTCAGATGATAAAGGGAAAAAAATTACTTTCTTATTGAGTTTAACAACCAAGACAAAATGATGTGCTAACAGATATATCAAAAAACTTAGGAGGTTATGTATCAGACAGCTTCGTTGTTTGAAATCAAAATCCTTTTAAACTTAATATTTGAAGTGTAATCCAAAAATAACTTGGCGTTGGCTTAAAAAATGTTTTTTTCCCACACTTCTAATTACGTCATTGAAACAATGTTGAAAAAATTCTGTCAGCATAATTAAAAATTTTCACACCGAGAAATAAAATTTGTTTCATAATTATTTAAGGCTTTCCTATTCGCAGACTTTAATATCCATATCTATGCAGAAACTTTAAAATTTAGAGTACTTTTTAATAAAGTACTGCAAAAAAAAAATGTCCACTTGGGGTCCTATTCAACAAGCAACCAATTTGACAAGCTTAACTCGCATCGCATTAACCGAAACAAATCCAACACGATTTATTAACCATTGTTTAAAGGCCTTGCAAATCACCAAAATTGCATTATCAACAGTCAGATTCTCAGCATATTTCTGAAAATGTTTTCAGGTAGTAGTGCTGACCTTTCACAGGAGATTCAAATTAACTCGCATCGCATTAACCAAAACGAATCCAACACGATTTATTAACCATTGTTTAAAGCCAGTGCAAATCAACATAATTGCATTATCAACAGTCAGATTCTCAGCAAATTCCTGAAAATGTTTTCAGGTAGTAATGATTACCTTTCACAGGAGAATCAAATTATCTGTGAATTCCCTGTATTCTGAATTTGGAACAGTTGGTACATTTAAATTGAACAGGAAGTGACTCGGAGCATCGTCATGGTGATTTCCCGAAGGTTTGTGATGTCGGGTCGAAATTTTCTGGAATATTTAATATTTAGGGCATAAAACAATGATATTCAAAAGATGGTCTAAGTTCTAGAGTTCTGTCACATTTTCGTGAATAATGGTCATTGATGGGCACCTATTGCTGACCTCTTCACTGCGTCAAAAAATACTTCGTACTGTTGTAAAACTAGTCAATCTATTGACTGACGATATTTATGTTAAGAATTGAGAAAAATAATGAAACAGATGGATGGCTATTAAATTGATTTAGAAAAACTAGCACGTTATTTAAACTAAAAATGAACAAAAAAAAAAGAAAAGATGGAGACTACATGTTTAGAATTGTTTGCAAATCTTTAAATATGTGTTCATTCACACATTCTGTTGCACATTTACTATTATAAACTCTTAAAGCATTTTTCTTGTATACATAGTTATACAACATATGCAGATTGATTACTATTATTTTAAATAATTAAAAATAGATTTTAATTTGTTTTATGCTAGCGCATATGTATATTGCTTATTATGTAAATAAATTAAATGATTTTCCTGGTGGTTATTCAATTACAATTACACATTTTGAAACCATTATGTTTTAAAATATTACAAAAACCTATGTTTTTAAAATATAAAAAAATATTTAAAGGAATGTATTGGTTGAAGAATTGAACACTATTTTCCCCCTATGAAATCGATTTTTCTAAATACTTTTACATAAATTGAATTTTTATTATATTTAGGAAGTTCATTGATATTAAAATCGTGTACTTACTTACATACTCGGAAACAATAAAATAGTTCGATAATTTGAATTATCATTTAGGGACTGATTTAAATTAGTGATTCTATTCAGTTGACTTGAATAACGTTCAAAATCGTTTCAATTCAAATTGTTTATACTAGAATTATTTTTTCTTAAAAAATTAAATTCAAGTACTTTTTCTCAGACTCTTACTTTGAATAACCATATCGAATTAAAAGGTACAAATAATTTGTTTTATCTAACAACTTCGAATTCGAATGATTCAAACATATTTACAACAGGGCCGGGATAGCCTGATTGGCTGGGCTCTGGACTCAGGTTCGTGTGAATGGGAGTTCGAATTCAGCCTGCCGAAGATTCCCCGTGTAGTAAATAGTTGATGCTAATCAATGAGCTTGCAAACCGGCTGGCATTGTAATGTATGCTAGTTTTTAAATTTATAAGCAATTCCGGGAAATAAGAACTTAAGGTTTTACTGATACATAAGCGTTATAACCATTATATAACCATTGTTTTATTAGGTTTCACTATTCCATGGCCATTAGCAGACATTGTTTCTATAGATCATGATTAAAACGGAGAAAATTCTTACAAAATTTAATTTATCAAAACTGGTCCTATTATTAAATAGATATACTTCCTATTATTAAATAGTCCTATTATTAAATAGATAGATATAGTAGTAATAGGAAGGTTTTCACTCGCGTCTAGGCATAAATAACTCAAAACAAAATTACGACATGGAAAATAAAATGGTTTAAAACAAGTATATCTATTGTAATTTCCCATTATTTATCACAATTTGATGGCATAAAATGATAAAAAAAAGCAAAGATTTTTATTCAGGGTAAAAGAAAAGAAAGAAACCTTGAAATTCTGAATAAAAATCAGTCTCAACCAAACAGGATATTCGATAAATGCTCAGAATATACTTAAATCGATCAGTCGACTTGTTTTAATTTATATTACGATAATAATTTTTAATTTTTTTTTATTCACCACTTTTTTTAAAGCAGCAGTATTTGGCTAAAAGGAGGGGAGTAGAAAAGGAAGCCTTGAAATTCGAATTAAAAATTAGTCTCGATCGATCAGCATCTTCCTTATAATAAAAACTATCTTGAAAAATTAATTTTTGATGCCGAAGTTAAAGGAGTAATTACCAAGTTTTGGGAAACAATATTTTATGAAACGAGCTTAAAAAGTCCTCGAAAAAATGCAATGAGCTGTAATGCGATCTTTTTGCTGAATGAAATTTATCTGTATATTATTCGTCTAATTTGACATCAAAATGTCAATACATTAAAGATAATCGCACCTTTAAAGTCGCCAACACTTCCTCCAAAAAGAAAATAATTGGCTTAAGGAGTCGAAGGAGCAGGGAGGAGATGATCCGTGCAAGGAATAATATTCACTGACCGTGGCCCGATTGCGGACTGCTTGGGGTTAGAGGTCGGTCTCTGGGAACGAAGAAATGGTTGGTAGAAAAGATACGAAAATCCTGATGAAACCGGAATAAGCCGCTTTTTAAAGGCGACCCCTTGTCGGAAACATTTAAAAAAGCTACTATTTTGTTGTCTACAACAACTCTTGCTTGGCATGTTTGTTACTATTTGACAAGGATTAATGAATTTTCATTATTGTTATTTCTCACTGGCGACGTTTGTATTGAATATAGTTTTTTTGAGATATAGTTTTACATCTCAATTAAGTAGTTAAAAAATTAAATATGTGATTTGGCAGTTGAGGACATTAAGTTACAATGTTTGCTTTTTCTTTTATTGAATTTTTTGTAGTGCTTTATAAGTTAAATTGGGAAGTGTCAAGTTTTTTTAAAAAGGCTTATTTTTTTTCGCTATGAAATTCAACCTTTGCGTGGTAATTTCGTCAAATTTTCACAAATAGATAACTGTTATTTACTCGACTAGGCAGCATTCTTCGAAATTTGTAAAATGCAAGATTGTCGTTTAATCAGAGACTGAGTAATCTGCTGAAAAAAAAATTGATCAGCTCACAGTATCTAAAAATTTCAAAGCAATTTTTGTAAGAAAATGATATTAATATAATTTTGCAATCAGCATTTTCTTAAAGGTAGTTAAGCATTATAAATTTGTCTTTTTTTACATTTTTAATAAATATTTTCGTTTTTGTGTTATTTACAATAAAAGAAATTTATAAAATAAACTAAATCAGTCTATCAGTAATAACAAAAAGGTAACTTAAAAATTAAAAAAATAATAATAATAACTGCATAACATTAAATTATTTATTTAGAACTACTAAATGCTCGGTATTTTTGCTTTTCAAATTGAGAAAAAAACCCACAGAAGTTAAAAATTACAAAATGAGAATTCAATCGATGAAATAAAGTTGCACTTTCATTTTGCATGCTTCTCAAAAGTTGTGATATTTAACATCAACAACTTGTTATGAACAAACATTGAAAACAAGAAAATCAAGTAATTAATCTAAAATAAAGATGGCCAGAGAAGAGGCCTCAAAAGTAAATTTGTCATATGTATTATATGTCATTTTTTTCAATTGAAACATTTCTCATTTATGCATATTTCACGAGGTAGTAAAAAACAAGAAGTATGTTTGAAAATAATTTGACTAATTTTTTTAACCACTAATTTAAATATAGATCATAAGAAAATCAGAATAATGGGTCTCATGAAGATCACGCTATTTAAAACAGATTCAATTTTTGAAAATTACGTTAGTTAAAAGAATTAAAGCTTACTAGTATCGTTAATCATGGATCTCAGATATTAGTCATTGTATTTCTATAACAATAAATTTCAGCCCAATATGCTATACGAGCTAAAAAACAATCTCAGAGACTGGCCACATTCTGCACCACTTTTTGAAAATTTAAATTGCTTTTCGTCGTATTCAAACTATTCTCGATCCAAAAAGTTACAAGTTAGACAGATTATTACGTTGTAGATTAGACAGATTCTCTGACAGATTCTTTTCCCCCCTACCAGAATGTTTTTTTTATTGCCGAAAATTAAAATATGTCCTATCCAAAAATAAGAAAATGAAAAATATTTTTGTCAGCAAGCAGTTTTTTGCTTGACCTATTGAAGGTGAAATATGCAATGTATTGTTCACTGCTCTCTAGTTTCCCCCGTAATATACCGCAAAGTTTTTTCTTTAAAAAAAAGAAAAAAAAACATCTTGATAACATTTGGAGTGTTAAGTTTCATAGATAAATTGCACTATTCTTTTTCTTCTTTTTTTTGTTGTGTGAGATTTTTTAACAGATATATTCTTTCGTATCACTGATTTCAAATCAGCAATCAGTTTCTTTCCCCAAGCAACAGATTTTTTTTTAAATTGACATTTTTAGTCTATTTTTTGTCGATATTTACAAGTTTACAAAACGTTATCTATACCAAGGGAGTCGCATAAATGTTGGGACAAACTTCTAGAGGAGTTAGGACTATTAGGATGAAAAATGGATAGGAGCCCATCTCCGGAAATGTTGTCATAAGCCGTTAGGAACTGTTTCTTCGTGTTCTTCTAAACAATATAATATAGAAGTGTCCCTAGCATAGTATGACTGTATTTCCAGGCATCGGGTTCCTATCCATTTCTCATCCGGATGATATGTCTCAACTCCCCTAAAAGTTTGTCACATAATTTGTGCAACTCCTTGCTGTATGGCTGCATGCAACGTTTTCAACAAAAATTACAAAAAACGTCGATTAAAAAAAAAAACTTGTACTTGTAAGAGCAAAACTACTCTCAGATTCGAAATTCCCATATTCGAATTAGGCAAGATCAAGTTTTTGTATAAATGCAACAAAAAATTTGTTCTCCCGTCTTATCAGAATTGTACCTATGTAAGAAACAATGTACTACAGATAACTTTTAAAATCGTGTGGCATCACTCGTCAAATATCAAATTTTCTTTACTCATCTGGTGAAATTTGTGTCGTAAGCGTCACGTCATACGAGTCAAATTATAATGCAAAATCTTCCATCTGATACTTTTAAAAGTAAAGGTTATCTGTGCTATACTGTTCCTTATAGAAATTTATTACATTTATCGAAAGATTAATTGCGTAACAGGTCAGTTGAAACTTTATTTCAAGTATGAATCATTATAAACTTATTGCTGACCTTGCAAGGAGTATTACGAAATTTTTTTTCTTCTTTTTAATGCTATCAGGAGGCCTGAATCATTCCAAATTATCAGTGGCGATAACAGTACTGGACAATGACAGAATTTATTAACACCCATCATTTCTCATTAATTCGAATTATTCTCATCTTTGTTAAGCTGAGCGATTCTGTAAAAAAAATATTTCGAAGCCTGACGTCGGAGATTACTTTAAAAATGGGTCCAACAACCTCATAGTATCAAACCTTAATATTTATTTTGGGCAAATTATAGCTTGTATAGAAAAATGTTCCTTAAAATAATAATTTCCGATTTAACAATGTCCAAATTATTGATTGATTGACGCGTTTGAAGCATGTAATTCCCGTATTTCGCTTTGTCAACGATTTCTTTGGATTCTACGGTACTCCCTTTTAAACACCCTAATTAGATTTTTATATATATTTAGATATAATAAATGCATCTCCAATAATGAAGTTTCTCATAGTATATTAAGTAAATACTAGTTTGTTTCGCCCCCTGCTCGCTGGCCCTCGCCAACCCCCAAAATTGCTTTCGCAGTTCATTTCGGATTGCTTCACAATCCGTTGCTCGCTTTGCTCGCTCATTGGATACGTTCTTAACGTCTAGCTTTTGTATACTTTTTTGAACACTGAAGTTCCGAAAACTTTTCACTGTAGAAAATTCTAAACCTGTGCATTTCAATATTAATTTGAAATTGCAAACAGTTCGCATATTTTTCTTAATCACACTATTCTAAATTTCAGCTGTTGAGAAAAGTAACTGTTGTAAGTTTTGTTTTAAAGTCTTTCCCACCAGAGGACTAAAACCATGTGTTGTAAAGCAATATGAAATAGTACTGATCGCCGGATGTAAAGCATCGGCTTCCATGAAGATAATTTTGTGAGAATTTTTTTGATAATTCGGTGAGAATTCACCCGATTAGACATATGATGCTCACTACGTGCTCTTGCGCGCCGAATCCTATCAATTAAAAATGAAAACTGTTGCCAACGCGAGAAAAGAAATATCATCGGTTTTATTGATACATACGTATTAGCGTTTTATATAATATAGATAGATTAGATTTAGTTAGTATTAATGCAGCACATAATTTGTATCTTATTGTTTCGTGCATTCATATTACACCTAGTAATCAAATGATACGATATTTAGTAAACAAAGAAGATCCAGATATCTTTGCCTGCCATCACAAAAAAAGAAGAAAAAAATCTATCAATATTTGCCTCTAAATGATTTATTTATCCTTTATGGAACGATATTTATCAGAAATATTTATTTATAATAACTAGGTACTGTTCTCAGTTATTATTCTGTTTGCTATTTAGATTATTCAGAAGTAAAGTTTTAAAACTAAAAGTGCTGTTCTTCATATTATAAAGATGTTGCAGGATATTACCTTATTGTGCAACATTTATAATAAATATTTCTAATTACCGTTTTAGCACTATTATACGGTAATTTATAATTACTTTTTTAATCTGTTGCATTTATTTTTCTAATAAATTTTATGCAAAAACTGAGTTTAGCTAACGTTTGAAAAAAAAATGGGTACTTTTCGGAAAGCCGGGTGCTAGTGAAAAATCGCTAACATTCGGCAGGCAGGATACCTACCAACTACTACGTAATGATACTTTTTTACATGTTAAGTTATCGGTAATGATTACGATATTATGGTATTCAGTAATTATAGTTATCAATTATAGTCGCGATATTATCGTATTGGATAATAATTATTAATAAAGATCGTGATACTATAGTATTTCATGTATTTACGTGTATACTGATGACGGTAACAGACGATAATTTGATATACTGATGACAGTAATGGACGGTAAATTGCCTTTATCGACACTATAATCTAAATATAAGGTAAGGTTGAAAAACAAGGAATTTAGTTTAAATGAATTATAATTAAGAAGCGGGAAGATATTTTAAAAAAGAATTTTAATAAACAATAATAGAGAGCGACAAATATTTTAGAGCGAAGTGTTCTATTTACGTATCAAATCTCTGCTGCCACTTTTTTTTAAATATAAATATTAAACTTTTCTCCACTGTGATACGATTAAACTTATGCGAACCTTACATAAAGTGATTAAGAAACAATTTGCAGTGGTAGGTGGCCGCAGTGAACAGGGGGTGGAGCTCCCTAGTAAATGCCTAATTGGTAGAAAGAAAAAAAGATCCAAAAAAAAAAAAATAATAACAATTTTAAATAGAACAGTATATTTAGCTTGCTGAAATGTCTCATAATTAAAAACTTATATTTCAAACAAATTACTTTTAAATTACTATAAAATTAAAAAAAAATACCAAATAATCTTATGAAAATTTATATTTACATTCAGTCATTCAAAATGCTTTCATTGCAAATCAATCAGAATTTAAAATTACTCCACGTAATAGAACTCAATTCAATTTCTGCTAAATTTCGATTAAGAATTTGGAAAAAAAAAAACAAGAAAAGAACGCTTGAATGGACGTAAATATCCTAAAGGTGTTTACTATCCCCTTTATTAAATGCAAATGGGATTCCATTTTCATTGAATAGTGAAATAAACTATATAACCTCTGGCTGTAAAACTAAACTATAACGAATCTGGTACAAGAAAGAGGCGTTGCTCAAATTATACCAAATAACTTATTAACGATGCTTCAATTAATAATAAACTGCCTCTCAGATATTTTGTGGCTAGATTACTTTCAAGGTGGACCTGCATTAAGGAAGGGGGAAAATAATCTACTTAATTAAGTTGTTCAAGTATGAGATTTTTTTTTATCCAGATGGTATTTTTATTTTTTATTTTATAAAAATTAAAAACATTCGCGAAAAACTTTTAATTCTGAAAATTTTTATTACTTCATTATTTATTTCAATTATTAATTCCGTTTGATTCTTATTCAAAGAACCAAGTACATCAATAACAAAAATAAATTAATTATGAGTCAAATTGTTTTTTACTAGACGCATAGAAGACACTTTATTATTTATAAAAATCTTAATGTCTTTCACATAGCAGTTTCTTAAAAAAAAAAAATTTGAAGCAGTTTTTCGACATACTAAACACCCTGGTAAAGAAACTTTCGAATCTGCAGTGCTATTTTCTCAAATCCCAATTTGTCTGCAACATCAAGGCAGTCACGTAAAGATAATTATGGTTAAAATTCAGTTTAGTATACATATATCAAAATTTGCAAATATACTATTCATAAATACTTTTTGCTATTTGAATTTAAGTTGTAAGACAACGAAACTTAGCTGGAATAATTCTTATACAACAGTTAAGTCAGAAATCAACAGCAGAAAATATTTTTATTTTTATTTTTTTGTTCCTTGTGGTAATCTCTCAATTCAGTTTTTTAATTTTGATTAGAAACGATTAAAATTTTTCTTCATTACAACTTTTCTTTTATTTGGACATACCTTGGTATTTGAGAAATAGTATATACGAAAAAACACCCTGATGAAATTCATTAGAAAAAACTAGCATTGATATTTAAAGATAAACTTGAAAAAATATAATTTTTTTTTTGAAGGTTAAATGAAGTTGATGACTAATATAAAAAAGTTAGAAAATTACCTTACAATTAAATGAAAATTTAAAATTGAGGAATAATTTAAATTCCAAGAATATTCGCCTCGACTTTCCGAGTGCTAACCCTAAACCAAATATATAATGAATTCTTTCGCTTATATATTCCTTGCCTAAACTACAGCATTCATTTCATTGTTACCGTTCTAGATCTTTCCTGTGTTAACCAATACATTTCGTTGTTTTCCGTCACCACTCTTCGTCCTTACAGCAAAAACAACTTCACGTGAAAGGATAATTGGTTGTTTCTTCCATTAACGTCTTGGTGTTATTTTATTTTCAATTGAATATTTCCCAATTGTGGCAAAGTTTGTAAATATTTACGCTAAAAATTAAGTCGCAGTTCTGGTGAGTTGTCTTCGAGGAAGTACTTGTCAAATTTACTTTCGCTTTTGAGTTGTGATTTAAAAATAAGCATTATCAAATGTAATTTTAAAAATAAACATAATC
The DNA here is from genome assembly GCF_043381705.1 of Parasteatoda tepidariorum. Taxonomy (NCBI): domain Eukaryota; kingdom Metazoa; phylum Arthropoda; class Arachnida; order Araneae; family Theridiidae; genus Parasteatoda; species Parasteatoda tepidariorum. Next base: position 46,920,577 of record NC_092210.1, on the reverse strand, counting down.
AAATGCTATTTTAAAAATAAACATAATCAAATGCTATTTTAAAAATAAACAGTTTGATTTTACTTTTTTTATAATGCCAATTTTGCTCAAATATTTTATTGTTTTATTCCTTAGTAATGTGAAACACTTTAAAAACGAATAGCTGTAAATGAAGGATTTGAAAAATAACGTTCGGTAACTCCGAGGTATTCATTAAAACCATTAAAATTTTTGAAAAAGTGTTTTTTTCTAGTTGGTTTCTAAGATTTATTATCTTTCAAAACAAACTTTTCTTTTTCTCTTTTAAGAATTCCTAGCACAATATTTAAATAAGCCTAAGAAAAAAAATGTCTTCACATTTTATTTAAAAGAGCATTTTTTAGAGAAAAAAAACAGTTCTTTCCTAAGCAAAAATAAAAAAATCACAAATAATAAATAAAATTAAAGACTTGGCACTAAACAGGCATATTTCCGGCATTCTAAAAATTCATGCTTAAAAACTCACTTTTAAAATCGTATAAAAACCACGACGAACAATTTACATAAATTTTAAAATGCTTATAATGATTTAAACATTGTAAATTACGAACTTTAATTCTCTTCAAAAACGCGAAAATGCTTTACCTAAACTTGAATAAACATATAAAGCTCTCTTTTATCCCTAGCCGAATTCCTGAATAATAAAATGAAATAAATTTTTGGAAACTAAATTTTTCATGGACTAAAATAAAAATATTTGTCCAAATTATTTCTTTAAAATTATAATTTATTATTTTTTTATTAATTTTACTTAAATGAAAAGCTTAGGTAGCATCATTTTCAAAAGATGTGGAATGAATTTTGTGTGGTTAACGAAGTTAATTATGAAAATGATGCGCCCTACGTTTTTCGTGTAACAAAATTGAAATTTATCTCTTTTTTGTGACAAGCTTAAATATAATTCTAAAAGAATTTATTATATTATCTGTTTTCCTTTTAGATTTGTGTCTATTAGCATGCTCATGTCAAGAAGTGTTCGAAATTTCGATTGGTGATAAAGTGATTTCAAATTTTGTTTGAAACATTTAGGAAATGATCAGAAATTTAGTCATTTGACACAGAGCTCCAATCAACATTTCAATACTGTAGCTAGTCGGAATTCTGGCAAAATTTCGATTAACAATAAAATTATTTTGGTGATAATATTGAGACAAATTCGGCTAGTAGCAAACGGGAGAGATTGAAACTTACATTGCCATTGAACTTAAGTTAAAAACCGAATTCTATTTAATAGATATAATTTAAAGTTTTAATTGATCATTAATTGCAGATAACTGGTTTGTCTTGAAATGGCGAAGTCTGGCTTTGTAGATAAAATGGGTGTATTTTCTTCTTTTTGTACTGAACAAACATACATACACATACATATACATACATGCACATACATATACATACATGCACATACATATACATACATGCACATACATACATATGTATACATACATATGTATACATACATATGTATACATACATATTATATATAATCTGAATAAATGGTCAAGGAAATAAATGTGTTATATTAGGTACATTAAGAACCAATAGTTTTCCATTTAGAGGCGCCAGACACTGTTTTTATGTCACTCTATTCAACATTAAAATAACAAAATCGCTTGTTAAAAAGCTGAGTATCAATAAACAGGTCAATATGTAATCCACATCATATGAATCGAATAAAAACAAAGGCGCCGATAGGCTGTTTGCCTTAGCAAGATAAACGCTCGTGGCCGAAGAGATTTCTGATGAAATATTGATACCGCCTTACGCACCAACTTACGCTATATCGTCATTCGTTACGTGATTAGAATTTCAAGTGCTTAAAAATATGCATGGTTATTACGATTTATTCTTCTTTACGCAAAGTATAAAAATTACTACTATATCTCTCAGAGGACAGAATATGAATAGTGTTGGAAGTGGTCCAAATAAATTTTTGAATATTATTTTTTTGCCCTTAAATACGAAAAGGTTAAGAACTTACGTAGATATGAAACAGGTCTAAAAGAAAGGTTTCTTAATGTAAGGTTTCTAAACCCATACGGTTCAAGGGCATTTGAAGGTATGGTAGTTGCACGCAATTTTCATCTCTTCTATAAAATCCAATCAATTACAAATGCTAAGCAAATTTTATAACTTTCTGCAGATTTATTTATTTTTGTTCATAGTTTTGCTTGGTTATAATTGAGAGCTGAGAAGAAAGTATCATTAAAAAAAAATCGTAAAATGTAGGGTTTCAGAACATGTTATGGTAAGCTGCGAATACATATAATTTCCTTCTGCCAGTTAAAATAAGTGCCACTGTTTTTATTATCATATTTTGAAAACCTTATGTTCTAAAGTGACTGAAAGGTCATTTAGAATCTACTAATTTAGAATTTTATCCCTAAGCTCTTCAAAATAGAAGTACTTTTAGGTAAGGAGTCATCCATATTAGCTGTGGAATAAGGGGAATCGTGATGCTGTGACAATGGGGAGGGAGGGGGTTACAAGAAACTAGTGACTTCTTAAGATAAAAACATTTAAAACAAGCAAATTCAATACTTTTACAACATTAGCTTTTATATTTTTTCAAATTTTCATCAAAATATATAATCATTCTTATTCTCACTGATGTCATTAAAATACGCAAAAAAGACTGAAATTAATATTTGAAATATAATCTATAACATACGATAACTGTAGTTTACTATAACTGTAGTTTTATTCCTGGGGAATTTGGAGCGGTCCGTTTGATATTTTTCTCTACAAGTTTAACAGTTCCCGAACTGATAATAGGATTTAATTTTTTTTATTACATCGTAATCCCTGTACATTTTTTCACACACAATAGTAATTTCACGTTCCTAAATCTCATACTTTTTCAGTAGCAAACCAAAATGGAACGTTAAGTTGAACACCCTAACCAGCGGCCATTTACTATTTATTAGATTCTTTTTTGAATATACAGGGTTATTCATAATTCCCTCCGCCTGTAAACGCCACTTTTCTTTACTACAACTGGCTTCAGTGGTACATGTTACTGCCATCTATCGGCAACAGCTTAAATTAAAACTTGAATACTTTCGGAATAATTTCATATGTTCTTTTTCGCCATATTCGTCTTCGTTTTTTTTACTATAACGCTTCGAAACCCCGGAGGGAATTATGAATAACCCTGTGTAATATATATATATATATATATATTTTGATTATTTGCGTTGATAACAATTATATTGCTTAAATAATACGTGCGCATCTAATTGATTGGTATAGAAAACACAAGTCAAACAACAGAACTTTAAGAGAATACTAAGCAAAATCCGGAAATAATATGAATTATCGTAATATGAATTGGCACAAAAGATTGCAAACTCGCAATGCTCGCATTGGGAGTCACGTCTATTTTGAGAGTCCAATCTATATCTTAATAAAACTGCTATTTACTCCCCCCCCCCAAAAAAAAAGTCAATTTATTTTACTTTCAAAAATAACTAACTCATATCTCTATTTTTAATAGGGTGAAAATAAACTTTCAAAAATGCTTCCGGGTTCCTTTGTTAATTCCGAATAACGTACCAGTGGAACCAGTATTGCCAGATGAGGCTATAAGTAGCGGATTGGGTGTTTCTTTAAAATGTTCTCGGTACTAAAATTCCAACTGTAACTCGCAACTATTTGGGTTACTTTTTCACCAAATCTTAAAAATGATCTTTTTTCCCTATTAAAAGATAATTTTTCTTCTTCTCTGTAACATAGTAAAAGGACTGTCTGCAATATTCCCCCCCCCCAGCTTGTTTTACTGAGGAAAGAGAGGGGAGGGGGGCTGCATTTTCACACTCGAGATAGTGTTTTAAAGATTTTCCATCAGGTCAGGCGAGTTCTTCGCTGTCTTGGTGATTAATAAATAAAATTAAGCATATCTAAAGATATAAACTAAAAATATAGACAAATTTATTTTCAAAAAGAAAAAAAATTTGAAATGAGAAAACCCTTGCATATTTTTGTGTAAAAGATAAAACTCCTCTATGTGCACTTAGAGTTGAAATACCTCCATGTATGGTGTGTAATTAATATCACTTTTTAATGTTAATATATAAAGACAAGTTAGTAATTTATTAATTAAAATTTTAATTTCTTTATATTTGGGTTACAATATGTTCGAATTCGCCATTTTAAACTTCCTTTTCTGGCAATACTAAATGGAACGTCCTTTAGTATAATTTGTCCATGGAAAAGAATGTTTCAGTTAATTGTCAAAAAATTGTGAAAACCCATTCAAGTATTAAATTATTTTGAATTTAAATAACAAGAGTAAAAGACGGAAATTCTTATTCAATAGAAGAAATAAGGCATCTCAAAAATCAAATTAATAGACATGCAAATTATTCGTTTATCTTTTATACGCATCCACCTCAACTATTCATTAAAAAAATGCACTGAAAATGTTAGGGCAGCCCTGAGTTAGACAGACAGTCCAAGGTTGAGAGACTGAGTAGTATTTTAAAAAACGGAACTTACATTACACAGGAAGCATATGTTGCGAGGTCAGAGCCCTCTGTTGGAACGAGCACATATCAGCGCATATTAATTTTTCATTCCATTCCGCAAATGCAAACAGAAACAAATTTAATAAACGACGATGAAGTGAAAAATTATATGAAATTCATTTGATTTATATAAAACGTCACAATGATTACATATTTATTTAAAGCGTTTATTTTTATAAGTAGATGTTAGTGAAAACTGTTAGTTTTGGCATGTAATTAATTACTTTATTTTGATTTTTTTAAATTTTCATTTTTGTAAAACAGTTTTTTTCTTGTTAATCACTAATTTATTTCGAAGTATTCATCTGAATAAATTTTTTTTAAGTTTTGTTAGTTTGAAAATAATTGAAGTTTGAAAATAATTGAAGTTTTAAAAGCCATTAGAAGAATTCCAGAACAAGTACTTTTAACCCTTTGAAGCAGATGGGACACCTCTGACCCTTTTGTACATTTTTTCTTACGCTCTAATTGCAAGCAAAAATATGTTTTGATATTCTTTAAATATTAAAAAATAGTCTAATAGTAAAAAAAAAAAATTCGTTAGATTATCGGGATTATATTTGTACTAAAATATAAAATTCAAAAATGTATTTTGGCAAACTTTTTTTCATTCATATTCAAAAATTTATCAATGATTTTGCATATTAAAGAAATTTCAATGATGAATAACTGTTTAGCTTAGATCTAAATAACTGCAAATAAATGTAAATTTTAAAAATTATTGTTTGGAAGACTTTTCCATTGTAAGAAAAAAGACAGGTGTTTTACGCTGTATTTCATAACCATAATTAAAAGTGATAAACATCATATTTTTCACTTATATTGACTTAAATTAGTACAAACTAATGAAAAGTACGAAAAATATGTTTAATAAAAATTCTGAGTCAAAGGATTAAATATGATCTACCATTTCAAATTATTGCTAATAAATTTACATTGAGTTTTTATTAAAAGAAATTACAATGTGATGTTTATTATTGTTTGCTTATAGAAATTTTTGTTTTGTATTTGCTTCTAAATCTTTAAAAAGAGAAAATGTATCAAAATTGTATACCAAATTTAAAAACGTTATTTATGATAGAAAAACAATTCTAAAATGTTGATATTTTTTAATGTATGTACAAACATACTAGTCCCTAATTTTAGCTATAAAATCTTTTAATTAGAAATTTTTAAAAGTAGAATAACTTTCCATATTTATATTATGTAAGGTAATTTTATCTATTATATTCTCATATTATAAGCAGAAGAACAAATCAAAGGAAAGGTCTTTATTTTATGGTTTTATAATTAAACAATGCATTATATTAAGTTGAGTTATAAATTGTAGAAACATTTGTATCATAAAATATGTAGCAAGCTGGGACGCAGAAATGTAATAAAAGTTTTCCTCGTAACTGATATTTTAGTATTTCGTTAGTTCATGATAAATTTAGAATGTTCTGGATTAATGGCATTACTGCCAGAATAGGTTATACTCAGAGAGACCAACAGCTCCGGATTTGGCAAAATATTTAAAAAAAAAAAAACTATTTCGGTTAATTTTACCAACTTTTTAAAAGGCACAACACGGGTTAACTGCAACAAAGTGGCGTATGACATTAGCCTCTGAATTATTTAGAAGCAGTGGTGAGTCAAAACCCTATTAATCCAATTTACTAAACCAATTATTATACATTAAAGCACTACTATTCGAAAATACTTAAGCGCTCTATGGAGCAAGTTTGAATATACTGCGCTTAACTGGCATTATTACTGAATCAAACAAAGTAAGTACCTATTACACTAGTCCAAAACAGAAATGGAAAGGAAACAAATTAGAAGTTTATTAGAGTGATACTCATATTTACCTGGGTCTCTGATTAGAGTGGATTAGATTGAGTATGAAAATCAGAATGAAAAATATACTACTAGTGCAGGAAAGCTAACTGCTGTGCTTTATGCAAAATATTTCATAAACTAGTAGAAATTAAATTTTAATCGATTTTTTTGTATAGAATTTCAATTGGTTTTGTTAACTGGAAAAAAAATCTTGTCTTACAAGACCTTTTGCCTTATTTATATGTGTAATGCTACGCATAGTAAATTTAAAAGTTTCCAATACCAGAACTATGCAATAAAAGGCAAATTTTACTACTAGTTGGAAAAAATTTGCCCACAATGCGAAGCAAGTTGACATTTTTGCTAATAAGGAGTTTAAGCTTTAGAGACGATTGTTATTTGCCATACTAAATCATAATAGCATTATAAACCATTTACAATTGTCATATAATTTTATAATAATGCCTTGCAAAAAAATATTTTTTTTATGATCGGCTACTAAAGGAAACGGCTAATAAAATTCAGACTGAACATTAGAAAAAAGGAAAGCTAAAGAAGCTTCAACGAGATTTATATTTTTAATTTGACGTCACATTTCAGATGGAGAGAAATCAGCATTGACGTTCAAAAATTGAAGGGGATGTAATAAAAAAAATCGTAAACAATATTATCTGAATGCTGGTGATGGCCATTTAGTTCAAATCAATGGTTGCAAATTTCGAAAAGTCACGATCCGATTTAATTTCTAAGCCAGGAGGTTAAGATAAAAATCATCGATTTGTAATTTGTGATGCATTCAAGGTCAAATAAAATCATTAAAGGTCAATGTATAATACCGCTATTGCCCTTTAATTGCAAAACTATGGAGTTTGATTTCAAAGCGTATATTTAACTTCAAAATACCTGTAGATTTAGCGTCAAATAATTTGGTAATTATTTTAATAATCTTTTATGTTTCATCGTTAGAAATTATTAAAATTACATGCCTAAAAATTTACTATAACAATGAAGGGGTTCTTTTCAAAAGCAAACAGTTCAATTTTTGTCTGGATTTCCAAAGATATATTAGGCAATTGGACGAGTTCTGTCATAGCAGTGGCTTCTAAATTTTCAGAATATTTTGTGATTTTAATGCTCTTGGTTCGATACAGTATGTGTTAAAAAGCAAATTTAAGATAAGAAAATTAGGCTTAAAATATCAAATTCACAATAATTTTGAAAAATAATTTCAAAATTGTAATAATACTTTGTACATAAAGTTACAATAATAAATACTTAAAAAAATTTAATAGCATTTTTATAAAAAAAGCGCAATACTGCATTTTTAGAAAAAAATTACAACGCTGTGATCGCCACTAAAAAGTAAAAAAAATCACAGGATTGTAAAATCAGCTGTTTTTAAAAGCAGATCTGTAAGAACTGAATCATTGCATGCTAAAGACAACTTTTAATAAAATTACGATCGCTGTTTTGCAAATTGAATTTTTGTTAAGCAAAAGTTCAAAATAATAAAAAATTATTTTTCTTAAATTTAATATTATCTATCGATTACGACATTAATGCTGTATCATATTTGTCTAATATTTGAAATCATGATTTTTTTCGAAAATTTTTTTACTCTTAACTGTACATTCACTTGTTTGGTATGGCGTAACTACTTTCAGATTTTAATAATCTCATTTTACTATTCATGTATTTTATCCTACTGATGAAACGTACCAAAAAGCGTATCGGTTTTTCATACATTTTTACCATGTGATTTTAAGTGTTTTTATTGAAATTCAATTTCGTCAAAAGGAATTACTTTTGTAATGTTATAATCTTTTTTTGTTTTGTTTAAATGATTAGAATTTTCTGTTTTAATTCTTGCATTTTCAGAAAAAATTTAGTATCGCATTACCACAAAAAAAATTACAGTCTCGCATTACCACAAAAAAAATTACAGTCTCGCATTACCACAAACAAAATTACAGTCTCGCATTACCACAAAAAAATTACAGTCTCGCATTACCACAAAAAAATTACAGTCTCGCATTACCACAAACAAAATTACAGTCTCTCATGACCACAAAAAATTACAGTCTCGTATTACCAGAAAAAAATACTAAATTGCATTACCAGAAAAAAAAATACTAAATTGCATTACCAGAAAAAAAATACTAAATTGCATTACCAGAAAAAAAAATAATAAATTGCATTACCAGAAAAAATCGCTATTATAAAAAAAGTTATACTAAATCAGAATAATTCTTTGAATTGTTTACTTTGAGAAAGTGGTGCCAATAAGACTACCATCTTAATTAAAACACTTGAACAAATATAAAGTCACGGTCAGAGAGAATATTTTAGGTTGAGGTCCCTTACAGTGTTGCAACGCTTCTCTGCTAACAATACATATTGACATTTTCTCATGAAGAAATAAACAGATTTTGAATGTTTTCTTCGACAATTACAAATGAGATGTCGGGATAAGAGGTAAAGCGGTATTTATTTATTTATATTTTCTTCTGCATGATTTGAGTTTGAAGGAAATGTCAAGAAAATTTGCATTGTTTGACGTGCAATTTTAAAGAGGTCATTCACTATGCAAAGAAGTTGCGAAGGTCCATTTTTTTTTCCTTTCACTTTAAAACACATTTATTTATTATGGTAATTGAACATTTTTATAAACTCCAACTGAGATAATATTTTAAAGCTCTGTGTGACAGTTTTTAGATAAAGATATAGTAACTGCTTGTACACAATTTGGCAGCTTATAAAATGATTCATAGTTAAATATCAGCGACATGAGGAAAGAGTAGAAACCTTTTACAATTTCTTAAAATGAAAAGCGGTAATTAATTGTATCTACTCATAAACTCTAATAGTACAAAATTAGAAATTACTGTGCCAAAATACGTTTTTCAGTTTTTATTTTTAAAAGAAGCTATAATCATCTTCAGCCTAATCCTTGATTTTTAATAATCATAAAAATGCAGTACTAGAAATGTGCCGGGATTTAAAATTTTGCTGGGTCTGGTTCCAGGCAAAAATTTAACCCTTTTACCCCGGGCTTTTCTGGGTACCCAGCAACCAGTCCTGTACCGTGTACCCAGTAAAATTTGGATTTATTACCCGGCCGGTTCCGGTTAATGATTAAAGTATTGTTACCATGCCGGTACCATGTACCCGGTAAAATTTTGATTTATTACTCGGCGGATATTATAACATTTAAGCAAAACACTATTTAAAAATCAGATATTTTTCCAGTGAACGGGTATTTTTTACGATATAATTCTGTGGGAATTTATTGCGTGCTTAAAAAATAAAACCAGGCATTTATTTTTCGTTAGTCTTAAGCCTAAATTTTAAAAATATTTCTAAAAAAAAAATTGGAATAGTTGTTCATAAAATGATTAACGTTACTATGAAGTGGAGACACCGACTAATAGTGGAATTTGATTTACTTAAATTTGAAATCCGGTACTCCGGATATCCGGTACTCAGTGTCATTAAACCGAATGGCTAATAATTATTTTAAAGAAAATATTCTTACGTGTAGCATAATATTTGATTTATAATGAAGGATAAAGTACCATTAAATAGAATGATAAACTCTTTATAGTTGAACTTAAGTTATAAAGTTATAGCTTTTTTTTTACAGTACAGTGTATGAGTTTTATTTTTGAGATAATTAAAAGGTTTTAAACATATGTAGCTTATGCCAGCGGAAAAAAACCTTGGCCTTGTTTACTTTTACAGCCAATAACCAGTACTTTTTAAATTTTATAATACAAATTGAACACCAATGCATAACAGTACCGAAATCATTGTAATACTTATGTTTTCATTGATTGCAGAGTGGGTAAAAATAAAAGGTTGCAGAAAGGAATTTTCTTATTGCTAAACACACATTTAGCGACAAATTCAAGTTGTCTAAAAAAATTGTTTTCTTAAAATGTTAAAAAATTGTTTTTTAAAATTTCAAACGCAGTTTAGAGAATCGTGTTCTAAAATAAAGTTACAAGTCTGCGGGAGATGAGATAGATTTATCTAATACTCGAGGAAAGAAAATATTTCCTAACTAACGCAAAGAAGAAAAAAAAGAAAAACTGGTCGCAGTGTAATTAAACAATAGCTAAGTGTGAAAAACGTCCAAGTCAATTTATTTCAGTGTTCAAAGTCATTAATATTGATTAAGATTTCGAAGGAAAAAATGAACATTTATCATTTTTAATTGCCATAAAGACGTCAACTAATATCCAACCTTAACGCAGATACAGTGCAAAACCAAATTATGAGAGGAAAAGCGCCGAAAAGGAAATATTGCTTTCAAAAATCAACTCAAATGAGCGAAAAAGGTAAATGACTTGACTTAAGCGTTGGGAGGAAAATATAATAACGAAGGCTTTAAAAAGGTAATACACATTCAAGAAACCGATTCGTTACGTGCAAATAGTTTTAAACGAGTGGTTCGTAAAGTTGTCTAGAAATGGAACGAAGTAAACACTCGAAAACACTTCGTTATTATTCCGTGCGCATCAATCAAGTCAAGAAGTTCGAAAAATTCTATATATTTCAAATTGGGAACAAGAATTACGAAGATCGAAATTTTAAGATATGAAAATACCACTTAGTCATTGGTTAGAAAAGGTAACAAGTGATTAAAAAAATATAAGAATCCTTCGTCATCGAAATGATTGTCCTATTTTAGTGTTTTATTTGCCCCATTTATTGTTCGATAGTTCGATACCGTAATAATTGTCCGATTTAGAAAAATACTTTTCATCTCAACATTTTATTTGATAAAAAAAATATTTAATAAAATTTGTCAGCAAGTCTGACTTGTAGCTGGGAAAATAATCAGTAATAATTATCAATAATAATAACCTGAAAAAAAAATAATCAAAACAATTGTATTCCTATTTTTAATAATTCAAAATAACAATGATTTAAGAAGATAAATGTATTGCTTAAAGTGCTTTCCCCTTTTTTTTTGCTTTCAAATTTTTGATTTGGCCTATCGACGAATGTAAGTTTTTAATGAATACTGAAACTTCAATGCAAACCAACTATTATGTATTATATATGAATGCTTACTGCGTTGCGCAACGTGAAAAATACGTATAGAAGTATATTTCTGATTGTACTTGAGAGGATGCTATATCGCGGGAGTTATCTTTCATGGCAAATTCTCGTTTATAAGTAATTTAAAATGTGAAGTATAGTAAAAGTCAGTTCAGATAAACCTAAAGTTAACCATGAAATTTCAAATGCCGAAACATTTTTTTTCTCCAAAAGCGTAAACAATTGCAACAATGCAAACAATTTATTGCAGGATTACTCGGAATTGAGCAGTGCTTGAAGTAATCCTATAGAAATTTGTTTGCATTTTCGTTATTTTGTAAACATTTTCTTATCATTTGAAACTTCGAGGTTTACTTTAGGTTTGCCAAAACTCTTTGCTCTAAACCAATGAATATGAAAGAGAATTTGCCGTAATTTCTTCCCCCCCATAGTGTAGTGTTCTTTTAAGATCGTGATTTGCATCAAAACAAATTAGATGCAAATAATATTTCCAATGTGCAAAAAATACTTTTAAAATAAAATTTTTCGAAAATAATCACAGCCTTCACTTTTTATTTTAAAAAGATGACTTTTTAAAATTTTTACCTCTCCATTTATTTGTTGTTGTCTTTGATATAGACCTATAATTCCAAAATATATTTTAATGTCCGTTATAATTGTTTCAATAATGAAGAGTCATTAAGCCTTTTAATTTTATTTTAAAACATATTTGAGAAACGTTGTTTTAATCGCGCAAACAAGATTTTAGCTGCTTAAAGTAGCTTCATAATTTTTCATAATATTTGTTCAGAAATTCGGATTTTTCCGATGCAGTTTCACCGAAAAAAATCGGTCACACGACAAGCGTTTCTCTTAACTCAGCTTCTTAAGAGACGATTGAATCAATACAATTTATCGAAGTTTCACCGTTCCATGTCAATTGCTTCTGTTTTATTGGCACTTAAGCACTCAGACTGTTTTGTTGGATTTAAATTTGTTTATACTGGCCAATGAACTTTTGTTTAAACAGGAAATTAGTTTCATTGATTTTAGTTGGACGCATAGGTGAGAACTCCTTGCCCCGTTTTTCGCCACTTTTTTAACCGTGAAGTGTTTACTAATGCTCTACCGTTCGTCAACTCTGTTTTTACAAAATCCTCAACACTTTCAAATGATCCACTTACAACGAAGATGATTATCACTTCCTCATTTCTCTTCTTTCTTTGGCAATATTAACCAGATTTCAAAAATTAAAATTAAATAGATTGGGGGTTTTAAATTATTTTTGTATGCAATCTTAATTATCGAAAGTAATCGAGATTCTTCCTATAATAAGATAATTTAGAAATATCTCAATTATAAAAAGCAATCGAATAAGATAAAGCAATAAAGCATTTTAATTGGTAATATTTTTTAAAATTAAATTTTATACATTCATATTTGTTTAAAGATATATCAGGTATTGATATATCTCTTATTCATAACTTCCTATAAAAGCTAAATTAATTAGCCTGTGTCATGTGTAGGTGAAATTTGGTAACTTAATAAGTTAGTATTATTCTACAGTTAATAATAATTCTTTATTGTGACAAAAAGAGAACGTTTTAAACATCACCATTTAAAATAATCGAAAGAAAACAATATATTCAACGGATGATTTCTTTTACTAAGAGCCTTTTTATTCAAATTTCTATAAAGCAACTAAAAAACAATTTTTACTTTTAAGATATATTTATTTGAGCTTTCTGGGATATTATATTACTAACGAAAGGAAAGTATAGACCTGACACGAAGTATATAATTATAACCATTCAAAGTAAACCATTTTCCTAAAGTTAGGAGAAAGTTTTAAGTTGTTTTTGTTCGTACCAGAAAGAATTCTAAGTTTTAATCTGCGGCTAATATTTTTTACGTTTTGCCCTCAATCTGTATATGATTAAAATTTTATTTTTCTGAAAGCTGCTTTAAATTAAAATTTTTATGAAAAAAAAATCTCGTGTGTTGTTTAGAAAGCTAATTCAAGCCATTTTGGGTGGTACTTGCTTAAAGATTATAAATAGCTTCGAGTTTAAGGAAGCGGATGCTATTTGATTTAAAGTTTGTGTATCGTATTGATTGCACAATTAAAAATTTTCTCTTTTAATTTGCTTTTGAATAGCTTTACGTAAATATTTTCTATTTTCTAAATTTCAAACAGGCAGAATATTTTAAAACAGGATATTTTAGGAGCTTAAAGAAGGTTTTAAGCGGAAATTTTGAAGGGGAGAGATGAAACTTCTCGAATAGTTTTATTTCAGTTGCATTTAACTTTTCATTTACTTTTCCAAGTTCTAAAACTTCGTATATCCTTGTAGAAAAAATTACAAGGGAACAATTTGATTGTTCTACAGGGGAAAAGAATTCTAAAGGCAATTAGAAAGAAACAATCAACGAGGTGCGAACGCTATGACGCGAACAGTTCAATTTATTGCTTTGGATTTTTGATTTTACCAATTGGGGAAAGCTAGTGGATAAAAAATAAATTCTCGGCTTCATTTCTTTTTATTTTGTAGTTTCAACGGATGGACTCTTAAGCTTAATAGAAAATTATTTGAATGTCACTTAGAACTTTCATCCTTTTAATCCTTCAACTTGAATCCGCGTTAGGTGGACCTTTCTCTATTGACCGAACTCAACTGTCAAGGGGGTGAAAAATTGGGAGGAGTATTCTTAAATACGTTTTTAATCTTTTTCATTTAATTTTCACAAATTAAATGACGTTGGATATTTACATTATTTGACAGTATTTCAGATTCTCTATAGCTTTTCTTAATAAAATTATGTCAATGAAATTTTATAATCAACGGTTTTTGATAGGGACTTAAATAGTATACAATTGCCTTTTTTTAAGTTTTAGATAAGTGTCTTTTTTATGCAAATAACATATATAGCGTAATCCATTATAGCGTTACACATATAGCGTCATCCATTATAGCGTAACATTTATAGCGTCATCCAAACCGTATTTTATCTGTTAAAATTATAGTAAAATTGGATTTAAAAAAAATCTGAAAACTGAGAAACATGTATTACATGTTTAATTCCCTTCACTCAAAACCCCAAATCGCATAATTCTGTTACTTTAAAGTTTTAAGGAAAAATTCAAAGAAAATTTAAAAATTATCAAGCACTCTTTCATTTAATCTAACAAAAAGGTTATTTTCTACAAAATTTTTACAAAATTTATTTTCTACAAAAAATATCAAGAAAACGCAAATTAAAAATTTAACCTGAAGTCCAAGATGGCAAGGTAGAAGCCTTTTAAGGTTCAACTTATACCGAAAATATTAGCTAATTTGTATTTTCCCAAAACTCATAACGTTATTAAAGGCAGATATGGAAAAAATTAAATAGCTAAAAACCTAGTTCATAGTACAATTAGCAGCGGAATAACAGTGTCTGCGAACCATAATATTGTTCAAATTAACAGTAACGTCAATACGGTGAACTATAATATCGTTCAAATTAGCAGTGACTCCAATACGGTGAACCATAATATCGTTCAAATTAGCAGTGACTTCAATACGGTGAACCATAATATCGTTCAAATTAGCAGTGACTTCAATACGGTGAATCATAATATCGTTCAAATTAGCAGTAACGTCAATACGGTGAACCGTAATATCGTTCAAATTAGCAGAAACTTCAATACGGTGAACCATAATATCGTTCAAATTAGCAGTGACTTCTATACGGTGAACCATAATATCGTTCAAATTAGCAGTGACTTCTATATTCTGAATCATAATATCGTTCAAATTAGCAGTAACCTCAATTCAGTGAACCATAATATCGTTCAAATTTGACTACAGTATCAAGTAAAATCCTAAAATCGTACAAAATAATCTCGCTTAAATTAGATTGCACAATATTATTGTACTTACACGGTAACACGATTAAATTTTTATACCATCAAGAAATTTTTGCGATATCATGGTACAAGATACCAACATCGACGATTGATCTGTATTATACAAATATCTAAGTTGAACTGATTTCTTTTCAGAGTGTTTAGCTGAATTCTTGTCTCTAAATTCTTACCTACTATATTCTTAGTCTCGATAAGTGATAAATATTTCTGGTGTTTTCTATCGGTCATATTTTTTACCACAAAAAAGCATTAAAAGTAAACATTCCACATTTTTTTGTTGATAAACAAATTTTTTTTAGCAAAGTTGAACGACTCTAGGAAAACAGCGTTGGCACATGGAATTAATATGCAAAAGAAATTTGACACTGTCATAAGAATTTCTTCAAAATTAAATACAGTTTGCTAGTCCTTTTCAGTAATTACGTTAAAAACAAAACCTGCTTTAAAAAAATTTGCAGCAACAAATTTGTTCAACTATACTAAATTCCCGTAGGTACACTGATTGAAATATAAGACATATTTACTAAGAAAGTTATTGCAGTTACAAATTATACTTTATTTAAAAAAAAACTTAATTAAAACATTAGAACAATAAAAAATAATTTAATACCTCTCAAAGTAATTTTTATTAGATTTTAATAATTTTGAAAACTAATGCAAACTAAACTACAACTACACATTTACAAAAGTAGTGTATTTCAAAAAATACTAATTAATCAATAATTTTCACAACTTTATATTTTAAAATTCAATAATTTAATACGAAATTGTAATTGATAATTCAACTACAATTCCTTATAAGTTTGGTGTAAAATTCTCTCTGAAACTAATTTTTGAATGTATTTAAGATCCATGCTTTATCTAAAACTTAGATTTTGGATAATCTCATATACGACAAGTTAAACCAACAATTTTTTGCAACGAATACTCCAAATACTCTCAAAGAAATAATATTTAAATTATACTAGTATTTAATCTTACTCGATTCAAGTTATTTAAATTTCAGTGCTTTAAGTTCTCTTCCAGCAGTTTAAGGCCAAGTCTTTTTGACATTGGAAAATTATGCAATACAATTTTGGAAATTTAGATTTTGTTTACAATTTTATCATACTTAGACTGCATTAAAAGTGTTAAAATTTCAAAAATTTAAGTACAAAGATTAATAAAAATAAGTTTTTTTTAAAATTATTTCATCAGTAAAATTCTTTTATACAGAAAACTGAGAAAAATTGAAACATATTATATTTAAAAGTAACAAACTCAAAACACTCTTAAGCTCGAAGTTGAAAGTTAAGTTATGCCAGGAAATCAAATCGAAATGTTAAGAAACTTCTAAAGCAGAATCATTCAGTAAGTTTAAAAACATTTTAAAATGTCCCAGTGAGGTAAAAAAATTTTTTAAGTAATTTTTGTCAGACAAATTTTTATTTGTACTGAGTAATAAATAATTAAAAACTTTAGTGTAAATATTAATAGGTTATTTAATTATTTGAACAATAACGTTTCTATTTACAGAAAGCTATGAAAAGTTCGGAATTTAAAATTTCTCTTATTTGAAATAAACAAATCAAGTTCACCATCAGTTCAAGTTTGAAAATTAAGTATTTCGAATATAACATATTGAAATATTAAGAAATTTTTAGAATGCTTAAAAGGTTTATAAAATTGCGTAGTACGGTAAATATGCTTAATTTAAAATTGCACTTACTTATTATTGTTTTATTAACCATTGTTTTATTTTTTAAAAATTAGTTATTATGACTAGTAAATAAAATAATTTAGTATATCAATAAGAAAAGATTATTTAATTATTTGAATAGTAAGATTTTTATTGACAGAAATCTTCAAAAACATTTAAAACTTATTTATCAAATTTAAAATAATGTATTAAAAAAAGTTGAAATATTTAGAGATTTTTAGAGGAGCATCTTATTAAAATTTTTTTCTTTAAATTGCGTGGCATAATAAACATTTTTTTCATCAAATATTTCGCACAAATTTTTTTATTTAACAAATTATTTATAAGATATATTTCCTTTTTTTATACTTAATTATTTAAAAGAGAATAGAACATCGTGGATGCAAAAATCATTCATTAAATTACATATCAAAAGATAAAATAATAATTTCGAGAGATAATCAATAATTACCTTTTCCGTAACATCCCTTTTTCTTGATACTATCATGCACGATTGTAGTTTCTTTTAATATTCGCCGTAATTGTTTACCTCCCCGACGAAACCTTCCTAATTCAGTGGCTAAATTCGTAGCCATTACCGCACGAGCGGACGGCATTCTTATTTCACGAGTTATACTGAAACTAAAGATCTTCCATAACTTATACGAGCGATCGCAACGCTTCCTAGTGGTCAATGCATGAAATACTGATTTGATTCAGTTGCGACCGGAATCAGTTGACCTTTTGAAGTTTTCCGATTTAGATTATTTGACCAGTTATCTATTTGATATCTATCTGATTTGATTTGACCACCCCCAAAAGAAAGAAGGAGATAAAGTGAAATATAATACATTTGTGAATCTTTAGTAGTAATGTTTTTATAGTTATTTGTTTTCAATTTTATTTATAGTAGTGCAATTGAAAATGAGAATATCAAAACTGTACAATTACCAGAGTAATAAAATTTTCAGCAATAATAATTTGCAAATAATTTCCGGAAAAACAGCCTTATCAATATTAAATGATTATGTACATAAATTTATTTTGACTTGCATGACAAAAACTAGCTTGTACAAAACTATTATGGGTTTTTCAATTTAATTATACAGAAGATATATTAAGCTAGACTATTTATGTGACAAATGCATTTGAAATCTGAGTAAGCTAAATTCATTATACTTAAAATTACATCATTTCATGGATTCAACTTACTGTACTATGACCATTTGTGCTAAAATTTAATATTTTTCTTTTGCATATTCAATAAAGTTGAAAAAATAATCCTGAGTATTTAAGAAAAATAAATAAAAATAGAATATTTCGTATATATATATATATATATATATATATATATATATGCTATTTTTATATATATCTAGTAAANGACAGAGTGAGACTCCATCTTATATATATATATATATATATATGTTAATAAAATAAAATATATCTTATTATTACCCTATAAAAGCAATGAGTAACATCTTAACAAATGAATAAATTTTACTTTAGTTTTAGGTCTCAAAATTATTCTACTCGCAATCAGTGGACAAAAAATATTCGCCCATCCATAAAAAAAGATCGCGAACAAAAAAGAAAATGTAAAATTATTTAATAACTAAACAAATATGAATATACGCAATTTTACGATTCTTTCTTATTTTTTCTTTCTTTTTTTCCCAGCTTTTTATGAAAAACCTGCCCACTCAGCTAGCTCGCCAACTACCGTAATTGTTTCTCATCATTCCTTTTTCTCTTCCTTTAAAACGTCAATATTTTCGAAAAACAAGCAAAACATTTGTTTTACAAATATTCAATTATTGGAGCTTTCAATAAGAACATTTTGCTAGTATGTTAATCGTAACGAAATAGACAATTACCCAGATTTGAAAAATAATCATCTGTACTTAATAAAAATTTAACCTAAGGAATACAGATTGTGAGACTAATGAGAAAAAATAGCGCAGTAATTTTACTCGTTGACGAGATTTAAAACAAATAAAATAAGGAATGGCTGTTATCGCTCTTTACAAAGTTTTTTTATTTTTAAAAATTTCAATCTAAATGTTATTTTGTATTTGTTATTGATTTTGTTACGTTATAAATCTATATTATCTTGATTGATTATATTATCTCTAAGAGTTATATTATTATTTATGTAATCATGTAATCTTTCTCGCTCTCTTTTTTTAGCTACTTTTGATTGACCTGTACTCGAACTAATAAAATAATGATAGATATCGTGAGGGTAAAGATAGATATCGGTATTTTCTATAAAATTGGATTAATTGTGAATATTTAAAACAGGAAAAAAAAAACTGAAAAAAATTCACGAAAAAGCATTTAAATTTGCAATGACTTTCGAACAAATTGAAATTTTGAAACAAAATTCGAGTTAAGTTCGCAAATAAAAATTACTCTTTCAGTATGTCAAATATTAACTCTGTAGTTGCATTTCAGCGGACTACAGATGGACCAAACATGGCATTTTTTCCCTATAAGTTAATAATTCTCGAGCTAATTTTATTTGTCTTCATAACCGTCGTTGAACAGCCGAACCACTTTTTTGGGTTACTAATGTTCAACTCTGTACAGAAGACAAGGGAACTCCTGGATCAAGTATTGGGAGAAATTTGCCTTCGTGGAGAGTTTTTTGATGGAACTAACTCGTATTTGCGTTACATGATGAGGAAAACCGCGAATATCTACCATGATACCGTAAGGTGACTTCAAGGGGAGTCTAACCCATGATCCGTCTACCTCTGAGGATATTTTACGTCAGCACTGTGGTCGGTGCAAGCCGGATGCGGAAATCGGTGGGGATTCGAACCCAATTCACCTCATTGGAAGGCGAGCGCTCTATCTCCTGAGCCATCACGGCTCACGAACTTAGGGTCGAATCCTTCTTTTCATACCCTCAATAATCATTTATTAAAAAAGGGCAAAAATCACTCTCTCAATTATTGAAATTTTTTTCTGCTTAATAATTATAAAAAAATAGATGTTTTGAAATGTAATAGTTTGTCAGATTTTAAAAAGATTTTTTACATAGTTTTAGTACAGTTTAGCTAATTATTATAAACTATTTAGCTAATTATATATTTATGAGATCTAAGGTAAATAAAAGTGTTTTTGGCATAAACATTATTAAGATTATTTGTGCAAAAATCCACTCTTTATGGTAATATTTGCTCCTTTATGTAGGAGACAAAAAAATGACATTTTATTAGAAAAAACATTTTCTCTTTCAAAAATGTGTTAGTAAGCTTCTTCTATCACATTTATAAATTTTTTTTCACAATCTCTCTTTAATCTGCTATTTATATGCGTCTAATGACCCAATGTAGCGTAATGATTATCAAGTCTGACAACGGAAACTTTTAATTATGTACGTTCTATTTTTTACATGAATCAAAAGGGCCGGGATAGCCTGGTCGGTAGGGCACTGGGCCCATGTCCGAGAGGTCGTGGGTTCGAACCCCGCCTGCCGAAGACTCCCCGTGCAGTAAATGGTGACTGATGCACGTTAAATCTGTCGAGCCGCAAAGTCCTCCATGTTTCCATAACAAATCAATACCTCTGGGGGTACTGGATTGGAGATCGATTGTTCTCTGATTCAGGTCAAAATTACGATCTGTGGATGAATGAATGGATCCGCCCTATAAAACGGGCTGTGACGTTGTGGCTGAAGACGAATTCTTGGCCATAGGATGACGCCACTGAAAAGAAAGTGATAAACGCACACTCTGCTTTAAATTTGCTCGCTTTCACCAAGCAGGCATTAGAAACAACAACATAAATCAAAGAAGAAACAAATTTTCGCTGTGAAATTTTGGAAACTTCAGGACATATCTGCTAGACACCGTCCATTATAAATCTATATTTTAATAAAACTTAATATTAAATATGTTGTTATATATCTATAATTTATTATGACTGTAAGCGTGCGTACATCCGAAGCTATGCGAGAAAACGGTGGCATTTAGCGATACAACTTTAAACATGTCAACAAACATGTCATTCTGCTGATATAAAGTGTGACAGGAATTTACAAAGTACTTTGGTCAGAAGAGTCTTTCCTTTTTTAGTTGGATCAAAGACTTTTTAGACCTGTAAAAAGGGCTACGTGTCTCAAGCGTCATTTGAACACGGCGTGCTGTGTCTTGGGCTTACGAGGAAGGACATAACATCAGATTCCTTGACTGTTATCGACTTTTTAGATGTCAACTACCTTATGGAACTTATCTGACTTTTGTCAGAAGACAATTGGAAACAACAACACATTAAAGATTAAAGTGGATGTGAAAGCGCATTTGTGCTTCGAAACTCGATATCCGAATTGGCGATTAGAATTTTTTGCATGGCAGAAAATATGGCATCTCAAGTTTAATAAAATTCATGAAAAGTTGAAACTGTCGAAACAAAATAAATTGTTTCCGAGGAAATGGAAGACGAAAAACGATTGGTCTCTTCAAACTAAATTTGAGTAGAGCGATAAAAGTATGGGTGAGAAAAGTTCTCTTGCAGGTTCGTTGATTTGAAAACTGAGCAAATAAAGATATAGAGCTTCTTTCTGAACTTATTTTTATCTCTTTTTAACTCTAACTTTAATGTTTGATTTATTAAAGCAACGGTAAGTAAATGCAATTTCTTAAAAATGAAAGATATATGATTTTTTATTTATTTTATAAAATTGATTTTTCTGATTTCATGATATTTCTTAATCAGGAAATTGTGTAAATTAAATGCATTAATTAATTTAAATATACTAGTAAACTACAGTAAATAAAATCAAATTTCAAAAATTAGGGGATATTTAATATTTTAAATTAAATAAATTAGGTAGAAAAACTAAAATTTTTCAGATTACGAGGAGGGGCAATATTGTCTGCATATGATATTACCTCTGTCTATGATATAGAGTTTGTATATGGGTCATTCTCACGAAAACTGTCATTTTTCAGTTCATAAAATCCCGAAAAAGTAAAGTGAATAAAAAGCTCTGAAACTTTTTATATTAATAGAAATATGTAATGGCATTATAAAGAAAGTATATATCCTATAAATTATACTTAATATTTAAATTAATTAATTTTTTAAATAATTAATTTATAATTAATTAATTTATAATAATTAATAATTAATTAATTAATTTAATAAATAAATTAATTAATTTAATAAATTAATTTATTAATTTTTTAATTTATTTTTCAAATTAATTAATAAGTAAATTAATTATTTTCACTATTTAAAAAGTGAGGGAATGACACTAATAGTGAGGGAATGATATTTTATTTTAATACATGTTTTTATCTAAGTTACATCTACCTAAAGTTTGAAAATGATAACATACTAAGTATATCTAATATTTATTATAATTTAGTCTTATATATTTAATAGTTTTTACAGGTTTGGGAAATAAAATTGGCTGGCACGATTGAACAAAAAAAAATTTAATAATATACTCATCTTGAATCATTCCCTCACTTCAGCGTCATTCCCTCACTTTATACACTAGTGAGGGAATGACGAATTCAATAAAATTTAAAAATAACAGTTAGGCCTAATTAATTTCTGAAGTCAATCACATACAATTATATTCATACAAGAAAGCAACATATAATTATCCACTTTCTCGATGAAGTTGTATTTTATTTTACTCTAAAAAATGACATGAGGGAATGACAAATGTAAAAAATTTTACCTGGTTTGATTCATTCAAATTTATTCCACAGCAAAGCTTCTTTAAGTTGAAGATGGAAACATACTGCAATTTTGTTCTATGATGCCAGTTGTTAACTTCTGAAGTTTTTATTAAAATATTTTTATTCTAAGAAGATTGCAGGTGATAAGAACATTGTTGTGAGGGAATGACGCGAAACACTGGGGACAAAGTTTAAAATAGTGCTGTGTTAATATTTTTATCAGAAATTAAATTTAAAATTGATTTTCTGAATTCTATATTTTAGTATTCTGAAATAAAATACACGAATTTGTAAAAATTTTTTTTTTATTTCAGAAACAATTTTTTTCTTTTTTTAAATCAGCAGTGGGGACAAGTGAGGGAATGACAGATTAGTATATTTTAATTACCTAAAATGAATAAAAAATAAAAATTGATAATTTTTTTAAATTCTTTTGTTAGCTTGCATTCTGAAGGACACTTTCCCTGAATTTTTTTTCCGTAAGCTGTAAAACAAACATAAAATATACTGGGGACATGAAAATGACTGTTTTTGTGAGAATGACCCATATATACTATATGATATAGAATAGGGTGTAGAGTCTGTGTATGATATTATCTCCTCCGATTTATGTAATACCAAGTTCTGATTTTTTATCTATTGTATGAGATTATTTAAAGAAGGGCTGCAAGACAGTTTATGCATTAATTAAATTCATGTATTCAGAACAATGCTGCTTAAGGTTAATGCTAAGCCAAAAATCGGAGCGTTCGTGACGGTGAAATTGTTGTTGTTACTTTGCGTTGCACTAGAGCTGCACAATGGGCTATTGGCGACGGTCTGGGAAACATCCCGGAGGATGATCCGAAAACATGCCATCACAATTTTGATCCTCTGCGGAAGGGATGGCACCCCCGCTTCGGTAGCCCGACAACCTGCGCGCGAAGTCGAGCACTTTACGGTAGCACAGTTTAACGAGGACCAATACCGCACACCCTCGGTCCCTACGCAGACTGATCCAAGTGGTCACCCACCCGCACACTGACCGTAGCCAGTGATGCTTGACTTCGGTGATCTGCTGGGAACCGTGTCTTAACGATCAGTCCACTGCGGGACCGTGACGGTGAAACAAAAGTCAAAGAATGTTGAAGTCAAGGGATGAATAGTCGCAAAACGATGCGAGGTGAATCATGCACAATCTGCCGAAGGCAGAAGTATTGACTATTCCAGCGCTTGAATAATACCGAATTTATTTGTATTAAATTTCAACTTGCAAAGTACGGCAAAAAAACCTGGACAAACAATTTTAATATAACTTATAATATTTTATATAAGCAGCATTGAACAGCCGACTCAATTCTGAGTTTACGACAATAATGTGCAAGTCAACTCCGTAACCTTAGAACTTTAAACACAATCCAGAAGACAAGGGAGCTACTGGATCAAGCATTGGACAAACTAGCCTTCGTGGAGAACTTGTTTGAGGGAACGGATTCGCATTTGCGTTACATGGAATGGAAAATCATGAAGTCCTCGAACATTTAGCTTGACGGTAAGAGATTCAAACCCATAATACGCTTACCACTGAGGATTTTTTGTTAAAAATAAATGCATTAACAAAATATAAAAAATAATAACATGACTAGACTTTTACTAATAAATAAATCTAATTGTTTCAAAAAGACCGTCTTTTCAACAATGATGAGGCGCTAATGCTTATTGGAATAATCAGCAATAGACTGTAAATCGTCTACCTTTAATTTATCTCATTCCCGCCGAACTGATTGCTAAGTACAACGATTGTATACAGAGCAAACGAATGATTTCAACCAGTCATTTACCTAGCTTAAACAAGCCTAAAATAGCAGATTTTTTGCTTGACATTCTAAAAAGTCAGAAAACTACAAGTAAGCTAATGGATATATTACAAAATATTTCATAGTAAAAGTGATAGACAAAGAGAAACGAATGCACCATTTTAGAAGAAATAAGTAAACTTCTAGGATGCAATAACTTTGCTGAATTTTTTCTTCTTCTTTTTTTTGCCGCGCGTTGTAGAATAAACATGGAGGCATAGTTAATGAAGGTCGATATTATGGTCATTGAAGTGTGATAGCATATTAATTCAAACAATAAAGAATAAAGTGGTCCCAATATCTAAGCATTAAATTTAAAATTTTATAGGAAATGCAATACTATAAATCCTAGGTCATTTCTCTTTTTCCTTCTTGTTTTTTTTTAAAAATTGTTTTATTATTAATTCTACTAAAATTAAGTCGACATTGTATGTTACAGATTAATTTAAAAAAATGTTTGTTGCGAAATCTTATCTGCACTTGAGAGGGAAAAAGTGACATATCTTTAAAAAAAAAATTACGAACAAATTATCATAATACACTGGTTATCATAAATTAAGGAAAAATCACAAAAATAGCGATAACTCTTTCAAAAGTAAGCCAAACCGTGCAAAATTTGCATATGTTGTCCACTAAGAGTAGCTGAGTAAAATTGCAATATGCAAATTAGTGGCGCTGCACTCGGCTTACGTCATCTGCCTGGAGCATAAAAGTCCAAGTTTGAGAGAAAGCACACAAATTTTACTGTGATTGCGACATTGAAAATCTGAGATAGCCAATTCGTAATAATGACCTCTAGGCATCATTTGCCTGAAGAACTACGATGGAGAGCCATCGGGAGACTAGAGGCAGGGCAGAGTCAATCAGAAGTGGCCAGATGGCTAAATGTGAGTCCATCTGTGGTTCATAGACTTTGGAGGCAATTTCAAACCACAGATTCGGCATCTAGGAGGTTCAGTCAAGGACGGCCAACTGTTACGACCAGTGCCGATGACCGATATTTGACATTAAGTGCACGCAGGAATAGAACCGCTACTCCGACACATCTTAGATCCTCTCTTGCTGCAGCCACCGGAAGGTTGGTGTCAACGTCAACTGTGCGCAGAAGGCTCCACGAAGGTGGTCTGTATGCGAGACGACCAGCCATTTGCGTGCCGCTCACATCACGCCATAGGAGAGACCGTTTGCAGTGGGCCCGACAACATGTCCACTGGACGTCAGATCAATGGAGGCCTGTTCTCTTTACGGATGAGTCCAGGTTTAGTCTAGAAAGTGACAGTAGACGTTATTTGATATGGAGAGAACCTGGGACCCGTTATCATCCATCAAACATCCGTGAAAGAGATGCATACGGAAGAGGCAGTGTCTGTGTTTGGGGAGGCATATCCTTAGGAGGGCGCACATACCTCCATGTCTTTCCAAGGGGAACCGTGAATGCTCAGGTTTATCGAGACAACATCCTTGATGCTTATGTGCGCCCATATGCCGGGGCAATTGGTGATTGCTTCCTGTTACAGGACGATAATGCAAGACCACACAGAGCTCGCATTGTTGATGATTATCTTCAACAGGAAACAATTACTCGCATGGAGTGGCCAGCTCGATCCCCGGACTTGAATCCTATCGAGCACGTTTGGGATGCTCTAGGGAGGCGTGTATCTGCCATCAATCCGCCCCCTCAGACCCTTGCCACGCTTGCAACTGCTTTACAAGAGCAATGGCTCTCACTTCCTATTGAACTGATAGACCGCATAATTGAAAGCATCACACATCGCTGTTTGTGCTGTATTGCTTCTAGAGGCAATCATATTCCATATTAAAGGTACTTTTTCTATTGCAAACCGATACTTCCAATTTGTTTATTTTATACATGTGCTAATTTCTATACTACTATTAATGTCTGATAATTTCTTTTTATGTTGTTTAATACCTTACTATGTGTTGTATATTGTGGGTAAGTTTCATAAAATTCCATGTGTAATTTCTTGAGTTATCGCGATTTTTGTGAATTTTCCTTAATTTATGATAACCAGTGTATATAAATATTAAAAAAAAACCCATTTCTCAATATTATTTGCTTATTTTTTGAGCTAAAAAATAAAACACGAAATGGTTTTTGAATTGACGAAGAATATAAATAATTGAATAATAATATAAAAAAGTAATTAAATATTTTTTACCTGTAAAGTATACTTTATATTTAACTGTATTTACATTTATTTATTCTTTTCAATATTATTCTTTTCAAGTTATTACGTTTATGATTTTGATTATTTAAGGTAAAGTTTAAAACTAAAAGCTTCTTATTAAGTAATCCGCTAATATCACCTTTTTACTCACCATTTTACGATAAACATATTTGAAAAGGTATCTAACTTATTAACCATTTTATAATTATTCAACAATAAACAAGTTATATTTTTTCGTAATACTCTCGAATTAAAAATATGTCCAATCAACATACACAATTGAAATATTGATTACAAAATTGTAAAATGTTAATAGGAATTTACATTTCGCATTATTACTTACTAATTCCTTTCGAGAAAAACATTTAACGAGTTTTTATAGTTTTCAAAATAAAATAGAATTATTAGTAATTGAACAATTTTATTAGCTTTAAATTTCATTCAAATAACAAAATCTTCGGAAACAAATCTGCGTTAATACAATAAACAATTAGGGATTTATTAGACTGAGAAATTTTAAAGTTTGATGTATCCATCGCTCAGAAATAAAAACTATTGTGTAGTTATTGTGAATTTTTGTAAGTGAAGTCCCCGAATATACTCAATAAAAATATGCATTTTTAATTTTACAAGCTACACGTTTTAAGCTTGATCTTATTAAATAAATTGTGTCAAAGGTAATAAACAAATGACTGATAATGTAAAAATATCTTAATTCAATATTCAATAGGTTCAATTAATTATCTTATATCTGACTATATTTCTCAATCAAAAGTTTGAAAATTTTTAAGATTCAAATAAATATCTTTTTAAAATAAAAAAGAAGCTTAAAAAATACATTAAATAACATACCATTATTTTCAAACCAACAGATCATCTTATCTTTATCTAGCATTGATTTCACTCTTATTGAAATATCATCTTTGACGTTTTTGCCATTTATATTATGAGTGGACTTGACACATAAAAATCAAAATACTTCTGTTTCGCTTCGACCGAAGTTGTTCTGACAACGTTAAATTCTTTTGGCTCCATACGAATTACTAAGGCATGCAGGTCAATACGTGGACAAACAATAGGGTAATCTCAATTCATTGATAAGATCTCACATAAAAGTTCTAGAACATTGAAGAAAAAAAAATAAACACAGACCATCTTCTCAGACCCATTGCATTGTATACAATTGCCTCATATAATGTAACACAATTATGAAGGTCTGCTTAAGGAAGGTGCTACTAGGGCTGAAGTAGTCCTAGGCCTCGTACTACAGAAGGGCTTCCGAAGAGTCCCAGATGAAAAGTGATGATTAAAAGAAAGCTGTCACTAACAAAATAAAACTAAATAAATCTTTTTGAAAACTACTACCCCTAATTTGGTATTTTTTGATAAAGAAAAGTAAAAAAATCTTGCATTTTAGGTAAATTTTTATTTGTTTATTTTTGAAAATAATTTTTTTAGGGGAAAAAACGGAAAGAGGAAAATGTACAGATCACAGTGTTTGCTCTGGCTATGCTATAGTGGAAAGAAAACAGTGGTAGAAACAAAGCTTTGTTTGCAAATTATTATGAAATTTTAAATGCATTAGAAAAAATGTTTATCACATAGTCCTTAATGAGAGCTTAAGGTTCAAAACAGTTTACTTATAAAAAATTGCAATCAATTAAGAGAAAGGCTTTATAATTTGATCTTATTTAAAATGGTTTCTGTTACGTTGTAAAAATTATGAAAGTTCTTATTTTAATAACATGTACTATTTCACAAATTTGAAAAGCATGCAGACAAATAACTTTAACACCAATATTTTGGTTTATATTTTTCAGATAAGCATACTGTTTGTATAATTTCCATGTCTTATATGTTAAAGAAAATTTCACTATTACTAAATAACAAAAAACACTCTTTTTTTTAAAAAAATTTCAGTTTTGTATTCTTTTTCGAAATTTCCATTATACTTATTACAAAATATTACATTTTATTAGTTTGAAAATTATAGTAGTAACTATTAAGGGGACCAGTTCAGATAAATTTTTGTCGAGTTTTAATTTTTAATCAATTATGTTATCGTCTTCTTAAACAACATTTCACCATTTTGTGTGCAAATTTTCCAACCTGATCTATAAAAATCAATTATTTTTTGAATGAATTATCTGGAGATTTCATTTTTCCACCTTCCAAACCTTTAAATATTTTGCATCTATAAGAATGTTTTAGATATCACAATAAAACCAAAACTTGACTGCTCAATATCAGGTGAGTATGGTGGGTGAGGCAATGCCTTCCACCATGATTCATCAGTTTTTTTACCGCATTTGGCACTCCTGGTAGTTACTCTAAGAAAGAAATATATTATCGAAACTACCAGAATACAATAAAATTTACCTTTGTCTCTGGCTCTATAGGAACGCCAAAAGCACGGTAATTTTTATAGAACTGTTTTCGTAATGACTTTTGGTAAAACTAACAATAAAATACGGTTTATTGCTATGCCGTTTGGAAATAAATGGGGTGAAATTTAGTTGTTTGAGATGGCGCAAAAACTTTCAGTTTACTAACCTCTATTTTATTTAGTAAACATTTCTTAAATCATCGATGATTTGTTTTTATGCTTATATAATCTCAGCTAACATCCAAAAATACTTTATTGTTGCTGTTGTTGTTAATTTATGTCACACTAGAGCTGCACAATGGGCTATTGGCGACGGTCTGGGAAACATCCCGGAGGATGATCCGAAGACATACCATCACAATTTTGATTCTCTGCGGAGGGTATGGCACCCCCCGCTTCGGTAGCCCGACGACCTGTGCGCGAAGTTTAACGAGAACTAATACCGCACACCCTCGGTCCCTACGCAGACTGATCCAAGTGGTCACTCACCCGCACACTGACCGTAGCCAGTGATGCTTGACTTCGGTGATCTGCTGGGAACCGTGTGTTAACGATCAGTCCACTGCGGAACAACAATTCGCGATCGCAACGCTCGAGTACGCCGTCTAGCGGGAGCCTGTAAATATCAGACATTAATTTATCACGTTTTCATTTAGTTCCATCAAAATCATTGACTGAATCAGACGCCATTTTTTAGCAGCAAATAAGAAACAAAATTTCCCTAAGGAAAAGGCCGAAGAACTTGAAAAAAATCTCCAGAATATTAGTAAATCTTTCAGGAACAGAACACGCCAAACATTTGAAGAAAAATTCCTCAATAATTTTTAATTTCTATTATCAACAAACTTGCAACTGATGACTTCCGATTTCGGATACTGTTACAGATGTGTGTATTAAGGTAAAATGCATTTCTTCTGTCTTCAATTCATTACGAATTAAAGTGAAGTCAACATTGCTTTCGTCATTCCAGTGAATAAATATGAATTCAGAACATACAGAATTGTAATAGTTATAGCATATTCTTCTTCGTTATAGAATAGTATATATTTCTGTATCCATATAATTCGGAAAACAACAATAAAAAATTATCCAAGTTACTTGAAATAGTGCCATTTGTGCTGATTCTTAATTAATTTAAATCGTTTTCTTGGTAAGTTTTTTTTAATTTTGAAAGAATAAGTTCAACTAGAATTCAGCTATTCTGTTTTTAGCTACATATTCAAATTCATATCAATTATAAAATTTTGCTGTGTAGTATGTTATCTAAAAGTAATGAAGGTATAAACTATGTATCTATTATTTGAGAATAAAGTTTTCAAACAAGGAACTTATCATTTTGGAATTCTCCGGGAATCATAAATCAGGTAAGTGCAATGATTTTTACAATAAAAAATTTGCTTGTAAATATTTTTTTTTCATTTGATGATGGTTCTCTACAGAATGGTTTTTTACGTCTGATTAAGAACTATAAGAATAATAAAAAAAGAAACAATATGAAAGTTTTTATTTCAATGTAAAGAATTCTTAAAATCTTTTTTTTATCCTAAGAATTCTTTATTTTCCGTTTTTTAGTTTATAATTTTTTGATAAAAATTGTTCTCAAAATACTTTTTTTGAAAAATTAAATGGTATAACATTATGTGTTTATGTATACTTCTTGTATATTCCAATGTTTGAAGTAATATGATTCAGAAAAGTATGGAATAAAAATTCGGTACTTACGTATTAACGCCACCGCCGCTACAGATTTGGCGGTTTTTAAGTGCCGCCAATCTACACTTAAAATTTTTGCGACAATTCATAAAATAAAACACTTTATTTAAAATCAAAATAGTCAATCGGATTTCGGTGGAAAATGAGCCGATATAGAGTTTAGCATAGATTCAAAACAATCATATCGCCATATGAACTCTGATAAATAAGATTCCAAATGAAATAACATTTCCAAAACGTACGTTTACCAAGATAAAGTTTTATGTTGTGGGAATTGGTACATTTTCGTTTTTTCGGTAAAATATTTCCCTCCTGAAAAAATAAAATTGCATCTTGTTTTGTTTTTGGCAAATCCCAAAGACGAATTTTCGTAGCACTAAAAATGGCGACAAAAAAGAATTGTTTTTTTGTTTTTGTTTCGTCAGCATTCTTTATTTTACGTTTCTTAGTTTCTAAATAATGATTTTTATTGAAACTTGAAATTTTTTGATAAAAATTGTTGTCAAAAAACTTTGTTTACAAAATTAAATTTCATAAAATTATGAGGCTTATGTATACTTTTTGTTCATTTTAATTTTTGAAGTAATATGATTCTTAAAACTATAGAATGTAAAGTTTAAATGGGCCTTTCATGTTATATCATTAAATTTAGTAATACTATTTCTCGGGCATTAGGTTTTAACTCTTATAAGAATATACATATTTTTTTCTGTTAATGTACAAATATTTTTCCGATGTGTTTTGGATATTCCTTCTCTAATAAAAAGAGATACCATTTTGTTTTCGTTTGCATAAGAAAGAATATCAAGCATTTTTCTTTTTTAAATTTAATTAGCCACAATAAAGAAGGAACGTTGCAATGCTACGTGCTACATTAACGACGTCTCTAGAGTAACTGAATGACTGTTCATATAGAAATCGCAGGTATTAGTCTCATACAACAACGCCCCCTATAGTTCGTTGCGATCGCGAATACTTTAAAACTATAAAATAAATGTGTATTTGTAAATATAAAAATGCCAAGACAAGGAAAAACTAAATCAGAAGCTTAACTGTTCCAACATCCTGAAATGGAAGCGTAGAGGTAGCGGGTTTGAGACCCACCGCAACCATGGAAGTAATTATTTATTTATATTTTTTAATTATATTAATTATTTATTGTTACACAGATATATGCAGGTTTGCATTCTCATTACAAAGTTTGGCTTATAAGTACTTGTCAAGTCGAAATACAAAAGCAAAAGATAGAGAAAGAGATCACAACCATATATCCACGGGTATGGAAGGATTCGAACTCGTTACCTGCAAGCTACATTGGATGCATTTTTGTAATGTCTTTATCTAACTAAAAATATATTGGATAAAGATTTAGTTGAATCATAAAAGTGTAGTAGTTTGTTCAACTTGTATCTACTAAAAATATAATTTGAAATTATTTATTGATATGCAATATTTCAGCTGAATCACTATTTTATTTTCAGATTTAATAATGTGTTGAAGGAAAATTTACCATTTTCAATTTAAAGAATTAAAATGTTTGAACAGAACACAATCAGCATTTATTAAATAAACAAGTTAGCTCTTTATTAAATATAGATCTGCACAACTTCTATTATGGATGATAATTTCATTTGCACTTAATTTTATGAGGTTAAATGTTTGGTAACTAAAGATGCAAAAGAAACTGCATTCCATACACTAATATTTTAATTAATCAGAAATGTCCGATAGGATTAACGGTAAAGGTAGCTTGCGAAACGATACGCGTTCTGACTTGTTTATTTCTCATTTTCACTAAAACGGATTATCTCTATAATGGATTTAAAACGTTATGGCTTTAACACCAATGTCTTAAAAAAATGTTTCTTTTTTTAAATGATAATAGCATTCAACTGATTACTTACTAATCATGGGTAGAAATCACTAACATTCTGATGGCTGAAATTTTAAAATTACCATAGTTATATTTCTCAAAAATTTATTTTTTATTTATGTAATTGCAGCATAATGTTATTAAAATAATAAAAATTATGTTGTAAAATGATAAAAATTATGTAAAATGTTATTAAAGTAATGAAACACGCAGCACTGATGAGACACGAGCTAAAAATGACACAAGCTACACGTGCTGCTTTGTTGACGCATGAGCCAATGTTGAACTTCAGCTTCAGCGCGTGGCTGTTCGATTGCAACTGGCTAGTTGTTATTCGTGTTTGGATCGTTTCGTACCACGTGTCGTTTGAGTGTGGGGCCTGCCTAAATGTGGACATGGCTAATTTGATACTCTTATTTTGCTTTCACTTCAACCAATGTTAGTCTAATCGCATATCTAATTGATGTTAGTTCAAAGTGCAAATATATATTTTTTCATTTCGAACCAAGTAGTAAGGAATGAAATAAATCAAAAATATGAACTGAAAAAACTGATCAAATGAAAAAATAATGGTTTGACAACCATTTAAATCTTTTTACCCAGTTTGAGAATGTTTCATGCTGGTACTTATACGTAACAATGGGTGCGAAAGGGTATTCATGAAATCATCTTTTTACAGAGATTTTTAGGATGATATATTTAAATCGGAATCTAAAATAATTCCCATTTTTTATTTTTATTTATAACTAGCTGAACGCCCGTTCTTCGTTCGGGGTGGAAAAAAAACCCGATCAATAAATCTGTACTGAGCAACACTACTAAATCATGCACAAAATTTTCAGATAAATAAAGACACAAATAATGAAGTTAAAATGATTCCAATGTTTCATCTATTATTATTTGTTAACTTTCTCAGTTGCTCAACATTATTAGATTAAGCAAAGCTGATTTTCAGTAGTTCATCCCATCAAAATAA
This sequence comes from Parasteatoda tepidariorum, assembly GCF_043381705.1. Classification (NCBI taxonomy): domain Eukaryota; kingdom Metazoa; phylum Arthropoda; class Arachnida; order Araneae; family Theridiidae; genus Parasteatoda; species Parasteatoda tepidariorum. The sequence continues at coordinate 46,886,907 of NC_092210.1, read as the reverse complement.
AGGCTAACTGTATTCAGTATTATCTGCCAAAATGCTGCTGCTCAAGGCTACTCATGATATTTAAAATTGACATAGTTAAGCTACTCTCTTCTGCATATATCTATCTATATAATAAATCTATCATAAAAAGTACAGTATTGTTGTAGATGTAATCGGAACTCTAAAATGCGTTGTACCTATATAAGAGTATATTTGGTGTCTATCAAAATTTACTCTATTACCGTAGTATTTAAATTTGGTGTCCATAACCAAAATTAAGCATCATTGGTGTCAATAATAGTATGTCGACGGTACCACGGCTTTTTACGGTACCCAGTAACGAATATGTACATTTTGTCCATTAATTTTTCTTCTTAGCTTATAGCATATTTTAATGTCATTTAGTTTTAATAATCAAAATTAATTAAACATCATTGACATTGTGTCGTAACTACCACTAAGATTATTAAACATCAATTCCCTAGTATATAAGACATGCTAACTTTGATTCAATCTTGAGGCACCTTTTGATAGATGAAGGTTGGCATTGTTTAATGATCTCTACCCCACATTGGTGACTTGCGGACGTGATATGATCACGCCTACTTCGATGGATGGTCCACATTAAATAGTTGACTTGCTAATTGTGACTGCGTCGTCGTCCTCCTGACGCTGTTGTTTCTCAGTCTCATTTACACACAACTGGTTTCTGTACGCACTCGACTGCTAATAGCAACACAGGAGAAATCATACACACAATCATGATCTTAATACAGCTCTCATGGCTTCAGCTCAAAATCCGGAGGCATTAATCCAGCTCTCCCGGTCTTTCACAAACACAGCAACTAGTGGTATCCGTTTATCGAATTCTCTCCCTGATAAAATTCTGGTGGGGGAGTATTGTGGCGTAAGTACCACTAAGATTATTAAACATCAATTCACTAGTATATAAGACATGCTAACTTTGATTCAATTGAAAAAGCTCAAAGCTAGTGTCAACATGGCGACACAAGCTGACTCAGATCAAGAAGGCGAAACCACCCGCCCAAACCCAGATATTGCTCCCGCTGCCCCAGTACCGGCAGAGAGTGCGGAGGCTGCCGTTCCGGTAGAACCCACTACTTCTATCACTACAAAAATGGACATTACTCCTAACAAAAAGCTTAAAACCCTCATCCGAGGTCTACAAAGAGATACGGAAATTCTTGCCATAGAAAAATATCTCATTGAGTTCGGACTTAAGCCTGAAAAAATAGTGCAGCTCAAAAGAAGAAGTGGGCAGGAGCTTAGGCCCCTCCCACTTTTCCTCATCATACAACCGGACACGCCCACCAGTAGAAACATCCTCAACATTAGTTCAGTGCTTGAAAAGAATGTTAAAGTAGAGAGATTTAGAGGAGGGCGATTTCAGATCCAGTGCTTCCAGTGTCAAAAATATGGTCACACCCAACGCAGCTGCCCAGCAACCGATCCTGCCTGTTTGAAATGCGCCGAAGCTCACTATTCGTACTTATGTACGAAATCCAGACCCTCTCCTGCGAAATGCATCAACTGTGACGGTAAGCACCCGGCCTGTTTTTCGGGCTGCGGTGCAAGACCCAGGAAAACATCTAAAGGAAGAAGAGCCCAACCTAAGATACAAACAGATGCAGCCAGCAGATTTTTGCTCCTCTTCAAGGAAATGAAGGAACTTTTACAGAACGAAGAGCTGGTCAAGCTTCGTCGCTCCCTCCTACCAGAGACGCAAAACTAATTTAGTTTTGCGTTCACACAGGACTTGGACACTCATGACTTCACAGTTTTTACTTTGTGAAATTTTTGGACTTAACTTAATACTTCTAGTAACTCATGACTTACTAGCTTATGTCAACTCAGGTTCGACGAATCGGTTAGAAGCGCTTCGTGCTTAACGCCGAGATCTCACCGATACATAACATAACATAACATAACTTTGATTCAAGCTTGAGGTACCTTTTGATAGATGAAGGCGAATGATCTTTTCCCCACAACATCAATAATAATTTTGCTGATGTTTTTACGCTCTCTTAAACGACATTTCTCCATTAATTTTGAATTTTAGTACATAGCTTATAGTACTTTAATTAGTAATTTGCCAATTAATTATCCTTGGTATCAATAATAATATTGTTGTTTTTTTATGCTTATTTCTCAGAGAATTAGTTCCATTTTCTCAACAATTTTGTGTTTCAGTACGAAACTTTTGTTTTTATTTCAGTTACCGTCGATGTTAAATTGTTTAGTTTTGTAAAATCATGATTTTAAAGCATAACTATATACAAACTAAACACATTGTTCCAGATAAACATAGAAAAATTAATTTGGTGATCTGGTTTGCTTATGCTGCCACGATCACGTTGATCACTCTGATAACCTGGCTTAACAAATAAAATATGAAGTAAGTATAACTAGAGCTCCTGAATTAGAGCTTATAGAGTAGCCTTAAGTATGACAGGAATCACAATAAACAGCCTTTTTGATTAGATCTAGAAGATACAAGTTATCTTTAAAATATTTGAAAAAACTGATCATTACAAGGTTATTTTAAAACACTGACTTCTACTAAGTCAGTGAGAAAATTCTATTTTTTAAATGTTTCTGAATTTAAAATATAATTTTAAAAATCAAAAATCGGGTTTCCTAATTCGTTTACAATTTTACTTATTTAGATTCATTTTTAATCTCGTATATTTAGAACTTATGGTATATCCGCAATTAGGTATGTAGACACACAGACAGACACACACAAATTCTACATTTTATTTTATGTATAGATTATTTGTTACCCAAGTCTGTAGCTTTAACATAGTACTCATAAAACTCATTTTTAGTAGGTCATCCCACCAAAATAACGACTAACTGGATTAAGTGTCATCTGGAATAATACTGTTGTTCAGGACAACTCATGACATTTAAAACTTATCACACTCAAGACACTTTCTCCCGTACATATCAATTTTTATAATAAATCTATAATAAAAATTTGCAGTATTGGTGCAACTGAAATCGGCACCAAATTTACTCTAAAATACGTCATCCCTATACGAGAGTATGTTTGGAATCTATTAAAACTGCACCAATTGCCATGATGTATTGCTCATAACTAGAGCCCGGATTTTGATGACCTAAAAAATCTCAACTAATGCCCTTAAAAAGTGCAAAAAATGCCCTTAAAAAGGGCCAAAAATGCCCTTAAAAATGCAAGAATTGCGCAAAAAATGCCTTAAATAAAGTAAACATATTGAATTAAAAAATATTTTGGTCTTTAAAATTATTATGAGTCATTTAAAAAATATAAAGCAATGCAATACTTGTTCTACGTTCATTAAAGTTTGAAAAATATGTTTTATATCCTAAAATAACAAAAAAAGGAAAATATATTGACACCAAAATATTTTTATTTTGTATAGAAACTTTAATGGATATAACAACTTCCATCTCATAATATTACTAAATATCAGAATTACATTTGATTATTAAATGTTTTTTGATAATTTGAAATGTAAGCGAGCGTCTCTTGTCTGAAAGTAAATTTTCATTCCTGCAGAAGCTTCTTTCAACGTCTACTGATGTTATAGGTGCGTACTTGAAAAAGACGGTCTCACTTGCTTACAATTCTTCTTCAATTTGAATAGATTTTGCTTCATCTGTTAATATTCTATAGATTTTCTTCATTGTTTGGAATCCAGTGTAATAATGAAAATTGATAAAAAATAGTAAAAATTGGAAAAAAATAACAAAAAAACTTTAAAAAATGCATTAAAATGCAAAATACACCCCAAAATTTAAAGAAAAATGCCCTATAAATCTAAAAAAATGCTCTAAAAGACAAAAAATGTCCAAAAATGCAAAAAATGCATAAAAATGCAAATGTCATAAAAATCCGGGCCTTACTCATAATCAAAATTATGCATCATTGGTGTCAAAAATAGTATGGCGACATCTTACAGTACCTCATAACGAGATAGTACCATTTCTTTATTAATTTTGCTTTTTTTAAAATTTCAGTTACCGTTGATTTTAAAATATTGAGTTTTAAGAAAACATGTTTTAAAAGCACAAGGAATCTAAACATGATGCAGTATTATTGCTGAGCAGTATGGGTGTTCTGCTAACTGCTTTGAAGAGTAGGTGTAGTGAGTTCGAATTCCGCTATAACACTGGATGTATATTCTTGCTGGCTTTCGTATAAATTGTGCTTTCTGTTTTTTAAACTGAAAAGAGTTTATAAGTCGTTCTTAGTATTTTCATAAAAACCAACATTATCTCTATATGTATCTCTCAACTTCTATGTTTTTGTTCTCATATTATTCAATCGCTTTATTGCTTCTCAAGTAAAAGACATTGCGAATGTTGATTGATACCCGTATTATTTTATGCATTTTAAAAATTCAGCTGCGTCTAAAAAATGTTAAGATTTTTATTTTACGCTGAATGCAATGAAATAAGTTCCAAGTCTATTAGAATATTAGAATTTCAGTAATTTTTATGCATAAAAATTACTGAAATTACTTGGGCAAGTGAGATATTATTTTTTATGCATTTTGTGAATTTGTCGATATATTTAATAGTTTAGAAGTGATATAAAGTTCGAAATAGAGAGTGTGCAAAGTAAAATTTTTGATATTTATCTACGTGGCTGAGATTGCTATCTAGTAAAATTAAGCATTTCTTCTCCTGAAGAATGCTTCTAAGGAGGATTGTGGGATGGCTTACGCTAAATCTAATAACATCAAAATTAAGTTCATAGATCTAATAGATATAGAAATATTCATAGATCTAGAAATAATAAAGTTGTCAAGCATGAAATTTTCAATTTTACTTGACTTTTGTTATACTCATAAAATATTTATAATATCAAAACTGTTAGAGCTAACAAATTAATTTTGATTTTATAGGATTCAACGTAAAAAAATACATAAGAAATATTGTCACCCTTGTATATATAATTATGCCAGACTTTTAAATGCGTAAAACTACAACATTTTATTAGAATGTAGTGATAAATGGTTCACAGTAATTTTAAGTTTTAATAAACGACAATTAACAAAAATTCAGAACATTTCAAGCTAATCAGGTGCTTCTAATTTCTTATAAAATAATTACGATGATGATTTATAAATAAATATATTTTTGCAATATCCGTAAACTTTTTCAAAAAAATAAGTATGTGATGTTAAAATATTTAGAAGCAATTTTATACATATGAGAGTTAAGAAATGAGAAAAATTTTAAAATTATTCTTTCAAATATTAGTATAGTTCGAATCCATCATCAATTTCCATTATCAACAGAAAAAAATGAGCTCTTACAAACATAAAATTATCTTTGACTTTGTATTGACCCTCAAGGGCAGCAAATTTCAAGCTAATTATAACATCAGTCTAATCATGCTTTTTGATAATTTTTAAGAATAAAATCAAATTTATGTCAGAAATGAAAATGGAAAAGAAAACGACTCAAAGCCTGTTTTAAAACGTCAGAATTCTTGAACCGATTTATTAAAAATTTTGAATTTTATCATATAAAACTATGTATTTGAATGCATTATAAATATTTTTTTTGTAACTTTTGATGATTAAAAAATTAAATAATAAAGAATCTAAGAAATAATTTTTCGTAATTAAATTATTTCTGGTTTATTTTTTGTAATTTTTCTCCTTCTATACCTTTGCTATATTAAATACCTATGCTCATAAATAGCACCTATTACCGATATTAATACTGGTGATACTTACTACTTCCTCCGAACAGGCTAAATGAAATTTTGTCAGTTCGATTGAAATGATTTTTAGGTTCAAGGGCTGAAATTCTCTTTTTCAGCTGCCGTCCAACTTTCAGGACAAATGGTTCTGTATTTATGAGAGAGACACACATACAAACTCTTCCTTTTATTAATATTTTTTTAAAATTTCCTATGAGCTGCACAATTAGTCTTCTCGAAGAGCAGACCTAGTGCGTTCTCCAGAAGTGGTATCCACTCTTTCAGGACCACCACAATGGGTGAGATACAGTTGGTCATGTTAATTTGGACGTCTAGTTTCTGCCATACTAGATGGCAGCACCGAGACTCTATTTGGATGCTTAAGTGCACTAGAAATTTAATTTTTCCGGAAATGCCAAGAGCCAATAAGGCACTCCAGGGATCTTTTACATGCCGCATAATCATATGACATGGCCGCTGAGGCTTTTCTGCATCCTGAAAATCCGGTGTCTGGTCCGGAGATCGAACCCGCAGACTTGGGCTCAGAGGGCCGACGACAAACCAACTGCGCCACCCAGCCACCCTTTTATTAACATAGATTTATATAAAAAAAATTTTTTTATGATAGTTTGAAACAGAAGAAGAGTGTTACAGAGTCGAACAATAATTGTTTGCTAAAACAGCTAGTAGTCGAGGTAGAAGTATGTTGTGTCTGTGACGAACACTATATTTTATGGTTTCCTTATTTAAATTATACTATTTATGTTTAAATATTTCGAAATAATAAGTCATCGGCATTTCATTTGAAAACTTTTCTTGCAATCGAATCGATCTTTGTTTCTTAACAATACACTCATGTCCATAAATTAAGGATAATTCAGAATCACACGGAAATCAAACTCTAAAATTAAAATTTCACCTGTAGAATTATCACACACATGCCGAAGAAGAATATGCAAATTACAGGAAAGCACTAGATGACGCTTGTAGTACATCACAATGACGAGAGTGTACAAGAGGGGTATATAAGGAATGGTGGCAAAGGAGTAAAATTGTTCACAATCGCTTTAAAAGCCTTTCAGTGCAATAACCGCATTGTTATGGCACAAAGGAAGCATTTGGATGATTTTTTACGTGGCAGAATCATCGGACGACTGGAATGTGGACGTACCCAGCTGGAAGTATCCGAGGAACTTGGAATCACCCAGAGTGTCATCTCCAGGCTTTGGCAACGATTCCAAGATGATGGTAATGTGAGTAGACGTTACAGCACAGGTCGCCCCCGAGTTACAACGCCGAATGAAGACCGGTATTTGGCAGTTACTGCCAAAAGAAACAGACGGAGCACAGCATCAGACCTGTCTCGTCAGCTCTCTTCAGCTACCGGTACGACAGTTTCAAGGCAGACCGTGTACAGACGCTTAGGGCACATTGGTCTATATGCTCGTAGGCCTGTCAGATGTGTTCCACTTACCGCAACTCACTGTCGCCTGCGATTAGCCTGGAGTAGAGAGCATGCATTGTGGACACCGCAACAGTGGTCTTGTGTGATGTTTTCCGACGAGTCCAGGTTTAGTTTGCAGTCTGATTCTCGCCGGACTTTCATATGGAGAGCGCCAGGTACCCGTTACCACCAAGACAACACCATTGAACGACACCGTTACGGTGGTGCAGGATGGCTCGTTTGGGGAGGAATTATTCTTGGTTCCAGAACTGACCTGCATGTTCAGAGTGTAACGATGACAGGCCACATCTATAGGGATGTCATTCTGGAACAACATGTACGTTTGTTTCGGGGCGCCATGGGTGCTGAATTTCTGTTTATGGACGACAACGCCCGTCCTCACCGTGCAAACATTGTAGACGAATGCCTTCAATCGGAGGATATCACCCGTATGGATTGGCCAGCATACTCACCGGACTTGAATCCAATAGAGCATGTGTGGGATATGCTTGGCCGACGAATTGCAGCCCGTCAACCCCCTCCCACCTGTCTACCGGACTTTCGGAGGGCATTGCTTGATGAGTGGTGTAATATTCCCCAAGATCAGATTGATAATTTGATACTCAGCATGCCTAGGCGTTGTACGGCCTGTATTGCATCGTCCGGGAGACATACTCCGTATTAACCATCATACTAACCATGTTATACTGTTTTTTGTAAATAGGTTCTTTTTTGAAATTTGCTCCAGGGAGTAAAAATCGCAATTTTTATTAATTATATCAAACATATATAATCTTTTTTGCTCTTTACCTTTTGTTTAATACATAGACTTTACACTGAGACTTTTTCCACTGAGGATATTTTACGTCAGCTTTGTGGTCGGTGCGAGTCACGTGCGGAATTTGTATCAACCAGTCATTGCTGGAATTCGAACCCGGTTCCCCTCATTGGAAGGTGAACGCCCTATCCCTGGAGCAATGACGGATCGCTAATATATTTTGAAACTTGAAGAAGTTGTAAAAAGTAATAATAACAAAATTGTCTATTGGAACCTAGGCTGGGCAAAATCCTTAAAAGTAGTCAAGCTCGCCTAACCATCCAACTGAATTGTATCAACAATCAATTTTTTAAATTTATACAATATGACTGCCAGATATTGTTGTAGGCTTAGAGCATGATATGTCTGACAGCAAATGAATTTTTTATGAAAATAGTAAAATTAAAATTCCGTTTTTTAGCATCTTCCAGAACTAAATCGTATATAGATAATTCAGTATTAAAAAATACAAATTCTACAGCCACCTTAATTAAGTATTGATCGTTTAGTAATTATATAGAATTAAATGTGTCTAGTTATACGTTTTTTTTATAGATATCATGATTGAATCTTTAAAAATGTATGTTAACAATTAAGCCTATGTTCGTTATATGATTTATTTATCATTCTATATTTTAAATCTCTCCTTCTCAGATTTATTTAAAAATAACGTTATTTGCTTGGAAACTCCATGAACATGCTTTTTATTATGTTGAGAAATTTGTAAGAGACACGTTTAGTTTTTTTCCCCACTGACCAAAAGATATCTTCTGTTTGAAAATAGAATGCATGAAATTAAAGACTATTAATTTATGACTTCTATATAAAGGATGAAACTTACATCAATAAAAGAAGAGAATCGCCTGGAATTTGCACGAATAAATTAAAGATTTCTTTCGTCGCATTTTATGACTGCGTACATAGCTGAACTTCGGATAGCACTTAACAGATCCCAGATAACACAGATTAAGGTATTTTCCTCCTCTAATGTACTTGCCCTTTTATCAGATTATCAACACTCTTATTATAGCATTTATTTTTCAATATTTACCTTATGTACCATTCAATACATAATACCCTTTCTTCATTTCGATTAAAGAGATTCAAATCCTCGGTGTTCTAAACCTTGAGGGCATCGACAGGGATACATTGGAAAGTGATGTTCCATACATTGCCAATAAGTTCGAAGAAGAGCACAGGGAGTGCCAATATTGCAAGGAAAATGACACTGAAAATTTTGCAGCTCCTTCAAACGCCACCCTCAAAGAGAAAAATCACACCTCCAGCAGCTCCTAGTCGGAAGAAGGCTCCATCGCCAACCTCCGCCGGCCAGCCCGACAATGGTCGATTCTATTTCTAGTCCAGGAGACACAGTCAGTCATAATGTGCCTCGTGACCCAGTAACGGGACTTCGTTACCATCTAAAGAACGTCTCTCTCAAAAAATCTGGTACAGACTATACCCTCCTGGTTTATCAGCGACCAGAAAGGAAGATGCATCGCATACCTATGATTTATCCAGTTACCGGGTTTTAGTGTTGTCCTTACTGCGAGCGCACACATGAAAACCTCGATGAGGTTAAAAATATGTAAATAATAATATATTCTTCAGTTATGTTTATTTTTATTATTATTTATGTAATTTTAATTATTTTTTGTAATCATTTTATCTTTCTATTTTTATATCATTATTTAATGTTTTATTTTATGTTTATTATATGGTAATGTTATTTGTGTTATTATATTTAATAAACGAAGCTGTTTGATCTGCAATCCACGTTTTAAATATATGTTTTCATTATCTCAAATAACAAAACTCCCCAGCTTTTTCAAGGCTTGCACCAAATTAACTCCCAACCTAGACCTTTATAACTTCTCTCTCTTCAGAATTATATTGCTTGCAAAGAATGCATTCTTTAATTTCCAGTCCCGAGGTGGACTGATCGTTAAGACACGGTTCCCAGCAGATTACCGAAGTCAAGCATCACTGGCTGCGGTCAGTGTGCGGGTGGGTGAGCACTTGGATTAGTCTGCGTAGGGACCGAGGGTGCGCGGTATTGGTCTTCGTTAAACTGTTCAACCGTAAAGTGCTCGACTTCGCGTGCAGGTCGTCAATGATGCTTCCCAGACCGTCGCCAATAGCCCATTGTGCAGGTCCAGTGCGATGTAAATGAACTACAACAACAACAACAACAACCGCTACCTTGGACATAAGCGAACTATAAGCTGCAAATTGCAAAAGGCTCCAAAACTGATCGTCGATAATCATCATCATCATCACCAAAAAATCTGGTACAGGCTATACCCTTCTGGTCTATCAGCGACCAAAAAGGAAGATGCTTCGTAAATCTATGATTTATCTACTTCAGTGTTGTGCTTACTGCGAGTGCACACATGAAAACCTCGATGAGGTTAAAATATGTTAATAATCATCTATTCATCTGTTATATTTATTTTTATTCATTTAAATTTAGTAATTTTAATTAATTTTTGTAATAATTTTATCTTTCAATTTTTATATCATTATTTTATGTTTTATTTTATATTTATTATATGGTAATGTTATTTGTGTTATTATATTTAATAAACGAAGCTGTTTGATCTGCAACCCACGTTTTAAATACATGTTTTCATTTTCTCAAATAACAAAACTCCTTCACGGTGCTTCACCAGCTTTTTCCAAGCTTGCACCAAATTAACTCCCAACCTAGACCTTTATAACTTTTCGCTCTTCAACATTGCTTGCAAAGGATACATTCTTTAATTTCCAGTCCCGCAGTGGACTGATCGTTAAGACACGGTTCCCACCAGATCGCCGAAGTCAAGCATCACTGGCTGCGGTCAGTATGCGGGTGAGTGACAACTTGGATCAGTCAGCGTAGGGACCGAGGGTGTGGAGTATTGGTCCGCGTTAAACTGTTCTACCGTAAAGTGCTCGACTTCGCGTGCAGGTAGTCGGGCTACCGAAGCGGGGGTGCCATCCCCTCTGCAGAGGATCAAAATTGTGATGGCATGTCTTCGGATCATCCTCAGGCATGTTTCACAGACCGTCGCCAATAGCCCATTGTGCAGCTCTATAATATCCCTTCTATTATGAGTGCCGTCAATTCAGGTTGGTTGGTAGAGTCTTAGACTATTGACTCGAAGTTTGATTCCCCATGAAAAAGACTAGGTGTCTGATCGAATTGTACCTACTCCAATTGTGTCTTAGTAGTCCAAAATTCACTATAATGTTATATAATCAGTGGTTTCGGGGCTGGAAAAAACCACGTGCGGTTGGGGAGCGTGATGCGGAGAATAAAAACCTACTACCACCATCTTCCCTCCGATCTAGATTGTGGCAATGAAGTGCGCGAATGCGTCAATAATGTCTCCAGATCATTATAAAGGATGAATCCCAGACTGTCACCAAAAGCCAAATAGTTTAATTCTTGTGTGACGCTAACCGAATGTTGTTGTTGTTAATTTACGTCGCACTAGAACTGCACAATGGGCCATTGGCGACGGTCTGGGAAACATCCCGGAGGATGATCCGAAGACATGCCATCACAATTTTGATCCTCTGCGGAGGGGATGGCATCCCGCTTCGGTAGCCGAACAACCTGCACGCGAAGTCGAACACTTTACGGTAGCTCAGTTTAACGAGGTTCAATACCACACACCCTCGGTCCCTACGCAGACTGATCCAAGTGGTCACCCACCCGCACACTGACCGTAGCCAGTGATGCTTGACTTCGGTGATCTGCTCGGAACCGTGTCTTAACGATCAGTCCACTGCGGGACGCTAACCTAATGGGAGTTTCCTCTGTCCTATTACTTCTTTTATGCAATCCAATGGATATTTACATAAAATAGTTTCAGTTAATGAAGGTTATTATTTCCAGTTATACATATAACTTCGCAAAAGAGACATCTCTCTTCGAACCTCTCAAATTTCCCGATAACCTAAGGTATGTTAAACTGCTAATAAAACAAACCATTCGAAATCAACGAGCAGCTTTTTATAAGAAGCGAGCACTTAGTGCTTTTTGGGAGAACCTCTTAACATCATGTAACATCATGTATCTAACTTTAGTGCGTAGACTATGAAGGTTGTGAATTATCAAAGAAGCTTACGCTTCAATTTCTCTATTTATCATGCTGTTGTGGCTTCTAATGCTACCTGCCAATACCAACAAGCATGCTTTCAAGCTTGCCAATGCCAGCAAGCAGGTTTAAGGCAGATGGTTCGTATCTTGTTTTTCAGCGGTGCCAGCTATGGCCAAGAATATGTCTTCAGCCACAGACGTCGCAGCCCATTTTAAAGGGAAGACCAATTTGTGCATCCATTCATTCACAGATAGTAATTTTGACCTAAACCAGAGAATCTCTAATTCACTACCCCCAGAGGTATGATTTGTTATGGGAACATGGCGGACTTATTGAATCGACAGATTTCACGTGCACCGGTCACCTCTTACTACACGAGGTGTCTTCAGCTGGTGGGGATCGAACTCACGACCTCTAGAACATGGGCCCAATGCCCTACCAACCAGGCTATCCCGGCCTTGCTATGTATCAAAAAAATACAATTTTAATCTTACCATTTCATGCCTTCCGGTTGGACAGGAAAATCATAAGATTGTATTTTTAATATTCACCGAAGATCTAGATATCTTTGGTTGTTATCAGCAAAAAATTTAAAAAAGTTATAACGGTATTTACCTGTAAGCTATCTACTAATCCTTATTTAATGATATTTTCTAGTTATGCATGTCATCCTTCTTTAATACTATTCTCTGTTACTATTACGTTTCTTTTCTTTTTTACATTTCACTATTTAAATATTCATTAGTATCAAACTAAAAATGTATGCTTTAATAGTTGAACTTATTTTCACTATTTCTCATGTATCTGTAAGATTTGTAATTGATTTAGACTGACTTTGACGTAGATAACAAGCTACAAGTCATAATAAAAAGACCATTTACTATATTTCTTTCAATCTAAGTAGTTAAACTCGAATATAAATTACTGATCGACGATGAAAGAGTTAGATAACGCAAGAAACTAACCTAAGACGTTTCTTGTATTATCATATCATTAAACCTTTTGCGATTTCATAAGACAAACTTTAATCCTTGACCTTTACAAGGCCCTTTTTTTTTCCTTTAAAAAGAAATAAATTAACTTTTTTTTGTCTCTGTAAATTAAAATGAAAATTGTAAATATTTCATAAAATAGACTGTGTTGCCCAATTATAAACCAAGGGACATTTTGGGTTATTTCTCATTATTCGCCACTGTTTTCTACATTGTGTTATATGATGTTTCATTGTTCTAAAACTTATAAATCGTAGAAAGCTGAAATAACAATGGTGTGTAGAAAAATATACATTATTACACGCAGGCCGTTGTTCAGCCCACAGAAATGAATCTGCAGAGTTGAAATTAGACGTGTAGAAAGGGTCATTTTTAATGGCCACTTTCAGCTATTTTTTTTCGAAAGTTCTTGAATTTTAGGAGCTTTTTTTACGAATATTATTTATTTATTTGCTTTAGATATTGTCTCTGTTTATTCATCGATGAGGAAAAGTCTATTTACCCCTTTCGAGATCTTAATTTTATTAGGTCTTTGATTTTATATATATATATATATATATATAGTNATATATATATATTTTTTAATGGCGAGCACTTGGGATGCATTATCCCATTGGCCAGGAGCGCCGAAACTGCTACTCTCTTCTCGTTACCCAGTGGACACCCGTGGCGAGGCCACGGCTGTGGGGCAGCGTCGCCCACGTCACACAATCACAAAACCGTTTATAGGGCGGGTAACATTCACACAAAGGATAAAGGACATAGAACGCAGAGAGAAAGAAACACCCATGCCCCGAGCGGGATTCAAACCCGCAACCATCGGCTCCGCAGTCAGGCACGCTAACCACTCGGCCACCTAGTTTGCTTGATTTTACATTAAAACCATGAAAAAAAGGAGGGAAATTAGATGTTACCAGATATGTTTCTTAACATTTAAATTGCAATTTCTACAAATTAAATTCAAGAGTGATAAAAATCACCTTTAATTTTAACTGTCATAACAATGCGTAGCCTCGTTAACGAGTGAAATTATTTCTCATTTATTTCTTTTTATTGTGTCACATACTCGGAATTCCTATGCTTTTTAATTGTTTCTCAAATCCAGGTTATCATTCGTTTCGCTACAATTAACATATTAAACAAATTTTCTTACACTATATTAATGATATATTTTACTATATTATTTATGATAACTATATATTTGTAATAATTATATATTTCCTTAACCAAATGTTATTTGTGTTTGTAGAAATTGCGGACTTTTAAGAAGAAAAAAAAAGAAGATGTATGAGAAGCAATCAATGGTACTAATGTGCGATACAAGCATGGGACAAATCCTCGCACTGTACTAAAAAGCTATATCCTAAAAACTTTATTATTGATTTTTCATGAATTTTCTAGTTTAGATCTAAATTCTGTCTGATTTTCACTTTTATGTATATATCTATATATATAATAACAGGGCTACATTCCTGATATCATGGGTTGATTTTAGCTCAAATAAGCCAGTCGTGAACCAAAATACTTCTTCTATAGCTTTATTTAAAGGTAGGCTGTCGGTGGTAACAGTTAGCACCCATTCTCCACACTGGAGCGGGGTGGACAGCACTCTCGGACAATTGCGGAAGAGTTTATCAGGATTACATCATGTTGAAGCGACACTCAAAAACGATTGTTCCTGCATTATATACTAACAGAAAATGAGGTAAAAAGGCTCAAGTCGTGCATACCTTGTAACTCTACGCATCATCGATAATCATTTAATGCTTCCTAATATGGAAGTGAAAGAGGGAAAGATTCTAAAAATAACTCCTCCTTTGAAATATAAATCTAATTATAATTCATTGGTATGTTTTCAGCCTTGAAGTCCCAAAATAGAATATTTCCACGCCTATGCTTTACCAAAGACATTTTATGAAAACGAAAGAGTTTTAATGCTTTTATTAATACAAAAGTATTTTTATAATTAATTTTAGAGTTCATTTTTATACTTGTTATAATCTATGATTAATGTAATCTTAGATCAATGTGATTTTTTTTCTTTTTTTTTCTTGTTAAAGTGAACTTTGCTAAAATGAAAATACTTTGTTAACTCTAAAAATGAGTAAGAGCTTAAACCCCATTGCCAGGATTACCGGAGAACTTCGTTGTTTTCTTTCTCGTATATTTCGATTGAAATAGTATAGCTTGTCTACGGTAAGAACTCCATCCGCCACAAAGTCTGAGACCGTCTGCTGCTATGTTAACAAGAATAGCGCGTTTCAGGGAGGGTATCTTCTCTTCACTCTGACACAATAGGCCAGAAAAAGAGATTACCTTTCTCCAGCCGACCAGAGCCAAAACTTGTCCTTAACAGTGACCCCACACCCCTATTTTAAATAGTTATATCCCGCTACCATAGTCAACACCACGGGTCCAGACGAATGGCTGGGGGAGTTCTTACTTTAGACAAACTATAGGTAAGTATTTTCCGCGAAAGTTATAATGTCAATACTTTTTTGAATACCTTTGTCATCTTAGTTGGGTTCAAAATTACAAGTATACGGAGGTGAACATTATTGACTTGAATTCTTAAATTAAAAATATGTATTTGCGATGAAAACTACTTATAGGAATATTATAAATATTTATAAGGAATATTATAAATATTTATAGGAATATTATAAATATTTATAGGAATGTTACAAATATTTATAGGAACGTTATAAATATTTGTAGGGATATAATAAATATTTATAGGAATATTATAACTATTTATATTACAAATAATTACTTCAGTCACAACTGACAATTTAATTCGAATGAACTTCATCTATATTTGCAAATAAAGAAGTATTACTTTTCCAAAATTTCAATGAGTTCTTCAATAATAAGTTTTTTCCCTAATTGTCAAACTTGTATAACCAGGCAATTTACACTTAAGAGTGAGTTTAACAAATCTCAATCTATTCTTATCTTATACATTCAGATTCTTCTATTTAATACATTACTTCTCATTAAGAGATTTTTGTTTAAATTTTTATCCTTATAATCTGCTGAAAACCTTGAAATTTCTAGAAGCGACGCGCTATTTCTGCGTAATTAATATAAAAAGAATAATTCGGTGGGTAAATGATCGGATGATGATATTCCAATTTCTGATATTTTTTGTTTATACTTTTTTTAAGTGGGTGGGGAGGGAAATTATGTTCGCGAGCGTGTTGGTTAAAAAAAAGTTTTTCGACTACACAATTCAATCAACACTCTAATTCTTTAATATCAATGAGAAGTGAGGATACAATTTTGCTTAAATACTTAGTCACGTGTTTTTAGGTGTGACTTTCTACGTAAGAAAGTCAAAATCGAAGCAAAAATCTTTCTGGAACTGTC
Organism: Parasteatoda tepidariorum; assembly: GCF_043381705.1. Classification (NCBI taxonomy): domain Eukaryota; kingdom Metazoa; phylum Arthropoda; class Arachnida; order Araneae; family Theridiidae; genus Parasteatoda; species Parasteatoda tepidariorum. The sequence continues at coordinate 46,870,496 of NC_092210.1, read as the reverse complement.
TCTCATTTGTCAGAATAAAACATTTACTGCGTTTTAGATTTAAAAACGAACAAACACATTTTTAAAAATAAAATCAAAATGTATGATTTAAAAAAATGCGTGTGTTTTCTGAAACTGTCTCTCATTTGTTAGAATAAAGCATTTATTCATTTCAGCCAACAACATGTTTTAAAAATAGGTGAATAAATTTAAGGCATAAAAAAAAGTGTGAGTTTGCTGAAACTGTCTCTCATCTATTGGAATAAAATATTTATTATTAATATTTATTATTAATATACATTAAAACTTTAGCATCCAAATAGAGTCTCGGTGCTGCCATATAGTGTGGAGAAACTAGACGTCCAAATTAACATGACCAACGGTATCTCACCCATTGTGGTGGTCCTGAAAGAGTGGATACCACCTCTGGAGAACGCACTAGGTCTGCTCATCTGCAAGACCGTGCAGCTCATTGGAAATAAAAATAAAAAAACATTAAAACAGTTGGATAACTTACTTATATGCATATCAAGCATCAATACACCATCATCATTACTATCATCATATTTGGCTAGACACTCAAAGACAAATGTTTTGCATAAACAGTGAATATTTATTCCATATAACATTAGTTTCAGTTAAATTCAAAATTAACTGTAGTTTTTAACATTGCTGGTTTATGAAAAAAATTTTTTTAAATGTGGAATCATCATCTATTTTAAATATATGAGCCACGTAATTTATCCAGTTTATTTTTTACGTACTTTACAATGTCTGGGTTTCCATACATCTTATATTGCTCTAAGTTATATCTTCTTCTTTAAGCACTGATTTCTGTCCCACCAGGAATAACTAGCAAAACTCTTGTCTCGATAATAGTTATTTTATTTTCTCCAGCTTTGACCAGGTTCCAGGAGTTTGAGTCATAGGTAAATATTAATTTAATAACTGTTTTAGCATAAATTTTGCATTTCTTATTAGGAGTAAAAATTTAAAAAATGGTTTTAGTTCATAAAAAGCTCTATTTCCATGCATTAAGTGACCCTGAATCTCCTTGATTATGCTATTGTGAGCAGTCACTATAGAACTAAGATAAGTGAAACTGTGAACAGTCTGAAATTTGTGAGAACCAATTTCCAAATTTGACTCATGGGAGATGTCATTACTTAGTACTGCCATAGATTTGAATAATAAATAATATCATTAAAATAATATTATTAAAACAATATTATTAAAAAAGCATATTGTTTTATGCCTATTTATTTAAGCATGCATGTGATCTATGTCCATTTTTCTAAATAATCATTTTAAATTGTTTCCGTTTTCTTAAATACGCACTTTGAGCTATATCAATAATCTTAAACGCACGTTTTGAGCTTCGTCCAAAAAAAATAAAAAACTCACCCTTGATATTCTAGAAGTTTATATATTTATTTATATCCGAAAAAAAAAAGATAGCGAATACCATGAAATATAAAATGGTCCGCTTTTTTCCGCTTTTTAACTTTAAACCTGTGTTGTGATATTTATAATAAAAAAAAATTCATGATCGAACTCAACTTTCTCAAAAGAAAATCTGGCGTCACTTAAAAAGTAATCAAAATTTAGCCGGTCTGTCTAGTTTACATCGCTATTTCACGACAACTTTTCAGTTATAACCGCCTGGATATCATTCAATTCCAGGGATTCAGGAAGAATTTTTCAAGGCTTGTTTATGAAACGGCAATAAACATAGGCACAGCGAGAAAGAAACTTTTGAAGGAGCACGCGGTTTTTTCATTATTAATACATAAATATCTATCTAATCTCTCTGTATATATATATATATATACTGCCGCAAAAGAGAGTGCTAAGGTTGTTCAAGGNTATATATATATATATATATATATATATATATATATATATATATATATATATATATATATATATATATATATATATATATATATATATATATATATATATATATATATATATATATATATATATATATATATATATATATATATATATATATATATATATATATATATATATATATATATATATATATATATATATATATATATATATATATATATATATATATATATATATATATATATATATATATATATATATATATATATATATATATATATATATATATATATTAAAATAACCACTCATTTTAATAACTTATTGCAAAATGATTAGATTGATGTACTGTACTTCAAAATACCACCTTAAATAACTTTTGTTTAATGATCAGATCGTCACTTCCTAGAACCCAGTCTTAAAAGTTCCAGGAGGTGATCTCAAAAATGCTAAATAATCAGTGTAGGCGATATTTTAAGTTACGAAATAAGACCCAAAACGTACTTTCTTAGGACAAGCATACCTTTTTTTTAACAATAAATTAGGAATTCTGACCCCCAAAATACAGAACAAAGCTGTATAATTTGGTCAGAAGAGAGATCCAAAGTTTGGACCCCTTAATCTTTATTTTACTTTCTGCGTATTTCGTTTATCTCGAAAATTTTTAAACGAATTGAACAATTTTTGCTAACTGCCATAAAATTTATTTATCCAAAGATCCAAACAATAAGTTTTAGTAAATATTTACTACTTTTTACATTTTATTTAGTATTAATCGAAAAAAAATTGTATTGAAGGGTATAAAATGTTTACATAATTTTCAAGAATATAATTTCACATGTCAAAATAAATATCTTTTTTGAAATCGGTCAAATAGTTCCTGAGAAAACAATCGTTTAAAAAGCCTTATTTTAAAAATCAATTTCCCAAGAACTATTTGACCTATATCGTTCAAACTTTGTGTTTTTCCTTATAAAATTACTTACTTTGAAATGGTGTGGAAAATTGTATACTTCGCATACAGAAATTTCTTTCTGACTGTTACTAAATAAAGCAATAGAAAATAATAGATATTTACTGAATCTTACTTTTTGTATGGAATTATCTTTGGATAAACGAATTTTTTAACTGTGTGCAAAATTTTTTCAATTTGCTTTAGGAGTTCTTGAGAAATATGCAAAAAATAAAATTAACATTAAAGTGTCCACAATTTTAACCTCTGTTCTGATCAAACTATTGAAGCAATATTTACCAGATTCCCTTTATATCTTAGAGGCCCGAAATTTGAATCCGTCTAAAAAAAATTCGGAGAAAGTGTATTTTTGTGTCTGATTGCATAACTCAAAGTATCGTCTGCACTAATTAATTAGCATATTTGTAGTCACCCCTCAAGCAATTAAAATTGAATCCTAGGGTAGTCCTTTATTAATATTCATTTATTTGCTTGTTAGTTTCCTGTTTTCTTCATATTGTTTTATTTAATTTATTTATTTATCTAATTTTTACATCTAAATCAAAATATAATTTCAATTTAAATGTTAAAATTAAAATCTAAATCTAATCTTAATTAATAAATTTAGTCTAATCTAAATTAAAATCTAATTTTAACGTAGACTTTTATTATATAAAAACTAATTGTTTTTATTTACTTTTGCAACAAAGATCTGAGAACTGAAATTTCAAACGAATAAGCATATTAAAAGAAAACAATACCTCTCACCTGCAGCTATGAATCAAGCCTCGACCACATAGTAAATGGAAATACAGAGATGTAAGCGAACGCAAAGAGCTCGTCGCTCTCTACAAATCTACAAACAATAGCTCTGAATGACGTAGGGAATAATACTGACTTCTAACAACTTACTAACTGCTTACTTACAACTTACTTACTGAAAGTTCATTAATTTTGTCTAATATTGTTGATAAATTCAGACTTTCTGATGTAGTCGCTTCTGGATTTCTATTGGCAGAAAATTCGCCAACGTACTGGTATAGCTCGTTCACCAGGAGTTGGCACTTGGCTCCGCCTTCATCACGTGGTATGCGACGATACTATTTCGCTATTTTTGGGAGAAGGTTGTGAGCAAACTTGAACAATGTTGCTATTTGGCGATCGTTTGGCAAAAATATTTATTTCGCAAACTTTATGTGCATTTTTTTAACAATAAATATTTCATAAATTTGATTATATTTTGCACCATTTCTTATGATATTTCTTTCTTTTGAGTGAATAGTTTGTCCTTTATGAGCCATTTCGCTGGGAGAACAACAGTTTTTAAATTTAAACTATATTTAATTAGCTAGTGTAACAAAAGGTATAATAGCAGATGATAAAGCAAAGTAATGACTGAAAAATAATTCACTTTTTGTGTTTGGCGCAAATTAAGGGTTGTCTCAATTTCAACAACAGAGATGTTTCTCTTCTAACTCCCGCGCTGAAATGAACTCTGCGTCCCAGGAGGTGGAGCCAAGTCTCAACTTCTGGTGAACGAACTATGCCAGCCGCAAGTTTCTAAAATTTTATCGCCCATTTCAGACAGTTTATCAAGAGCTTCAGTGCTGACGGCTAAAATGGCTTGAACTTGCTGCGGCAATTGTTGTAACCAAAGTGGTTTTAAGACATTGTCATTTACTTTACCCATCGCCAAATTCCGCATTTCGCGTAGCAATTGACTAGGGCGCTTATCTCCAAGGTCTAGTTCGAAGAAGAGTTTTTTTAGTTGAAAACTTTCGGAATCACTCAAACGAGCAATAAATGCTTCCTTTAATGCGGTATATTGATTTTCTTCGGGAGGTGACAAAACATTCAAATATACATCGTGCGCATCAGTGAAATTATCAAATAAAACAAAATAAAGTTCTGAAATTCTTAGTAATAAATAAAGTGAAACTTAGTACAAATTTCAATTTATTTTTTAAACTTTATCCACGAGAAAGAAAAAGTAAGTAACTTACATGCAAATATTTGAATGTTATAAATATTAGCTGTACCTATATTTTTCTTCTTAGAAAAGACTACATTTTTTTGCATTCCGAACTTAACTTCATAAAGACACTTAACGAATATTGTATTGATAATCTCTTTAAAACCAGTATTTTTGGGCATTTATTTAGAATAGTCCACTTATTTGTTACCTGCGTTGAATGATATTGATCAATTATAGAAATTTAATCAATGTTTTGATTTAAACTTCGTCTCACCATTTTTAATATACAGAGAATTGCTGATACTGGGGCTGTAAAAATATCATCAAAGTATAATTGACGCCGGTGATGCTTAACTCAGCTAATCGACGCATTCACGATCAAAATTAAGAGGTCAAAATCAAAATTAATTTCTAAAGTCAAAATTAATTACAAGACGAACAAAACTTTTGCCACATAAAATAACCATTAGACCTGTTTTAACTTATAAATTTGAAACAGGGTCTTTAACTAAATCACAGTAGGCAAACCTGCTTGTAGATTTTGAGAGAAAGGCCTTCAGAAAATTTTTCGGAGCTATAAACGTGAATGGCTTATGGAGATGGCATAATTTTGAACTATATCGGCTATTCAAGGAAGCTGATATTAACAAATACATTGAAATAAGTTGCTAAAAGCTTGCGGGTCATATCTTTCGAATGTACCCCTGTTCCTTGACATTTAAGAACTTTACTAGAGTTAACTAGAGTTAGAGGTAGGCTTGACTGTGGGAAAGAGGATTTCAAAATCCTAACGATTACTAACTGTAGAAAAATTGCAAAGACAGGAGAAGAATGGAGGAAGGTTCTAAGGAAGACTCTGGCCCACAAAAGGCTGCCAATAGAAGAGGAAGAAGATGGTTTAACTAATTGGGATAATAGGTACCTCATTTAAGATAGGTATTGTGGTGATAGTTTTTCTACAACCCGCCGAAATGGAATTGCACCGAAATGTTTATAAATCAAAGAATTCATGGAATATAGATGTACCATATTTTCAGAAAAAGTTCCACCACTGGTAGAAAGCTAGAATAAAAGTGCTTTAGTTTGTTAATGAGCAAGTAGAGTGAGCTCAGATTGCAAAGTGATCCGATGGAAGTTGAGAAAGTAATTCTGGGGGTTGGCGAGTGCAATGCGCAAGGGATAAAGACCCCTAATAGTATGTAAAAGACTATATGTGCATTTTCACAATATCGATGGAAAAAAATTTCTCATATTAGTAACAAAAAACTGAAACATATTTAAAATAAATTGTACAGAAATGAAAGGTCAAAAAGCGAATAGTTAATTTAAATGGAGTTTTTATATATATATATATATATATACTTACTTCTAATAATTTGAACATTAAAGACAAGGTTGGTTTGCTATGAGGTAGCAAATGATTATTCGTAGGGAGAAAGTGAATTATTTCTGAAATTGTCTCACAAAGTTGTTGAAAAAAATAATACAATTCAGTGGAAATNTATTTTAATTAAAAATCTTAATTTACGCAGATTACATAAAGAAGTTATAACTATATTTTAATTTCAATGATGCTTAATAATAAACTCAGGAGAAAGATGTGTTTTATCTACAGGTATAAAAAAGAAATGTGTTAATAACTCTTAATATATACTACATTTATTTTTAACTTCTTTAAACTATGCTTTTATTTTCATTATCATATTTACTTCTTTAGTTTTTATTTATTCGAAGATTTCAGTCAAAATAAAAGACTTAAAACTGTTGTCTCCAAACACCAAATTAATAATTGTGTATGTGAGGAAAAGGTTCCAAATGTAATTTCCAAGCAGTATTGAAGTATATACAAATCAAATAGTGATAATGATATAATAAAAATGAATTATTTATAATCAATGATTTCACAGAATGTATATGTTGTTTAATCTTAGAAATTAATTCTAAAAAGATACAAAGCAAAATGCAACGCGAGACAAAAATCCAGAAGTATCCAATAAACGAGCTCGAATTGGAAGCAATCCGAAAGGAGCTGTGGAAACAGTTCCAGAGGTTGGTAACTGGAGCGAGCAAACTATCCCTTATTGTTCTTAGTTCATGTCAATATAGAATGTTTGAATCCTTTAGCTTTTCGGGAAAACAGAAACTCATTAGAAATGAAAAATAAACATCAAACGCTATTTTTTTCACTGTCAGTCTAAATTATTTTCAAACAAAAGCACCATTGATACTTGGTAAAGTAAAATGTGCACTTTGTTTTAAATCTGACATTAATCAAATTTATGTACTGATTTGATTAATCAGACCAATGATCCTCATTTGCGGTTTGCACCGGATAATTTTTTTCTTCCTATTTGTATATTTTAGATGTGGTTAAAGGGCAATAACTTAACTTATCTAACTTGTACTACACATTTGAGCTATCATAATCCATCAAAAAACTAATTCCGACTCAATCGAAAAATGATATCACCAGAAGTCTTTATCGTGTATGTTGTTTATTTTAATACAACAACGTTGAGTGAATGGATGGTTACAAATTAGTGTGAATCTTACACTTTATTTAATCCGAGTTCAACAATTTTTTAAAAATCCGAATTGGAATTTTCAAAAAATCAGTTTCCACCCCTCTCTTTACATGATTTTGTAACACAATTTTAAAACGGAATACGCAATTTTAAAATGGAACATTTTACAAACTTTTAATCTAGTGATCGGATTTTCCCCTTTTAAAATTCTAGTTTTACCACTAGCTAACACTACTGAATATAGATTTGTGACTGTGTAAATAGAAATATTTAACTTACTCGATTTTTCTTTAAAAAATTATGATTCAAAAATGTATTTATTCCTCTTTGCTTTTAAAATTCAATGAAAATAACTCAAGTTATAGAGCTCATATATAACTAAGATGATTTTGTTTCTAAACTTCATTAAAATTTGAATTTCCAATAAAAAAAATATGAAGTATTTTATTAAAAAAATAGTATCCAATAGAAAAATAGAATCCTAAACCGTCCGACCGAAAGTGATGCAATTTGGGAACAGATAGTTCAGACACGAGTAAGGTTACAGTCGACATTGGAACATTCTACGACAAAACGTTCGAGCGGGATGAGAGAAAAATGAAATGGAACTTTCTGATTGTTTAAGCCTTAACCATTGTTTTAAATTTATTTATGGACTATTCAATTTTCAAATATTTTACAGATATCATCAGTGATATTTGCTTGCTTAAAGCTCTATTTGATCAAAAGAAGTTTATTACACGTACTTTCATATTTAATTATTATTTTTTATTCTCTATGTCAGACGAATTCAATTCGCTAAAGCAACGACATATAAGGGGCGTTGTTTTTTGCGACAAATTCACGTACGTAGTAGTATTAGCTTTTACGTAGTACTTAGTAATGAAAAGCAAACAAAAGAAACAGTCCTGCAAAAGCAAAACTCAATTCCTACCTTTCAGAAAAGAAATTTTCTAAATTAAAAAAAAAAAAAAACGATGAGCTATCGGAGCAGCTACAGCCATCCACTACCCCAGAAAACATAGACTTTTTTAAAACAAATACTGGTGGTTGAAACGAACCGGGGGGCAAAAGATTACGTATATAAACTCATGTTTGTGAAAATTGCAACACCATGAAGGACTTACGCGAGTGATCTGAAATTTTCAGGAAATGCAAAGTAGAGCATGATATGCAAATAATTAGAATTTCAGACCCGTAGCGCATGCGTATGCTGAGCAGCGCCCTCTGAACGGTGGATGGATCCGAATAAATAGACGGCTGTAGCCAAGCGAGTATGGTTATCGGTGGTTATCTGCTAGTGGTAAACGTTAGCTTAGTCATTACTTATGCCTATTCGACGAAAGAGAGCAAGATTTCAACAACTTACGGAGTTTAAGCGGGAGAGAATCATCGGCCTTTGTGAAGCTGGATTATCTTATCGTGCAGTAGCCGCTTGTGTGCAGCATAACAGCAGCACAGTGATGCGTGTTTGAAAGCAGTGGATGGACGAGTGTCGGACAACTCGGAAATTCAGGAGTGGACCCCGAAATGTCGCGTCAGCTCGCGATGATAGACACCTGTTCGGCGTTGCGCTAACGGACCGTACGGCTCCTTCTAGACAACTGGCAGCACGGTGGTCAATAGCTACAGGTCATTGTGTGCTTTATCAATTCGTAGGCGTCTGCTGCAGCGTGGACTGCGCGCAAGGACTTCTTTATACAGGATCCCCCTCACGCTGAACCTTTGCCGCCTGCGGCTGCAATGGGCCAACCAGTATAGGGACTCGCGTGCTGATTGGCAGCGTGTCGTGTTTTCTGACGAATCTCGCTTTAATTTGTGGTACCATGATGGCCGCATTCGTGTCAGACGCTATGTCGGTGAACACCATCTTCCGGAGTGCGTTATCGAACGCCACAGTGGACGAACACTCGAAGTTATGGTCAGGGGTGCTATAGCATATCATGGAAGATTTCAATTGTTACGAATTGTGGGTAATCTGAACAGCAACCGGTACATCAGTGAAGTTCTACATCCCCAAGTTGTTCCCTTCCTTCAAGCCTTGCCAGGTGCTGTATTTCAACAGGACAATGCCCGCCCTCATATTGCTAGGACTGTTCAATCCTTCCTTGCATCGCGACAGGTACATCTTCTTCCTTGTATTCCCCGGATTTGTCGCCGATTGAACATGTGTGGGATTTCGTTGGTCGGCTTCTCGCTCGTAATCTTCGCCCTGTTGCTTCTACAGACGAACTTTGGGTACGCATACAAGTAGTATGGAATTCTCTTCCTCAGACACACATTCAAAGTTTGCTTGACTCCATGCCACGCCGTGTGGCAGCACTTATTGCGGAGCGTGGTGGCTACACGAAATACTGATTTCGATCTCTTGTTATTGTTTGCTTGCTTTAAAAGTTTAATCATTTATTTGTACCACTACCACTCAACTGTGTATTAAATTTCATTTAATTATGACGATTCCTTCATGGTGTTGAATTTTCACAAACAGGAGTTTATAGATACGTTTTAGGACACTATCTAAAAGACTTGAGGGGATGACCACAAATCTTCTAATTAATTAGTGTAGACGATAATTTAAGTTACGAAATCAGACACAAAAACGTAATTTCTCGTAATAAACTTTTTTTCGATGTATTTGGATTCCTTATCCTCAAACTATGGGAGCAGTCATAATCTGGAAAATGTATTCCTAATAATTTGGTCAGAAGGACTGTTCAAAATTTGGATCCCTTAATGTGAATCTTACTTTTTGCGTATTTCACCATATCTGAAGAATTTTTTAAGCGTAATGAAATGTTTTTGCACTCAATTATAAAATTAATGTATTAAAAGATAATCACACGCAAAAAATGATTTTTATTTATTTATTATTTTTTATAATTTTATTTAATTTTCCTCGAAAAAATTAAAGTTTTGAATTGTAAGATACTCTAATGATTTTAACTATTTAAACATAATGTATTGAACAATTTTTTAACAATTTTTTTTTAAAACTTTTCAGCTATACTTAAGCAAATGCGCACGATTCTTTTTGAATTTTTTTTTATACATATAAAACTTTAAGGAAATCTAATTAGCTGATTTATAAATTTTTTTAGACATCTAACTACTTAGCTAATAAGAAAATCGCCCCAACAAATGTTAGATTTTTTAATCGAATTCTTTTTTTAAAGCGTGTTTTTGTAATGTGTTTTGTTGTAAATCAGCATTTACATTTTTTTAAAGAAAAGTATGACTTCTTTCTTAGTTAATAATATGAACATAAAAAGAATGATTTATATTTTGAGATAAATCAGTAAAAATGGCTTATATGATGATTTTTATGAATTGACTATTTGATTTAATGAATAAAAACATAAACTCACAAAACATTTCAATTGAAATGTTTTGTACTTTACGGTAGAACAGTCAATACCGTACACCCTCGGTCCCTACGCAGACTAATACAAGTGGTCACCCACCCGCACACTGACAGCAGCCAGTGATGCTTGACTTCGGTGATCTGCTGGGAATCGTGCCTTAACAATCCGTTCACTGCGGGACTTCCACGACATCTAATGGATCATGTGGACGAATTTTGGACGTCTGCAGGATGAATTGTGCTGTATAGGTACTATGATTATCGCCTTCACCTAATCTTTTCCTCGAGATACCAAGATATAATTGTCTGTCGTGTCAGGACCTGATCATCCAAGCTTAAGCAGAGACCCTCGCCAAGCTGTTTAGGTTTGGTCTGTCACAAACCAACAAACGAAGATCTAGGGAATTCGAAACTATCAACCATATTCTACTCCAATGTCCGACTGGTATCGGTCCTCATTAAATTGTTCTGCCGTAAAGTCCTTGACTTCGCGCAGGTCATCGGGTTGTCAAAGCTTTCTGTTTTGCAGAGGATCAAAATTGCGATGGTATGTCTTCGGATCCTCCTCTTTCGGATCATCATTCCAGAAAGTCGTGATAGCGTAAAGAGTAGCTCTAGTGTCGTTAATAAAGTACCCAGTACCTATGTTCGATATTTGATTCTTCCACAGTTAATTTTCGAAAGCATCTCGGCCAAGTGGCTTTGTCTTTCTCATAACTTATGAACACAACCGACACTAAAAAAATCGACGCATTCTTTTTTAATTCTGTTCATTGAAGCTTTCAATTCCACATAGTTTCCTAGGTAGGTAGAGTTCCATAACCATAGGTTCCATAGGTAGAGAGTTCTCTTCTACGCCATCTGTAGCCCATTTCGATCAACAATCCTTTTCCCACTAAAACGATAACGCGTCTTCAATTTCATCTCTTTTCTGCCATGAAAGCTACAAGCACATTTATACTACTACTACTTTTGTATTTGTTTATCTTTTCGTTCTTTAAAAATTGCGCCGAATTTGTAATACTTTTACTGGTAACCAGGGACTACAATAAGAAATATCCCCCTTTATATCTATTCTGGTTGCATATTTCATTAATGAGAATATTTTGCTTTGAGGAATGTTCTAAATAATAAAATCGTTTATTATTTAGAAGACTTTGTAAGTTATTTGTTTGAATTTTGATTGTGCATTTCCCCCCCTTTATCAACCTCTGCTAGTTGTATTTGTGCATTTTTTATTATTTGCTATATTGTTTTTGAGGCCATTCATTTATTTCGATTGATTTAAATTTCCTATTAAATTACTATTATATTTCAGTATTTAGTTTATTAGCAACATGATTTACAGTTTTGCTTATAAATAGGTCATAAGTAGATAAAAATTTAAAAAAGTTATCTTAATTCTTTAGTAGTAGCGAACTTTTTTCGTGGCAAAGTCAATAATATATCCAATGAAATGTAAGGAGATATTTCCACATCAGTATGTGGGGATTCAATTATTGACTGTGTCAACCTTCATCTATCAAAAGGTTCCTCAAGATAGAATTAAGTTAACATGTCTTATATACTAGTGATTTGGTATTTAATATTTATAGTGGTAGTTATGCCACATTACTCCCCTTCCAGAATTTTATCTGGGATATCAATGAATGATTACCACTAGTTGATTCATGCTGTTAATAAATTTTTATATCATTTTCGCTCATTATATGCTGTCTTCATTTTTCTTATAGCATTTTTTGCTCATTATTTTTTCTTATTTTTGTTCATAGCAATTCGCTAATTTTTTCCCGCTTCAGTTTTGTTTATTGACCAGGCAGTGTTTTTATTACAGAAAAAAAAAATGAGAGTATTTCTCACCCTTTCTCAAAAACAGGGTGAGATCTCAAAAAGTTAAGTGAGATTTCTAAAAATTAAAGAAACACCAATAGACTTGGAAAAAAAAATTTATTTAATTATAATAAATTTTTAACATCTTTATTAATTTTTGAAGCATTGAATATTTTTGCTGCATCATCGTACAGAAAACGATCTATATCTACTTTTCATCAGCTTTTCTCATTAGGTTGCTCAAATGTTTATCAGTCATTTGTATACAATATTTTGTCTTAATTCGGTTTTGATTCAGGGCTCTGTCCAGGCCGAATTTACTACCGTTTAGCGGTACCTTCACAAATTAACGGTAGTTTCACAAATTCAACTTTAGGAAAAACGGTATTTTCACAAAATACTTTCTCTTAAAATTTTATTTTTGTCTCCCTTAAGAAAGGATAAATCTATATTTTTACCATGTTTTAGTGTTGACTTTTTAATATAATTTTTAATTTTTCACAAATTATGTCAAAATTTTCACAAAATAGGTACTTTTAAGAAAAACCTAGACAGACCCCTGTGATTGCTAAATGACCTTGCAACAGATGCTGAACAATTCAAAATCGCTTAGTAAATTTGTAGCATTGAAAAAAATTTTAACGTCTTATGTGAAGAAATCTTACCTTCCGTGAACACGTGGTTGCAGAAAAATGTGGTCTGAAAGGTGTTCCGTCATTCGGGGGGGGGGGCATTGTGTTCGCACCGGTTCTGAACAGGGTTGGGTTTTTGACGTCGAAAAGTGGTTTTTGACATGACAAGAGTATAATACTGGTTTAAACCGTCAAAAACCCGTCAAAAATGTCAAAAACTAAAGTTTGCCAAAAAAATATATAAACTTCAAAACTACCAACAGTTGCCATGCATTATATTGAAATTTAATTATACTATAGGTAATCAGCAGGTTTTAAAATATTTTTTAATTAAAATTAAGGTAAAATAACAGATTTAAAATCTCAGAAATTTATATTCAAATGCATGTGCAGAAAAATTTTGCACAAAAATTTTTTAAATATTTATATTTTAAAAAAAAAAATTTTTTTTTTGATACTTAAGAAAATTAAAAGTTTATTACTATGCATTTTTGACATATAAGGAACATATAACTAATATTTATAAGGAACTTACAAGTTATGTTGTATAAATACAAACTTGATATAAGATACAAGTGTATAAAAAATTTTTTTTAATGTTATACCGAATATCTTTATTATCCAGTATGTTAATTTGAATTTAAAAGTAGTTATATTTGTGAATAATGATAAATATAATTCATATTGTTTATTATATTTATTTATAATTATTACACTTATCATTTTAAAACAATTTTTATCTCTTAATTTTTTTTTCTCCACTTGTATTAAGAATACAAATAATGCATATCTTGAAAGCAAGAAGTAATTATTCAACAGCTGAATATTTAGATATTCAACAAAACTATATAGTATTCAGCAAAATGAAATTCACAAGTATTTGGATAAACTAAATTTTCAGCATAGTAAATGAATAGGCTGAATATACTGTAAATCGACACTAACTACTCTGTGTATTTAACAGAAAGCACTTAAATTTGTATTGTCTTATGTTAAAAAGATTATTAAGAAGATTTAAAAGAATATTAAAAAGATTTTTCTTTAAAAGATGTCTAATGTACAAAACTGCTAATGTTTATCTTTAAAAATGTCTAATTTTTAGTATAATCTATACTATACACTAAATTTGGTTATAAATAAATTTCTTAATAATATCACTGCAGATTTTCAATAACACATGAAAATGAATACATAATATTACAAAAGATGTGAGCTTTCAAAAGTACAAGATTTTGGTTACTATTCAAAATATAAGTGTTTCTTCAAAATTTTAAATTTATTTTTTCTAGAACATATTTAGAAACACTATCCTTTATAAAAAATATATATTTTCATTTTGATAATTAAATTTCACATATGAATATAGGTTTTTGACATTTTCGACATTTTTGACAGTGAGGTTTTTGACGTAACGGTTTAAACCATGGTTTAAACTGTCACATGTCAAAAACCTGCCAACCCTGGTTCTGAACAATACTGGTAAATAGGGAATCTAGATAACAGGGATCCATGTTGAAAATAATGAAAGATCAAGGAAGAAAAGTGAAACGAATTTTATTCAAAATGGCAAAAGACGAATTTTTTTACAAAATTCGCTCATTTTGAAATTGATTAATAGAATGTGCTATCTTCTCGCTTTAATAATTTTTTAATGCGAGAAAAGAAAAAAATGAGCGAGATTCTCGCGCTGTAGTGAAAACACTACCAGGAGACTTTTTATTTACTTCACCAGATTTATTTATTTATTTTTTTTTTTTTTTGAGCATATATATATTAAGCAAATCAACTGTTTTAATGTGAACCAGTCATCATCTCACCATTAAAGGAATTAATTAATGACTATGTCAACCATCTTCTATCAAGAGGTACCTCAAGATAGAATCAAGTTAACATGTCTTATATACTAGTGATTTGGTATTTAATATTTATAGTGGTAGTTATGCCACAAGTACATATTTATCGGGTTATTTGTGACTATCCATTATCTAAAACTAGCGCTTGCCTTAAGATTATTTTAATTATATCTTACTAATCACTAAAAGTAAAGACAATGGTATGTACACTGTAAATTATTTTGTAATTACGTTACTATGGTATATTTCTTGAGATCCCCACCATATCAAAACGTGCTTCAAAATAATCACCAATAGCTGGTGACTTCCAGGCTATGGCCTGTGAGAAACATTACAGAAGAGGTCCAGCTTAAAGAGTAGAACTTGTTGCTACCCCCATACAAACTTCTACATATATTTTATCAATTTTTGCAAATTTAAAATCCTTCTGTCTTCTAGACAATTGTAGTTGATACAATAAGTGCTGACATGGAGATGTCCCTTTCTTATTATTGTGATGCATTTAATGAAGTAAGAAGTAGAAATGTAAATTTAATATTATAAAAAAAGCTATAAAGACCAGGCTTTTTGATTTTTCAGACTGTGAAAACAGTACTAGCCATTCTTTATGTTTGCTGTTCATGCCTGAACTTTTACTTATTGTTTTATGGTTTTCCTATATATTTTCATAATGTAATTATTCATAATGCTTGCTAAGTAATGCTTAGTTTGGACTGACTGATTATTTCTCTAATATTTTCCTTTCCAGATGCTAATTTGGAACTCTATAACAAATCTTATCTTTCCCAGCATCAAGGAATCATGTTTACTACAAAATTTAGTCACTAGTTTTCTGTCCAGTAACTAAAAGGTATCATTAGTTTGTACATATTTTGATTGATTCAGGGTTCACCAAGCGGGCCCACTTTAAAAAACCCACCCTGGTTTTATTGGGTGGGCCCACCTTGAAAAAACCCACTTGGTGGTTTTTTTTCACAAATTGTTTTTTTTAAAAATTTGATTGAAAAAGACGTATATCTTAATACTATCAGTGGACACATCTCGAAGTTAACAAATATTTTAGAAATGTGCATTAAGCACATGAATGGGCAAATGAAAAAAAACTGCTTGATGCCCTAATGACCAAATGATACTAGGTGGAGTTTATATTGTGACCGGGTAAAAACTTTTGCCAATAATTACCATTAATATTAAGAGATTGCTCTTGAACATCAAAATGAATCTAATAATATGTCAAAAATATTAAATAATGTTGGGCTTTTCCAATAAACTATCAATTGGAAGAAACAAATATCAATTGTTTCTGAAGCTTCAAAAAAAGCTTCATTCAGAAAACATTTAAATTTCAGAAGCTGTTGAAATATGAATTAACTTACTATCATGTGATGAATTAGATTGATTCATTTTCATGTATATGTATATAATCGTCACTCAATCTAACCTCCGGACAGAATATACACAGGTAACCTCTCGGGAGCGACCACTCTCCATTCTGCAATAAAATGGTCTAAATAAAAGGGTGCACTTGCACCCCCCTGACTTTTTTTTTTAGAAAACAATTAAAGAGATACAGAAAAACAGTTTTGTTATAAAATTTTTTTTATTAAAAATATTTTTATTCAAAAACAAATAATTAAGTAATTATTGATACATAACAATTAAAAAATTGTTTAATCAAACAAGAATTGTAATCGTTTTATTTGCTGTCCAAATCTGTTAATAACTTTTTCAATGAATTCTGAGTCATCTTTGATTCTTTTCTTATGTACACTGAGCATGCTCAAACTTGGCTGATATCTAAGCTATATTTTTAAATTTCATTTAATGAAATATAAATAATTTCTATTAGTTATTTAGTTTAACAAAGGTGTATAACACAAACTGACTTCTCACAACTGTAAAACTTCATCAACACAATTAATACCAATGTTAAGCTTGCACAGACACTTTAGTATACGAAACTACTGTTTGTAGTTATTTGGGTTTCAAAGTCAGTAGCTATGCCAGCGCCATCAATACTGTTTCTTGTGGCAAAATTTGCAAGTGCAACAAATTCGTACTTTTTTTTAAATATCTTGTTAACAATGAAGAAATGTATATTGAAAAAAATTAACAAATGAAAGTATATGTAATAACAAAACAAAATGTAATAACGGAATATTTAAAAAAAAATTTTTTTTTTGGGGGGGGGGAGGTAGTTTGTTAGAGGGTTGCACCCCCTTTCATATTCTGCCAGCGCCCTTGAACCCAACTGACGTGTAAAAAAATTAGCCAATTATTATTAAGCTATTTTAAGTAAATAAACAAGTACGTTTTTGTTTTAGTTTGCATTGAATTTTGTACTATAAAAATTAGTTAGCTTTAAAAGAGAAGACAAGGTTTGTCTGTTTGAGTTGCTTGATTGTTCTAAAATAATGTTTTTTTCTAATTTAACTTTCAAATCTAAAATTAAATCGTTGATAGTATCATCTTTCGTGCACTCTGACTGAAATGTGAGGTTATATCGTCAAAAAGAGGAGCTCTCTAAATAAGAATCTCACACAAATATTTTGAATACATTTTAATCTACTTATTTGTTATGTTAAATTTTTTGTTTCGAAATTCGTGTTTCCTTATTTGGCCTTTTCCTCATTTGATGCATATGTTTGCCTGGCCGCTGAGAGAGGTTTTAATAGTCTCTTCTAAAGGTTTTCTTCAACGTGAAATCTGTGGGGGAAATTCCATTCAGAAAAAATTAAATTAAATAATTTTTGTATTAATCAATGATATATATATCCATGTTATCACAAACCTTTTGCTATCTATCCTGGAAAATGCGAAATTTATAAAAATCAGTTGTATTTTTGAGCAAAATATCAGGAACGGATATTTCGGAAATGTTATAGAAATCAGAATGTATGGAAATTTGACAGTTTATTGTCACGCCAATATTATGGGTGATTGAAGCAATCTTACCTGTATTCATTAATTTTTCCATGGTACTTCAAGACCACTCTATTTAAAACAATCCCCGAAAACTAATTATGAATAGAGGCGGAAAAAAAAGCCAGAAAATTTACTTTCAGCTGAGTGGAATAAATATACTCATACTTATAATAAATATATAGCCGTGAATTCACATAATTAAGTAAGAAACTTTTGAATAAGTCACCGTATACATCTGAAAAAGACAGTGTATTTACATTTGAACAATTATGAATTTTTTTTTTTAATATTTCGTTCATGCTTTGTATTTTGGCATGTTAAAATTTGTAGAAAAACAAAATGTTATATCTTATTATTCAACTTTTTTTTAATCATTAGTAAATAAAATAATTTCAAAATATCAAAGAGTAAATTTTATAATTGTATGTAAACAATACTTTTTTTTTTCATTTAAGAACATCCTGACATAAATGATAAGTAGATAAAATAATGACGCACACCTAGCATATCTGAAAACTACTGAAAATTTACTTCAAAATCTGTATCTTCAATTTGACTGTAAGAAGGTAATTAATCTAACAATTATGACCATGAGTAAAAAAATGACTTTATAGCTGGAATGATTTCTTACCTCAGAACTTCAACAGAAAAATCTAGGCAAATAATTGTTAGAGATTTGAAATTTTCTGCTTCTCTTATGAGATCTAGTGGCATGCTGTAAGATTCCTACCCGTGAAGGGAATATTTTCTTCCATTTAAAGCCTTTTTACCTTTAACAATTCATCAATTTAAATTTAAAATAACACTCATGTGAGTTTCCATCTCTTTTTTTAAATTCTCATTCTCCTGAGGGGAGTTTTCCCCTTGATCCCCTTCCAAATAATTATAGCTTTTTCAGGGTGAGTAGCGTTTTTAAAAAGTGCTTAAAGGTGTTTATTTTCGATTTTCATTTTTTAAAAGCCCTTAAAGGTGCTTTTTTACATGGGTGTTTTTAAAAATTGCTTAATTTTCTTTTTTCCGAAATTTGATATTTTTCTTTACCATGTTGATTTTCGCCACAAATTATGCAAAAAGACATAGTCCTATTCAACGTTTTCACAATTTATTTAACCGAAATCTATTTCGGCGTGCCGTCGGTCTGTAGTGTATGAGAACACCATTCGTTTTACATGTTTGATGAAATACTTGCTGGTCCGCACTTACGTATACTGAGCTGGATTCAGTGGTAAGGATTTTTGTCTCTCATGTGCAACTCTGCTGTATTTTGCAAGAGATTCTCAATTTCAGATTTCATTTTCCGCCCTCTGTAATACAATCGAAAAATCTCTAAATTTTGTTCATTATGGGGACCAACTAGACATTGTAAATTTTTTTTCTCTATTAGCGATAGAAAATTTCATTTCTCTTGTTAGTTTCATCATTAGTGACTCGACATCGTCTCTGGCAAGCAAATAAAACCATCAAATATCAAAAACTTGCCAACCCTGTCTAATTATGATATTTTTTCAAAGTGCTTAAAAATATTTTTTGAGTGCTTAAAAGGTGCTTATTTTTTGTTGAAAAATTTGGCTACACTCTCTGTTTTTTAGAACCATGATTTTCAGTTTTTTTTAAATTTTATTTTATTTTAATTTTATGCCAATAAAGTTAGGAATGTAAGTTTTTCCCCCCATAATTTAACATTTCTACTGAGGAACAAAAAATTTTCTAAGTGACCCCACCCTTAAGTTAGTGAGTAACAGTTTTAAATTTTTATGAGATTTTTTTTTAAATATTTTGAACAATCAAGCTTTTGAATAATATCCTTAATTTTCCATTGCAAATGCTATTCACCCAAAACAAAAATAATAATCTAAGAAAGTATAAAAATTGGGGATAAAAAAAATGAGTTTAATTAAGCATTACATTTACACTTTTCTAATAATATCTTATATATTCTTGATAGGTCAAAACAAATATCAACATGATGCAGTCTGTGTTAACTATCTAGAACATTCCATGTCAAATCATTGCACACTTAAAAGCAACAAAATGAGAAACACACCTGTAATCTTTCTAGGATACTTTTATATTTCTTGTTTAGAAAATCAATGAGCCATACAACTGTCATCTTCAAAAGCAATTATCTTTTCTACTCTAATATTCATTGTATTGCACAAATTTCAAGGTCATTAACAGCCTTTGACAAAATCAATTCACAGATCTATGGTTACAGATTCAACTTTTATTATATAGTCCTAAACTTTGAGGCCAGTGACTGAGTAATTGAATATAGAAATGGTTATTGAAAAGCTGAAAATTGTTTTTAAAAAAAATGTGATTTAGACACAATATAAATGAATGAAGTTCACCTTTCATCAAGTTGAGCTTTATTTTTTATATTGAGTTTAAAGTGGATGAAGGAGCAAACAGGCCAAAACATACTCGATGCTATCTACCAGGCAAGTGAAGTATGTTTTCAATGTAATTTTTAATGCTGAATCCAAGGAAATCCGCCCCCAAGTCGATGCATCTAATAGTTAGGAAATTATTTAATTTTTATTTAGAAATAGAGCAAATTGTGACTCGTACATATTATGTGTCTGGCATTGCTCTTCGGGCAAGTGAAGTATTGATTTCAATGTATTTTTGAAGTAATCAATAGCAGCAATTCAGATCACTAACTGTTTAAAAGTTATAAAACATTTGTGTATAAAAAATTCTGTTCTATAATTTTTTGCATTCATTTTTTGACTGTTAGAGAACTAAATTTTTCCTATGGATAAATTGAGATCAATACCTCATTTGCCTAGTTAGTTCTGAGTTAGAATTTTATCTGTTTCTATATAAACTTAAGTAACTTTTTAATTATTAGATGCATCGATTTGTGTGTGAATTCATTGGATTCAACTTAAAAAACAGGGTTGCCACTCCACAGGGAGAACAGGAAAAACCTGGAAAATACAGGCAATTTAAAAATCACCTAAAACAACAGGGAAAATGCAGGTATTTTTTATTTTTGTCTTTTAAAAAATGGTGACCACTCAAAGCGTAATCTATGGGATATTTAACCATGATATTTCAGCTATACTAAACTATTTCATTTACTATAACATTATGTTCAGCTGTTTATCCAGAAATTAAAACTAATAAATATAGTTAACCCAACATATCTCACACAAGAGCACAGTAATTGTTGTTTCCTCTAATATATTGTGTATAGTATGTACAGGGGAAACACGGGGGATTTTTTTTACAGATTTGAATGGCAACCCTGAAAAATTACATTTCATTTGGGACATTATATAACTTGCATAGATAGTTAGAAGGATGTTTTACTCATCCTCCACGATAAATTCTAGATCGAGAATAAAGCTCACCTTGTGGAGGGTGTTAACTTCAGATACTTATTTTGTCTAAATCACATTTTTAAAAACAACTTACAGCTATATTCATAACTATTTCTGTATTCAATTATGCAGGTACAGGCTTAGGGCAATAAAGTTGAATAAGTGATCATAGATCTGGGAATTTTGTTTCTGCTATATGGGCGATTCTTTGGAAACATGACAATTCATAAAAAAAATTTCTTCAAATTTATAGTCTTCAATAGTCTTTTTTTTGTATATTTATTTAGTAACATTTATTAATATCTTACAGACAGCAGTGTAGTTTATTGACATTTGCTGAAGGAAAAAAAAAAAAAGAAAAACAGTCATTTTAAGCTATTAGTAAGTAACTCAACTTAAGAAACTCAAAAAGACGAAGTTGAAAAGTTAATTTTAATTTTTTATGTAAATAAATTCCAAAAATAATTATCGTGAACAATTTGAACATATTGTTTCTTCTCGGCTTCTTGTTATTTTTTTTTCTTCCTCAATTTATTTTTCCTTGATTGTTTTTAGACCCCATGTTTTAAAATAACCTAGTAAAATTAATTTTATAATTTAAATCGGAATTTTTTAAAATTATATTATTTAAATTTAAAATACAGTTGAACCTGTTTATCTCGAATCTCACCAGAAAGGCGAAAAATACGAGATAAAGAGGTTTCGAGTTATACAGGTACTATAAAAAAATTAAATTTAATTAAGAAATTCTATTAAAAGTGCTTTGTTTTTAATAGAAATATGAATATGACATATGATATGAAGAGAATATGACAGAATTAAATTGTGCACTGATGTTCTTAGCTTATCCTATAAATTTTAACTGTGTTTTGAAGAAAAAAAAACAACCTAAAGCCTTTGCGTTGGATGAACCATGAATTGTTTAAATTAATTCTTTTATCCACTTTAGAAAGAATCAAAAATGTTTTTTTTGTTGATATGTACAGAATAAAATTATGTATAATAATCAATAACTAAGCAAATAAATAACTTTGATTACATACAAGCATATTACAATCTTACATAAACTGGGTATTAGGTTATTATTTGCATTCCCTCTTTACATTATACTGTTAAAAAGAAATTTCTGGTAACTGGCATTCATAAGTCAGGAAAATGACACTTTGCCATTTTACAGCATTCAACTTTACTTTTATTAATCATTTCGGCCTATGACGTTTACTTTCCCCAGGGAACAGGATTTCTTGAAATAACTCCAGTAAATCTATGTAGTTAATGCTATTAATGATTTCAAGAAGACAGGAAAATGACAACATAAAAACCTACTCACCTTGTAAAAGTTTTTGAAATAGATTTTAAATCGGAAAATTTGTTCTGTATTCCGAAAATAAAACATGTTCTGATGGGATGGTATTCTTATCAATCTCTTAACCCGAGATACTGATTACAGGCTCTATCTATTTTGGTAATAAAGTATTTAAAAAAAAGTGGCCAGAAAAATGGCTGGTTTTCATGTGACAAACAAATTATTGACCGAAAAAATTATTTTCAACGAAGTTTTTGGAAATAATACCCTCTGCATATATTCTAGAAATGCTTACAACAGTTGAGATAAAAATAATTAGATATTGAAAAATTTATGGGAAGTTTTGAAGCTTGTTATCAAAAATATTGATTGTGACATACCAGGAAAATGACATTTTGAAATTCAATTAATTTTTTAAATATACAAAACAGTCAATGGAAATTTCAAAGTCATTTTAAATTGCTAACAGCAATGCTATTTATGATTTTTTTTAAAAAAAAAAAAGTTCTTTTATTTGTATAGTAGTATTAGATTTTGGAGCAAAAGACTGCCGTATTTCGTGAGAAACACCCATACATACTTAAGGCTTCTTTTTCAGCAAATTTCATAATTGTCTAGATTTGGTAAAGGCATTTAAAGCAAAGGACTTGAAAGCAAAATTTCATTTTCTTGCTGCTTTAAGGTCAGCTTTATGGTCTTGTGCCAAATGTACACCATACCTATGTTGATTTTTTATTTTTACGCATTACTCATTAGTATGTGTTCACAGAAATGTATGCCTTTGTGGTTCATTATTAGCATAAGAAGAATTTGAGGTTCAAAATCTGAAAAAAGTCTTATTTTTATGCTATTTAAATTACCTTTGATCTTTGTAAATCCACTGTGAGTATTTGTCTTATTAGTTAGTGAAGTAGTAGAACGCAACGTAATAGTCAGTGCTGCTTTTCATAAAAAGTATTGCTGCTGAAAATTTTGGAGGATCTTCACTTCGACCCCCAAAGCTAGAATAAAATTTTTGAATCAGAAATAATGTCTAGAAAGAAATGTCTAAAGAATAAAATTTGTTATATGGAAATAAAGAAACTTAGTTTTGCATAAAGTACATACACTGGAAATTTGAACAAAATCAAATGTCTGATCCTGTCTGACTCTTTAAAAGAAAACTGGATATTTCTACTGATTTTGTATTTATAATATTTCACTTTTTTTCTTCTTTCACAGGAATCTGAGATTTAAGATGAGAAACCTTTCTTATGATTCTAGCAAATCATCAACTTATGCCTGCAAATCATGTAGCTGGTAGCTAAAACATGTACTCATAGTTCTTCATTCATCATTTGTTTCTACTCTATTTCATCATGAATGAAATAAAACAATTAGAAAGAGAAAAAAATAAAGCTGTCGCACAGGGGAAATGGAAAGAGGCTGGCGAGTATAGCAACTGCATTGGCGCTACTCTTTTTGATGAGGGTAGTTTTGAAGAAGCTCTTAGAAGCCACCAGGAAGAACTTGAATTTAACAAAATGATTCAAGATGCTTTGGGCATGGCAGTTGCCCACAGAAAAATAGGCGAGTGTTACGCTGCACTCAGCAATTTTAAAAAAGCTTTACATCACGTGAATTTTTTTCTGAATCTGAGTAAATCTATCAAATCAGTTGTAGAAGAACAGCGAGCGTGGGCTACATTAGGAAGAACATATTATATGAAGTATAAAAATGAAACTGATCCAGAAATTGTTAAAAAGACACGTGATCTTTCAGAAAAAGCATATATGTGTGCTCTACGATTGTTGGAAAAAACTAGATCTGAACTTACTGCCCAAGAGTTTGCACAAGCAAAGTCACGTATTCTATTGAATGTTGGTCTTTTATTTGAAGAGCATAATTTGACTAAATGTGCTGAGCATATTCGTCTTGCCATTTATTTGGCTTCTAAATATGATTTATATGAAGACCTCAACAGATGCCAGTATACTCTTGGTGATGTTTATCGTAAACATGAGCAATATAGTCAGTCATTGAAGCTTCTTGATGGAGCAATTGAAACAGCAGAAAGACTTCATAACAAAACTCTATTATGCGATGCTCTCGTTTTAAAAGCTAACGTATTGTTATCTTTGCATGATTTTGAGGGTGCAAAACAGTGTTATAAAAAAGCTTATAAAATATGTTATCCTAACAAGGATGAACATGAAAAAGTAGAGAGATGGTTAAAAACTTGTACAGGTTTATGTATCACCTTAAAAGAACTTGAAGATTCTGATGAGTGCCGTGAAAGAAAACAGTTATTCGAAAAGATAGCTGATGGCTTATCTAGTTTGGAGTGTCACAAGCAAGCTCTACATTATTATCAAAAAACCCTAAAATGTCTGGAAGAGTTGAACTGTGCTGAAATTGAAAAAGCTCCTATATATTTTTCAATCGCTGAAACATATTATGATTTAGAGGAAAATGACAAGGCTATTGAATATTTTAATATGGACCTTCAGTGTAATGAAAATAAGCCTCAGGAGCAAGTTAAAACATTATGGAAAATGGCTGAATTATATGAAGAGAAACAAGAAATATCTAATTGTGAAAAATTATTAGTCAAGGCAGCATCTTTAGTTGAAGCTGCTGGTATCGATAGACTTTTTCTCAAAGCATTAGAAAGATTAGCATATTTTTATGAAAAAAATTCAATGTTGGAGAAATTAGAAGACATAAAAGTTAAATTGCAGAACCCAAAATATGATGATCTCTCAAGTGACGAAGAATGTGAAGCAGAGGCTTCTGAAAATCCATTTGACAATGTGATTATTAGTGAATCTGAAAAAGAGGAGGAGGAAACAAACAGTAAACTCTATCCACGACGTCAAAGACAACGTAAAAAACTGACAAACAAAACAAATGAGAAGGGAGAGACTCCTTTACATAAAGCATGCATTGAGGGAGACCTAACATATGCTAAAATGCTTCTTGAAAGTGGAGTAAATGTGAATGCAACAGATAATGGTGGCTGGACTCCTTTACATGAAGCTTGTAATTATGGCCACTATGCGGTTGTTGAATATCTCTTGGAAAAAAGAGCCAGTATTAATCCTAGAAGTGGAACGGAATGTGGTGGCATAACACCATTACATGATGCCTGTCGTAATGGTCACCTAAATGTAGTACAGTTGCTGTTGTCTAGGGGTGCATGCCCAACGATTTTAAGTGATGATGGCAGGTCAGCCTTAGATCTCCTTTTAGAGTGGAAGCGTAATGATGCACATTTGGATAAAGTTTCTTTGAAACAGTGTGATAGTATTGAGGAACAACTGAAAAGTAAAATGAAACAAGCTGGGCAAGATGTAAAAATCAAAGATGCATATTCTTGTGAAAAAACTGATGTAATTCCAGATTTTTATGGTTTACCAGTCAGTCAACATTCTAGGTTGTCAGATAAGCAATCTCAGTCTCCTAGTACAAGTTCTGAAGATGATTTATCTGATGAGGATGAGAAAATTTGTGACCCACCATCTCCTAGAAAAAGTAAAACCTTAAAAAGAGCCTATGAATCAAGTGACCCCCAAGAGGGAGCTTCTGAATATAAAAGTGTGATTTCTAGTTTACGTAGAAGTGCAGTAACTATTTCCAAAAAAATTCTGTCCGAAGCGAAAACTATAGTTCATCCTGCTCTAGTAAATGAAGAGGATATTGTAGACGAGTGGTTAATTGACGACACTAGTAATCAGCCAAAGGCTAAAAAGAGAAAAACGTTTAGTTTAAATGTTTCAAAAAGTAAATCTGTCACTCAATATTCAAAAACTAAGGATAATCTATCAAATGATTTAATTTCTGATTTTGGAGATTTTCCAATGGAAGATTTCTCTAGTAATCAACAATCTGAACATAGAGAGCAAAAAGTTGTCCAACATGAGACTTTACATAACAATTCAGATAGAAATTTAAATGGGAATTCTAATCTTCCATTTAATTTGAGAGTTAAAATATGTGATAAACTAATATTTGTACCCATTTTAGAGGAAAATACATGTGTTCGAGATTTAGCTGAGCAGGCAGCACAACGATATCGTGATATATTTGCAAATGAACCTGTTTTGAGATTAACAAAGTTAGGAGCATTGCTTGGTGATTCAGACATAGTAAAAAATCTCTTTGTTAATAATGAAGAAGTAACAGCCTTTGTAGAGTCTTGGGTTGAGCAGTCTATGGAAGAGAGTTATGTACAGGTGTGCAAAAAACACAAATCAGTTCCGCTGAATGATATCACAAAAGAGCTTTCCAAATGTGATAAAGAAATCAAACTTCCCAATTGTTTGATACCTCCTTTGCATATTAATTTGTTATTTTCTGCTATATCCCACTGTTCTAAATTACAATGTTTAAATGTAAGTAGAGTTATGCTAACAGATTCGGGCTTTGATCATCTAATCTCTTGTTTTCCATCATTTGTAAATCTTATAATATTGAAGATCAACTGCTGTTGCTTAACCTTCGAATCTGTGAAAAAAATGTCTAATTATCTTACTCAAGAAAAAGAATATTCTAAGAAACTTCCTAAATTGGAAATTTTGGATTTAGGAAATAATTTGCTTTCTTCAAAGTGTAGTGATTATTTAGTTTCTATATTACGATTGCCATCTTTAACAACAATTTGTCTGAATTCCTGCAATCTGGATTCCCACTTATTTGAAAATTCAAAAGTGTGTGCATCATTAAAAACTTGTGAAAAACTAGAAGAGCTGAATATTTCTGGCAACAATTTAGGCTATGAGGGAGTGGCTAAAATTTTCTCTTGCTTACCTATGAAGAATTTGAAAAAGCTTAATCTTTCTCATACGTCCAGTGAACCTGTAAAAATGGGATTGCAGATAAGTAAATTTCTGTGTTGTGAATTTTGTTCTTTGAAAGAACTCATTTTAGAAGGATGCCATTTAAGAGATACTGATTTAAGCATGCTTTCAAAATATTTACATTGTCCTGACTTACAGCTTTTAAATATTTCCCTAAATCCAAGTTTATCAGCAAAAGCCATTTGTATTTTTCTAAAAAGTGGTTTTTTCAAAAATAATCAGTTAGTTGATGTAATAATAACTGGTACCTGCCGATGGGATATTAAAAATGTTGCAATACTTTCTGATGTTCTGAAATTGAAAACTTTAAAACACATATCCCTCGATTCTATTCCAGAATCTTCACAACAAGATTTGTTTAAAGTATGGGGAGAAATTCACTTTGATGAAGCTGTGTGTCTTAGTTTACCTTCCTTGTTCTGTGAGTTAAAATTAAAGTAATTTAATACTATTGTAATCTGTAAATAGTCTTTGCTCATTTAAACTTGCAGTTGTGTTTCATATGCAAAACAGTAAAGAAAAAGCTACTATATTTTGCTACTAACATTTTTTTTGATAAGTATTCTTAAATCTATTTCAGGATTAGCAAACTTTTGATAATTAGAAAAACTATAAAAAACCTCAAATATTTTTCTCTTATGTAAAAGTGTAAACATTATTTTTGATATTTTAAATAGCACACTATTTAAGGTTAACTTGTAACTAAAACAGTTACATTGTTGCATGCTCTACTCAAATTTGCCCCTTAGCTTACCCACATAATTCTTTAAATAATAATAATCAAAATCTGTCAGTAGTTTACTTCCTAGAAACTTGTTATAAACATTTTTTTTTTTTGATAAGTATTCTATTTCAGGATTAGCAAACTTTTGATAATTAGAAAAACCTCAAATATTTTTCGCTTATGTAAAAGTGTAAACATTATTTTTGATATTTTAAATAGCACACTGTTTAAGGTTAACAATTAAATGCTAATTTTCTTATATTTAAATAAATGAGATAAAAGTTATTACAAAAATATTTCAAATTCTTTAATATTTGTTGATATAGCATTGTAATTATTAAATTACTCATTTACATTAACAGGTAAGCTGCAGATAAAGTAAAAATCCAATATTTTTTCCTAAAACTTCGTTCTTGAAATAATTTTGTTTAAAAGAAGGTAACTTTTCATTTGAACGAATAAAAAAATAAATAAAATAGCTCAATTAATTTGAAAGTGCAGCAATTTTATTTTAGCACATTTATACTAATTTGATATTTTTTAATAAAGCTGGTACATTTTACTGCTTGGACAAAAATTTTTTTCTTTATTGCAATTTATTTATTTATATTTATGAGAAATTGTGTTATGTTGAATGTACATAGTCTATGCACTTTATTTAATACAGATTGTGCAAACAACTAAAATATTAACTTATTATAGAAATATATTTTTTTGTGTGGATATATCTTGTGTAAATGTTAGCTTTATCATTTTATTGCATTTATTATTTTATTTGTATTTTTAGAAAAACAAAACTAACAGCTATTATAAGCAAATATCTTTTATTTTTTTAAATATTTCCTTCATTCAGCCCCAATTGTTTTCTTTTTGTCTGCCCTTTCTTACCTATTTTGATCCTGACTTTTCACTATAGGGTATGAAGTAATTATGAAGCTTTCTATTTATTATTTCTGAAGATATATGGAATCTAATTTAAATAGTTTATATTATCTAACTATTAAACAAAAAGGTTTCTAAAATCTAAAAATTGAATCTTTCCATGCGAGCATTAAATATGTAAATTTTGCAATGTTTAAAGTTTTTTAATTCATAAATGATATGGAAATTAAATATAGTCACTTGTTCACTTACTCTCTTCATCCAAAGGAAATTATTCCTTTAGCAGATACTAAGAATTTTTGAAACAGTTTTAATAGTATGTGTATATCTGTTTTTAAAACATTAACCAAAAGAGTTAATAGCAGATCAAAGATGTGCTATAAACCAGTGTTCAAATTGTAACCATAAATGTGAAGATCATTTTGCATAGTTGAGAAATTTGAATGTACCAGTTCAAAAGTTGGTAATGCAACATACATTTTTTACTGAGATGTGGACAAAATATGTGCAGTTGTGTGTATAACTCATTATGTATTTGTCTTCATACTTATAAATCTTTAACACAAGTAGTTTCCTATACTGCCGTGCAATTGAAAAATCAATTGCACGAAAAATTCAAAATTGAGATTTGTCAAAATTGTATGGCAAGCTACTTATTGCAAAAAAAAAAAAAGTTTCGAAAATAAATTTTATTAGTTTTTTGAAATTCTATTTTAACGTTCAAAGTGTAAGCAATAGAACGAATATAGTTGCCCAAAGCGCTTAAGATTTTTTTTGAATTGCATGGCAGTATATATACAAGTATATATGTATGCCAATAGTTGTAAAATAAATGAATTGTTGAGCACAATGTGAAACTTTTGAATGTTTAGTTCAAATCAATGTTACATTTATTTTATTTTACTGTTCAATAAATAAGAAAGGATATTTCACTATAATTATTTATTTGTATCTAATATTATATTTCTGAATGTTTAAAATCTGCCCTGAAACAGAATTCTATGTGTTTTTAAAAGTCCTACAGCTGCTGTTTTAATCTATTACACATTGGTATAATTTTTCTTTTGAAACTATTTTTTCTAATCTTATATAATAAATAAAGCTTGTTGATGATGTGAGAAAACACAGAGCCAATTCTTGACAATGAAGTTGCATGGAAACAGCTTTCTATGATGTTAATTTTAATTAGGTTACAGGTGGTAAACTTGTAATCCTCCTTCCTTTAATTTGTTTGATTTGATCTGATGTTTCGATTATCCCGAGTGACTCTAGTGCAAATTTTTTGGACGATGTCTAACTGTAATTTTAAACTTCAAAATTCGGAACAACTACAATAATGACATTTATGTAAAGCCAGATATTCTTAACTTGCACAATTAAAATGATTACATTGGGATTAACAAAATCGACTAGTTGTATCGCAAAATTTTGTACTCAGAAAATTAAACTAGCAAGTTGGTCAAAAGTATTAAACTTGAATAATACTAATCTTTGTTTAATAACATATTTTAGACAGTTAATTTAAAACACAATTTGATTAATAAACTAAGATAATAGAAAAGGTAATTACCAGTAAGAGACAGAATTAATAAATTTTTAACTTTAATTTCAAAATAAAAAAAAGATACATTTTTCTATATGGAATCAACATTTTGTTTTACATGCTCTTTTTAACAACAGCAAGGCTTCAAATTGTTGCATAGTTAGTTTATAAATTATTAGCTACTTTAGCTGTTTAAGTCAAATAATGAAATGAATTCCTCATTTTGCTGACTTCACATAGATTCACACAAATATAGGCCTAGTAGTTGTCCAAAAAGAAAACCAGAAAATCATTTTACATTTTTTAGTACACGAGCCAAACTACTTGTTAAAAAAGAAATCAACTATAAAAATATATTTATAGTCTTCCTTTTAGACACATTTAATTGATACTATAAACTGATTAAATTTTATTGATAAACTAAAACTTAATACCAAAAATTAATAAACTTATTTTCTGAGTGATATAATTTTCAGAGTAGAGAACCCTTTATCCGAAAACCAGATTACAGGAACTATTTTTGGAATGGGTAAAAATTTAATTATAAGTTTTTAAGAATCGAAAAATATTTGCAACCCAAAAAATATTTCGATTGCGATATTTTTTAGCTAGATTTCACAATAAAAATTAGTTATTTCTTTTTTTAACAAAATGGCTCTTAAATTGATTTATTTTTGATATAACAACTATAATTTGATAGTTTATTAAATTTTACTTTTAATACACTTACTATTTTTTGCTATACTTAGCGTTACAAAAATCATGAAAAGATAAAATTGTACTCTACAGTAACTTATATATCTACAAAAATGAAGGACTAAAATAATTCTTGAGCAGGCACGGTACATTGGTGGATAGTTAAGATTACAAGATATTTTTACTAATATGAGATTTAATGTATATTTAGCTTCTCTGTTTCCGATAAATAAGTACTAATTTTAAAATTAAATTCTATTCTGCATAAATGATAAATATTGTACCGCATAGCAAAATTGAAAACACTTCAACAGATACCACACTTGATGCTCTTAGAATGCATGGCTGATAAAAGAAGAATATTCATTTTCTTTATTTAACTATTATATGCCAAACTCATGTGATATTTAGTTTCACAATGATTGAATCTTACTCCAGAAAAATGTTTAGCAGCTGAAATAATTAGCAAAGGTCTAGAGATTGCATCAGTAAAATCATCATCAGATTGGCTTGCATCACATTAGCTTAAGTAAAATCTTAATTAGT
Source organism: Parasteatoda tepidariorum (assembly GCF_043381705.1). Lineage (NCBI taxonomy): Eukaryota > Metazoa > Arthropoda > Arachnida > Araneae > Theridiidae > Parasteatoda > Parasteatoda tepidariorum. The sequence continues at coordinate 46,838,743 of NC_092210.1, read as the reverse complement.
AAATTAAAAAAGCATAAAAAGCATCTGATATAATTTAATTAATAAAATAAAAACTAATTAATGCAAATAAAAAGTAATAAATATTCTTAAGAATAAACTATACAAGTAAAATATAATAATCTATTCTCTAATAGTATTTTCTGTATCATAAATTATTAGAGTAAACACAATATAATCAATCAATATTTTTAGAGGTGAAATAAAAATGGCAAGAAACAGAAAAAAAACCCTTAACAATAATAGCTATTTTAAAAAATAAACAAACAAAATTATTAAAAACTTGTATCTAGTCTAAGATAGACAATATTTAATCAACAAATATTTTACAGACAGGAGTAAACAAAAAGGAATAAAAACAAAAAGGCTGAAAATACCTGTCAAAGTATATGACAATACCTGTGAAAGTATTCTGCACAAAAAGAAAAATTAAAAAAAAAAAAACTAAAGTGCACATTGACAGTTCAACAAGTTAAGCTTTATATATAAATGAGAATTAAATAATAAGTCAGAAATTCTTCCAAAAATTAGAAGAGTTTCACGCCTAATTTTTTAGAAACAATAAATACAATCTTTAACGTAATTTCATTTAATAAGGAATTATTATATAAGGCCACACATTAAGGCTACATATTAAATAATGTTAGAAGATTAAAAATAATCCATCAGAAATACTAAGCATAATTGAAGAATGTATAAAACACATTGATATTGATGAAACAATAAAATATAAATATCTCATTTGCATTAATAAATGAACACAAGAAACACATGAATATCACTGGTTGATGCTCTTTTTCTGAAAATTTGGGAGATGAATTAACACACCTACCCAAGAAATTTTTTTTAAAGTTTGATAACAAGGGTCAACCTACTTTACCATAGTACTTAACAATTTTTTTTAAACAGTTTTTCACTATTATCAGAAAACTTTTGATTTAATGATATATAGGAAAGAGTTTAAACATTGATTGATCTGGCTTATATAAACATCTTTTGTGCTAATAATTTTTTTGCTCAGAAGAATTTTGCTTGAACATAAAAATAACCAATCAATGCAGTCATTCAAAATAGAAACAATCTTTTCTATGATTCTATTTTAGTTGAAAATGGTATATTTAAAAACCATATATTTTTTTTTTTATCAGGACAACTACTACCCTAACAGTTATCAAAGACTTAATAAAATTTATCTCAAATAAAACAAACACAAGTTAAAAAAATTGCTAGCATCAATAAGACCTATTCTCCTCGTTTTAACCTTTTCCTAGGCTTATCCGTTTGATTTGTTACAACCCTAGCCTGCCTTTTCTTCCTCAGGTGAGGGCGTAGATTGTCCTTAATGAGCGTAGATTTCATTCCAGTTAAATTGTTTTTAACCTTGCTTTGATTGCTAGGGTTTGAAGGTGACATGGAACCACCATCAATTAACCGGCTCAAAAAATCCAACCTCAAATCTTGTTCTTTTGCTTTTTCTACTTGGGCAGCTACTAAAGCTTGCAACTCATTTACTTTCTTCTCAAGTTCACTGTTAGTTTTATTAACTTCAGTAACCTATAAATGGAAACAGCTCTGATTAACAAATAATAAAGTGAAGAGAAAATGTAATTATAACAGGCATACGTAAAAAAAAAGTTCTTAGGAGGAATGAATTTTATAACAATTTTTAAAAATAATTCAAATTCTCTCTACTTTCAGGAATTAAATTTTTTTTTTTATTATTTTTTTTCCAAATTTTTTAAGGGGTTTAAAAAATTCCCCCAACTAGACATGCTGGTATTATGAAAATTCATCATATATAAATGCCTATGTTCACCAAAAGGCACCAACATAAGATATAAATTACATATAGAAGCAGGCTGGTATATATATAAAATCTTTGAGTGTGAAGTATTTCCTAATTTAAAAAAGCAAATATTCAGAAATTTCACATAGAGGCAAGAAATATTAATTAACTATACTCACTTGCAAAACACATTGCAGAAATGACTTGTTAAATTATGCACAGAAAATTAACTGTATGATATAGAATTTATAATAAAAGCATCTATTTTATTAAAATGTAAAAAATTTCTTAAAATAAGAAGGAAAAAAAATGCTATGAAACCTACTCAAAGAATTAGTGAATGAAATTTTCAAATTAAATTATTTAATTTGATCTTACATGTTGAATTAAAAGCTTTTTCTTTTCTTTTCGAGTGCCAAAAAATCAGTTTTTTCCTTGTTATTACACAGCAAACGATATATTGAGAACAGCAAGAAGAGAGTTTACAAAATTTGGTATTTATTCTTTAGCTGCGTACCAGGCAAAGCTCTACTATTTTTGTAAAGCTTCATCATCAATGCATAAACCACTTATATATTTGACTCTGGTGACTTACTTTTCTTGTATGTAATTCACACAAATAAAATTATACATAAAAAATATAACAACTTACGCACTAACAATACATGGCTATTTTATGGAGCACATTTTAAAATTTTCTTTAATATACATACGGAGAGTAGAGTAAAACGGGTACCACTATTTTGCCAAAATTAACCCTTTGACTGCTCCATTTTTGGACCGAAGCCGCTTTAAAAATTTGCTTTACACAAGGCGCTTCCGCTCTTACGAAATCGTTTTACACTACGCGCTTTCAAATACGGCAATTTAGTGGACAACTAACGACATCTGTTGGTCAAAACGTAAATTAAACTTCTAATACCACTGAAACTGGAAGCGCTCATCAATAAAGGAAGAAAAACACAAGCCCGCGGAATTGGGAGATGAGCAGATATTGCTACAATTGAGTTGCCTGTGGAAATCGCGGGACGAGCAGTCGGAGGGTTAATCTTATTTTCTAGCAGACAAACTTAGAATTACATTTTACTTTTCAAGAAAAAGAACCACATTGGTAGGTATGTTATTAATTCACTGCGCTTGCAAAAAAATTTTTGTTTTACAATGTCAATTCTTTAATGTTCTTGTTTTTAAGCTATTCTTATTTATTGGTCATTAAAGTTACAAAAATTATTTTTAGTCTAGCTTATACTCAAAAAAAATGCATTTAGTAATGATTCATACCTAAAAAACAATTTAGTCTCATATGTAGCACTGCTCTGTTTCATTTCAATAATCTTTGCTTGTGGGGTAAAACCGGGTACTACCTTAATGTGTGTTTATGCAAGACCCACAAAAGCTGTAGTGCAGTGGAGGAAGAAGAAAACTACATATAATAAGGCTAAACAAAGGTTTTATGGACCTAGGGCAAAATTTATAATGGGCCCTATCTTCAAAGCATAAAAAATGCTTATTTTCTATTGTAGAATTACCCCTTTGTACAAAATTGTAGTTTTTATAGATAAAGAAATTCTGGGTCTATCTTATAATCTTTTGAAAACATTAGTTTCTTTTTTAAAGATTTTTGGTTGGGCCCTTATCCCCCAACTTTGAGTATAGACTTGACTACATAACAGGAAAATTACATGCATAATTTTCTTGAATTGTCATATAAAATAGAAATGATCTGCTATTTTTCTTACTGCTTTTCTTTTCTTTTTTATAAAAAAAGATTATAAATTTCTTGCTTTTCTTAGTTTCTTATTTTAGCTACAAAGAAATTTTTTTGAAATGTGAATAATTATGAAGTTGTTTTTTATGTTAATAACAAATTGAGATATATTAATATATAAATGAAAAGTAAATGAGTTATTCAATTATTAAAAAGCAATGATAAAATATAATTAAATTGCAATAGTTTGAATGACATTCAATTATTTTATGAACATTTAGGTAATTTTGTAATGCAACTAAAAAAGTAATGCTCTCTTGCAACAGACAGTTAGCCAGCTATTTGTTTTTATACTCAGAGATAAGCAAGTCTCAGGAATTTATGTTATAAAAAATAAATAAATGTTAATAGATATTATTTCATGAGAAGAATTGGCAAACTTTTAAAATGGCATGAAAGTGTGTCACTAATATATTACGCCTCAGATTAAAATATTTTATTGCACATCCAATAACTTTACACAGAATTAAAATTTTATGTACTTAAATAATAAAAAAAATTTCTTTACAAAAAAAAAATTACGCAACTTCAAAGCAAAATAGCATTTTAAAAAACATATTGGAAATTAACTATTTTAAACATAGGTAAAATAATTTTTAAAAAAATCACACATTATAGCATTAAATATTTTATTTAGCTTTTAAATGTTGATTATTTTGAATATAAAAACTATAGGTGCCATCTTTCTAAAGTAGCTATCAGTAATTATAACATAGAAATGTTTACAGTTAGTGTTCACAAAATTCAAGTTAGTGTATATAAGTGGGTGTTAAGGGGTATATTCTACTTAATTCTATTTGGTATATAATATTATTAAAATTATATATGAATTTACAGTTAAAAAAGAAAAGAAAAATTACCACTTAATGTAAATCAAAAATTATAAAAGACAGAAATTTTACACTTCATTATAAAATAATAAAATTAAATTGATTACTTGGAATCAATGTCTTAGTTTTTGGCAAAATTTACAAAATTTCAAATTTGAATTTGCTATTCTATAAAGAGAAATTAAGTTTCAAATTAGCTTGTTTCAATTTTTTTTATTTAATATTTCTTAATTTTGTGAAATTGTTTATGGATAAGAAAAAAAATTGTCATATATTGGTTGAAATCAATTAAATTTGCCACTTGGTAGTTAAGGGAAGAAAAACTTATTTTAAACAGATTATGGCAATTCTCATAGACCGTAATATTTATTATTAAACTGCAAGAGCGTAATCTTTATAAAATCATAACAATAAAAAATATGAGTTCGGCACCTCTGTGGTACATGAAATAGAGATTGTTATAGTTTTATTTTTATACCTTTTGCTTCAGAAATTGAACCTCTTTGTTTGTAGCATTTTGTTTCTGTACTAAACTTTTGGCTTCTTCTCTCCATTTATGAACTTTATGCTCTCCAGCACAATGACGGCCTGAACTTTTAGAATGATGCGACACAGATGCTAAATTGGGAGCAAATGAACAGACTGGGATGTTATTTAAAGTAGAGACTAAATAAGGTAAACAATTTTGAAAAGATGTTACAGTTGCAAATATCAAGTTTTCAATGAGAAGTTAACCATTCTAGAATAAACACAACAGCAATGAAAAGTTTGGCAGCTAAGAAAGTTTGAAAATTCTAATTTCAAGCAGAATTTAAATTTGTTCAATTATAATATTAAAAGAAAGCTAAGAATATTAGGTCAACTCTACAATGATAAGAAATATTTTGATGTAATTAAACTAATTTGGATAGCTGTAATATATAAAAGAGCTGCAACATAAAAGTATGTATTTAAACAATTATTTAAACACCTATAATTTAATCCTATGTAGATATACACAAATAAACAAACATTGGAACAATTGGTTAATTCTAATGCAGGATTGAAAATAGAATACGGGGTAAAAAATAATTACTTACCACGAGTATAAATTTTTTTATTTATAAAAATACCTTACCAGTTAATTATAGTTTCACCAAACTATAGATATTTGGGTAATTCCATGTCGGTTCATTCAGCCATGACACTCAAAATTTTGAAGAAAATGTGTACACTTATAAAATTTTTTATACTGATTTTAAAAATTTTAATAACAATGAAATTGGTAAAAAGGTTTAAAAGCTATAAGCATGTTAAAATGCCTCATTCGCCACTATTTTGATTCATACATCAAAGACTATTAATGATTAAAGGCTGTAACTCTTATTTATAAAGATCAGACAGTTTTTACAAACTATTGAATGTGTATATTTTCAATTTTTGATTTATTATTTCTTATTGATTTATCATTTTCTTATTTTGATCCAATGTGTATTTCTCGAGATAATTCACTGTTTACAAACTTTTTTTTAAGACATGAATAACATTTTAACATGGTTAAAAACATGAAAATGCCGATGCAATTCAATAGTTTTAAACTTTGCAAAAAGTAATTAAACTTCCATTATACATAACTCTTTGGTTGAAAAATTGTTATGCATTATTGAATTAAATATTAGAATGACGAATTATTTAAATCTTTTTCTCACTACCAACATATTTTTGAAATTTAGTAACCACAGTATTTAAATAAATAAAAAAAAAAAGAAAAATCTTTTGCTAACAAAAGTTTCAATATGCAGACTTGCTGAAGGAACAACTTAAAAATTAAGGAAAAAATATAACTAATGCATGTTCTTTACTAGATAGGAGCCTGTTATTTTCCGCACGTAAGTTTTTCATGAAATACTAGCATCATGTAAAATATACAGCCCAGAGTTGGATTTTGCCAACAAAAATCCCTTTTTACTAGTGACAAAAAGAAGAAAAACCGAGCATAAAGTGGTAAAAATAGGAAAAAATTTAAAGAATTAAGCTAAATAACATGACTTTATACTTTTTATAACTATAAAATTAATTATGTTAAAACCTTCGAGAAATTTTAAATCAAAGACTTGTAATGCGCAATAAATAATTTAATTACTAAATAAAACACTTAAATGTACAGTTTTGCTTTTCTTGACAGTTTGCAAATTTAAAATTCTACTTCATTCATTCAGATATTTAAATGCTTGAGACATTCAAACATAGCTGGGGAAAATAATAGCTTAGAAGTTTAAAGAGAAGGTTTGATTCTTACATCAAAATGAATCAAAGAATAATTTGAAAAAGTCTTTTCATACAGGAGGACTAGCACAGCAAAGTTGTAAGTGTTAATGAAGTTGCAGAAGTTTTCAAAATTTTACTCAGAAATTATAGTTCCCCACCATTTGGAAACTGTAAGTGATTCAATTAAATATGTCTGAAAAAAAGGGCAATTTTTCAAATCAAATTTAATAACAAAATTAAAGTAATGGGATCAATATTCCTTTTGAAACTGACAAGTATTCTTTCCTTTTTTCCATAAGTACTTATGGTGTAATAAGTAAGACACAAAATAATATTGTATAATTGCTTGATTGAAATTTTTTTTAAAAATTTTAATAGAATGACTCTGGAACTCTGGGTTTTACATCAAAGTACACAACAAAAGTACAAAGCAAAAATCTGCTAACATTGAACTATTGCTCTGTATAATATTTAACACATCTGCTACTGGTTTTAATTATAAAAACTGCAAAATAATAAAAAAGTGAGTACATAAGAGATCCTAATGTAAATAATAAATTAATAATAATTAAAAATCCTTTGACTTAAGTTTTTTTTAAAAAATTTTTCGGCAAATTAATAAAGACCAAAATGTCTTAAAATTTTCAGGCATCCTATTTCTGATTGTATGATATGAGGATGTACAATAACATAATATATATATATATATATAATTATTAACAACATATTGTTTCTGTTTGCATTCAAACGTTTTTTTTAATCTGCTTATTGAGCCCTTATAATATATGTGTAAATATGGCCATTAGATCCGTTTTAAGTATTTTATTTGTATGTATTTTAAAAAAGCAATATGCCCTTCATAAATTTTTATCAGGCTAGTTTTCTTTTTTTAAAAAAATATTGGCAAAATAAATGTCAGTCAGTACAGAAGTATAAATAAATATAGATGAGAATAAAATATTTTTGATTATTATGTATATATATATATAAAAAAAAAATAACTTCCTGTTGTAAAAAGGTCAACTATAACAAAGAAAAGAAATGTTTTAAACAGAATTAGATCACCAGGACGAAGATTGATAAAGGAAAGAGTGCAAAAGTTAGTAATCATAAACAGATAATCGAACAAAGTGCATTACATATGATAAATTTAAACTAGCACTATACAACAGGTTATAAATAGTCACATAAGTTGAGAAAACATAAGATAATAATGGTTAAAAATAATGCAAATCAAGAAACAATTTTATATCATTAATTATGCAAATTGTAATAAAAAAAAGATTTAATAAATGCTTACGCACTAGTAGTTAAAGAAATTAAGGGTGTGTGAGACAGGTTCATGAGACATGTTCTAAAATAGGGGTACACAACCTTTTTCAGAAGAAGACAGTTATAACTAATTTTTGACAAAAAAAGCAGTGGGGCACAGAGGTTGCCCACACCTACTCTTGAGATATAGTATAAGAGAAAAATTTTCCCAATTTAGATGAAGGAATCAGGAAAATAAAAAACATTTTTTTCTGGAATTCATGGTAAAATTTGAATTCACAAAAGGTGTTAAATTAAACAATTACCTTATTTCCCAATGAAATACTTCAAGCATAAATAGAGATTATTTCATTTTATAAAATTCAGTTTCCTTTTAGTATCAATAATTTAAAAAATCTGAACTAAGGACAATTAAAAAAAAAAGACCTACCTTTATAAAAATTAAAAAAGTAAAGTATCAATTTTATTACATATACATATTTTAATTTAACACAGAAAAGGAAATATTTTCAACATCCAGGATCTTTCTAGAAAAATGTATGCTTTAAAATTTTATTGAAAACATGCTTACAAAAAGGATTCTTTGTTCTACCTTCGCTTCGTAACCCTAATAATACAGGGCATTTAATTCTTGCAAGAAGCCTAAAACCTACATGATATATTTCTTGTCAATCACTAATAAAAACAATCTATTTAATAAAAAAGATTTCAGAAATATTTGGAAATAGACACAAGTACCAGATCAAGACTAAACTAAAACTGACATTAACAGACAAATAAAACTACAATTGTTGTGGAAATTTAATATTTCATGGATTGAGTGTAATATCATGTAAGAAAGATGATATTCAAAAAGTACATGATACTTTTTACTAGATACATATAGTCAAACAGCTTATAATAGAAAGCCTTAAAAAAGTATTTTTATACCCAATACTGCATGGGACTCCAAATTCGGCATCCCAAAATTCGGCACAAAAGAAAAGATCAGATTAGATCCTTTTTTTTTTTTTTTTTTTAAAAAATTTTTATTAATAAGAGAAAAAAAATCACCTACATTCTCTTTTTATTTGGAATTTTATTCTGTTGAAGTAAGTAACTTTATTTTATTTTTTAAAAATAAAATAAAAATCTGTGTCAAAGGAAACATTTGTTTCTAAAGCAGTTTAAAATAAAGTGAAAGGGAAAAGTAAAAACACCTGCATTTCCAATGAACAAAGTAAAGAAATGCAAGTTGGAAGAAACTGATCAACCAATCTTGACAGCTGTGCAAGTGCTCTACTGATTTGTCCCCACTTTTCCCTCTCTAGTTTGACCATAAATTAGCCGCAACATTTTAACCCTGAAACTACCACATGGGGTATAAAATGAATTATATCCCTTTTGCAGCTTTTTTTTTGGATGTAAATTATACTTTTGTTTTTTTATTAGTTATAAACTGTTAATTTGTTGGTTTCTCTTTTGTTAATTGATAGCTTGTTTTTTTAATCATATTTAGTTGTTAGCTTTTTTTTAATTGTTATTAGTTGTTAGCTTATAAAAAAAAATTCGTTAGCTTATAAAAAATCCATATAGTGTTATTTCTATGATATATATTATAATTTTAATTATATTTTTAAAAATGGGACAGTTTTTAATTCACCCCACCATAATCTATGATCAAAACTAGATTTCTAAACTAGAAATCTAAATTTATTGGAATTAATTCATTTTCTGAAATTAACAGTATAATTGAATTATCGTAATACATGGGCGCCATATTGGAATTTCTAAAAGAGGTCCGAAATTCAGCAAATTCCGAAATACGGAATTTCGTCGGTCCCGCGAGTGCCGGATTTGGGGTCCTATACTGTATATTCTTCTAATTATTTTAATCTGTCTTGAGAAACTTACAGTTACACTGGAATCTCAAGTGATTTTCTTTTCCAAAATCAAACTGATTTTCATAAGCAAATAGTTTGAGTTCCCTACATTTGACACTATAACATAATAACCTGTGTTCTCCAAATGAAAATGGACGTGAAATCACAACATCATACTTGTACAAAAGTTACAAATATTAGATCATATCTGGAAAACTCGAGACATTTTCATTTAATTATGTGATTAAAAATAATTAAATTGACAGAGTGATACAAAAATAAGTTCACTGTTCCATTTAATTTGAATACATAACTGTTGTCATTCCCTGGGAAGGATAGCTACGAAGTCTTTTTCTTTTTATACCGCCAGATGGCGTTCTTTTTAAATTTGTATGTGTTTGTTTGCTTTTTGTTAATAAACTTTTACTTTCTGTCTGAATCTCGATCCACGGACTACAATAACTATTTACAAAAATGTTTCATTAATTTCTCCAGAGAACTGACATATTTAAACCAAAATTGAATTACTAACAATAAGGCTATAAAAAAGAAAATGAATAATTTTAAAGAAAAAAAAGACAGACTCATAGGATAATAATATAAGTATAGCGTAATAAGGAAAAGTTTGTAAGTATTTTTAAATGGACAGCAGATGAGAAGAACTAAATAAAAAAAGACATGGATTTTGAGTTTTGACTTGAAAGGAATCACAAAAGTGGGAAGGAGGCTCGACAAAGAGAATATACGAGAGAAATCTTCAAGTAAAGAAGATATGATTAATGACACATTGTTCTTCTTAAAGAAAAATTTACAAAAAAAAGTTGTAGTAAACCAAAATACATTAATCCTGACTTTATGTGCAAACATTTATTAGGTAACAAAAATTACAAAGAGTAAGCCTATAGAAATTCAAAAATTAAATGAGATTAGTGCATTCAATGAAAGAAAGGTAAGAAATAGCAAACCTTTGGCACACAGGCAACTATTAACAAAAATAAACTTTTTTCTGTCATTACATAAATTCACTTAAATTAAGCTAAGTGGAATAAATCAAAAACAAATTTTATTATTTGTCAAATATAATTTTGTAATATATTCTGCCATTTGATATCAAAAATTTGATTTCTACAGAAAGTGAATTTCAAAACAGATTAGTACAACAACAAAACCTCAATTACTTACTATAATCTTTTTAAACATAAAATAAAAACTTCACCCAAATCACGAAAGCATTAAAACACCTGTCTCAGAATTGCAAAAGTACATTCTTTTTTTAATTGTTGCCCTCTCTTTCTCAATGATTTAGATCAAGGATCTCCTAACTACAGCATGTGGGCCAAGTCTCACTTCCAGCACTAATCTAGTTGACGATTAAGAGTTGGACATGATTGATAACTGGCACACCACGGTTTATTATAATTGCATTTAAAAATACACAATGTGCACCAAAAAATAAATAAATACCTGAAAAAATACAATAACTAATATAAATAATGAAATCAAATGTTTTAATAGTAACTAATGATATGAAAATTATTCTAAGAACATACAATAAGTGAAGCACACTTGAATGAGAAGTCTCACTAAGTGGAAGTTTCAAAAATAAAATGTGCAAGTAATTAAAATTATAGTATTCGGTATTTTATAATTGATTACTCGCAATCACAAAAACATATTGATGGAACAACAGCATGACCATTCTTGAGCAGAAAAAGATACTTTTGAACAAGTATTATATGATAAAAACAATACTTATGTAATAGCAATTGTAAAATACACTTGCAATTACAGCGCCGATTATCCGAACGTCCAATTATCCGAACTATGTCCGAATTCGCTTTTTTTCTTCTCTTTTTTAAGTTTAGAATTTTTTTTTAACTTATCGACAATTTTTCTAAATTTAGAGGAATAGATAATATCCACTACATCTGAAGACCATATTTAATTTACAACTTTTTTCAGCAGTTTTCTTCTAGTAGCCATACATACATGTATTGTTATACAGTTAAACCTGCATACCCCTTTAGCCCTCTTCAACTGAAAATTATCATCAAAGAATGCGAGCTTCATTTTGACAATCTACAATTGTTGGAAAGCGGAATGTGTTTATGAATAGATAAGTGCCGAAATTCCACAATTGGGGGATGGGTAGTTGTCACTCATGGTTAATGATTAGTGATTACAGTGCTTGAAATCTTAAATCTTGGAATAAAATTCTTATCAGAAAAACAAACAAAACTGCAGTTTGTGAATCGGTAGATCTTTCGGGTGAAATATGCCATGTTATACAGCAGAAGAAATAGAAGACTGGTGTCCAGACACTGAAAACGACTCAGGATTTCAAATTTTAAATGATCATGAAATTGTTTCTGAAATTTTGAATGAAAATCGGAACTCCTAAGATTAAGAGGAAGAAGTACGTGATCAAGTTCAAGATCGTGGACCTTCTCATAAGAAGCATGAAATTAATTAGATATTGAAATGAATTGCCTAGAATGTCACAATGATGTTGATCCAATTCAGTTGATTTATTTAAAAAGGCTGCACAAAAAAGAGCATGTTCTTTGAAACAAAAGTCTTTGCTGGATATCTTTTGCAATGGAAAATAAAGAAAAATTTTGTAAAATCAGTAATTGACAAAAAAAATTATAAAAAAGCCGAAATATGATAAAAAATTATTCAAATTTAAAAGAAAAGTTTAAAAAAATATATTTAAAAATTGAAAAAATAAAAGTCTTAAACTCGCCAGAGCTATTTTAGATAGTACTGCCAGTACTAAGCCTAGAAAAAGTGTGAAGGGAAGTTGGTGCATAAATAATAATCATTTAAACTAGGTTTTAAACAACTTTCCAATTATCCGAACATTTCATTATCCGAACCACGTTCGGTCCCGAGCAGTTCGGATAATCGGCGCTCTACTGTACTTTCTTTAGGACATACGTTTTTGTACTTTTTAATGGTTTTAAATTTTTTTTTTTAAATTATTGACAAATACATCAACATAACTGGCAGCATCTCTAGTTTCTATTTATGACTTTGGCAAACAATATTGAATGAAGTAAAATAAACTTTTCTAGTTCACTCAGATAATTAAAGCATTTGTTATGTAACAGCATGCAGTATTAACCTATATAGATTGCAAAAAAGTACTAAAAAAATTTTTGAAATTATTTTTACACTTCAAAACTTGTATTATTTAACTAGCTTCTTTATTTACTACATAGAAAAATGTAAATATCAAAAAATATATCACATAATTTTAAAGAGCAGATCAATGAAAAGTAAGGAAATAAAACCTATAAGTAAGTATTTAAATTATTTGACAATGTCACTAACTGAAATAAGTAAATCGACAATGATAAAGGAAGAGGAAGAAAAGAAAAACTCACGAGAGAAAATGTTGAGTCCTGTAATAATTTTTGGACCAGTTTCTTTACGTTTTCTAAAAGCAGGTGAAATTTTTTCATCAAAATGTTCCATCGCCATAGATGATAAATCACGCAATTCTTGTAAAACCTCGTGAGCCCTAACTGGAGTTTGCTCAGATGTTACAGACCTCAGAACTATATAGATCTCATCCAAAACCTTAAAAATGATACAAAAATAAATTAATTTAGTAACCTTAATACAATGGTTTTACAAACCTTGTTGGAGTGTTATGCATAGCATTACTTTAAATTGTTTTCTTGTTTTTATTTTTTTCTAAGTAAAGAAAATTAAAATCTAAATATTCATTAATGTGAAAGTTTCACATACCAAGAAAATAAAATTAATTAATTTCTACTTCTGAGCTATCTTTCACAAATTACATTTTCACGAAACTCAATTAACGGGGTAACAATTGAATGTTTTGAGATATAATTGTGCAAAGAAAAAACTTTTTGGACTATAATTTTTTACATAATTTTTTATTTTTTGAGAATTAGCCAAGATTTGAAACACATTGTTCAAAACTATAAAAAAGATTTAACATTATAATATCAAAAATTAAAGATTACGTTGCAGCAATTGAGTAACATATTTGTTACACTATTGCTTGCTTCATCTCAAAAGTGTGTTATTAGCCAAAAGTGAGCCATTAAAGGTTTTAATTTTGGGAACTTGTACCAGTTCATAACGCTGAATCAGTTGGGATATCAATAATTGGGGAATAAAAATTCTGCTTCAAAAAATTAAACTAACAATAATCCTTTAAAGAGATTTCCTTTAGTGACCACACATACAATATAAATAGGTAATGTAAAAAATAAAGATACTTTATGTTCACACCTTTCCAGGTATAAAGCAACAAAGATTCATTTCCATATATTTCAAAAAGGTCATTCCCAACAGAGACAAGCGTGTTTCTACAGCTGTTAATATATCACAATGTCGAGCCAGTGGATGCTTTCTCCGTTCAGATTCCCGCCTTGGTAATTGCGATTTAACATGGCGCAAACACTGGGCATGGTACTTTTCAACTTTATGAAATCCTCTATTCAGAACTCTTTTACAGACATAGTTAATTCTACGACAAACCTATAAAAATATAATCAAATAATATCATTCACTGAATAAATAATATATGTTTCACAGTGAACAATGCTTAAAACTACAAATTTAAATGCAAAAAATTATTTAGTTTATTCACAATTAAAGTTTTATTATTTAGTTTATTCACAATTAAAGTTTTATGTAGAGTGCATTATAGAATAAATGCAAGCAAAATAGTGAAGTTGAATATTTGAGTTTAAAAAACACATCATTAAAGCATTCTACTAGAAGGGCAATTTTTTTTTTAGCTGAAATTTGCAACTAAGATTATATATAGTGTAATGGTATAAAATATTCTGTGTCACACCAAATTTTAGAGATTTAGCCAGCAGAGCTTCTCAACAAAGTGCAGAAATTAATCTACTAATAGCTACATGAAAACTCAAACAGTAGAGCTTACCGAGAAAGCATTCACAATAGAAACTGGATGGTGTGCTGAAAATTGTTTTAATATTTTCCCACACGCAGTTTTTTTTTGTTGCAGTTCATTTAAATTGCACTAAAGCGACACAATGGGCTATTGGCGACGGTCTGGGAAACATCCCTGAGGATGATCCGAAGACATGTCATCACAATTTTGATCCTCTGCAGAGGGGATGGCACCCCAGCTTCGGTAGCCCAACAGCCTGCACGCGAAGTCCAGCACTTTACGGTAGAACAGTTTAACGAGGACCAGTAGCGCACACCCCCGGTCCCTACGCAGATTAATCCAAATGGTCATGCAATTTGACTGAAGCCAGTGATGCTTGATTTCGGTGATCGACTGGGAACCGAAAATGCAAATAAAACCACACAATTTAAATTCCCTTGATCCTTTTCACTCACAAACGAGTTCCCTTTGACTTCACACAAAAAAGGTGGGTGGTATTAGCTATACTCATCTCACCCTATCCACACAAGTGTCTAGCACCAATCACAGGTAACCAATCAGATCAGCAAGTTTTTCCTTCAATCACTGAGGAGCACAAGTTAGTTCTAGGAAATCTGTTACACAACTTCCTTTTTTTCTATCATTTTTTTGCAAATAGCCTTTAATCTTGGCTACAGCAAGGGAATTCTCAGATAGTTGTATGAAATAATGGACAAAGGAGGAAGGAGACAAGATTCAGTTTGGGAATACTTCCATAGATTAAGTGTTGATGGAAAAATAGTTGCAAAAGGCAAAAATTGTGAAAGAATTCAAAGTAATAAAACTGAGAAAATGAAGAAGCATGTTCCAATTTGTATGAAAAAAGTTACAAATGAGTCTTCAGAAATTAATTCTCCATCTCTAATACCAACAGAGATAAATTCAAATCAGAACAAGAGATGCATTCATTTAGAAATCTAAGATGTTGAGCCTTCACCCCTTTTAAAAAAACAGACTGTTAGAAGGTTGTAGAATGACTGTTAGAAGGAAAAACAGTAGTTAGGGTTGCTTCAAAAACTTCAGAAAAGGAGAAAAAGAAAATTGATCTAACTGTGGCAAAATTCTTTTATGCATGTGGAATACCATTTAATGTTGTTGAAAGTTGTGCTTTTCATGATTTAATTCGTATCTTAAACCAAGTTATAAATTGCCTTCACGTAAATATTTATCAGGTGCCCTTCTAGATTCAGTTTACTGTGAACTAGAAAATTTAATAGATGAAAGCTTCAAAGGTAAAGAAGATACCCTTGATGTTGATGGGTGGAGTAACATACACAACGAACCTATAACTGCATCATGTGCTCAAGTTGATGGAAAAGCATACATTGTTGATGTAGAAAATGCAGGAGCCCACAAAAAGACAGCAGAATACATATTACACCCAAAATATAAAGGGTAGCCTCTCAGCAATGTACAGAAAGAGAAGGACAGAGAATTTCTTGCAGGAAAAATCCCTCATTAGTTTGATATGTCTTGAATTTTGAATTACAAGAAAAACCATTCCCTAAAACATTATTCTCAGAGCAGGTCATAGCCACAATTGATGCTAGTAAATGGTGGTGGAGTGTGCAAAATTCTTGTGAAATCTCCAGAGAATTTTGTGAATTAATGTCTCATTTACACTCATGTCCTTCCAGTATTGCTGCCATTGAAAGATTGTTTTCGAATTTTTCATTTGTACATTCTAAAATTCGGAATAGGTTGACTGTAAATAATGTTTCAAAACTAGTGTTCTGTTATGCTATGTTGAGACAGCACAAATTGTATTGTGATGATGAATAAGTATTGAATTCGCGCTAAGTTAAAAAATTGCATTGAAACTTGCATATTTTAATTAACTACACATGTTGATAGACATTTTATGCTTTAAATTACAGTTATATTATTTAAAATAAGTTCATTTCACTGGAAAAAAGAGAATCACTAATTTTCCGATCAATAATGTTTTAATCTACTAAAATGATATATTAATACATTATGATTTAATTATGGAACAATAATTTTGTTAATCTTTGTCAATTATATATATTTATACTATATATTTCAATTTTAGGAATAATTTTTTAACAAAAACATGTTTTTGTCCTCTCATCTTGGAAAATATAGGTTTTTGCTACTTTGCTTGGCAAAAACCTGTTTTTGCAGGACGGTTTTTATCCTGGTTTTTTCCACCTGCGGCAAAATCCTGCCAACCCTTTGCATATTAACCTTTATAATTTTTTTAAACGTTTATAGAAAAATGTATAAAATTAATATAAAATAATTTGAATATGTAATGCTCCACAATTTTAGTGAAAGAATTTTTCGTATTAAATAAGGGATATCTTCATATCTGAACTGCCTATGACAACAACAATTGCCATGGCACTAGGGAATTTAAACTTGAAATTTAAAATGCAAAACATATAGACTTTTTCCTGGGGTGGCTACAAGTTGTACTCTTTGAGTTGTCCTCATCTATAATGTTTCTTCCCTCGCAGTCTAATGCCTCGAAGTTACTAAAACTTGGTGATTATTATGGCGTAAAGAGGACATTTCCATATTGTGATCTATGGTCGAGTGATAGCAAAACTTGGCAACTTCCAGTTAGCAACCTGTGAGAAACTAAATTTAAAAAAAAAAAAAAAATCACAGAAAAAGACGAACTTGAAATTACGATTAGAACTTGTAGCCACCCTTGGGCAAACATCTACACGTCTTTTTTTAAATATAATTAAGTTTAAAATCTATTTGGCACATTGGCGGTTGTAGTTCACGCGACAGACCATGATACAGAAATATCCCGGTGTAAATACTGAAACAGAAATCTTCCTTTTAAAGCATATTATTATGACAGAAATCAGGTAATATTAAGTCTTCAGTAGAAATAAGTACTAAAATAAAAAAATATTTAAAATAGATTGTGATTATGAAATAGATATTTCAAGTATGAAAGACAAATTACCATTTTCAAAAGAATGCTCTAAAAAGTTTACAACATAAGAAAATTACACTTTTTACTGTTCAAAAAAGGAGCCCGCAACGAATTTCGTTCTAAAATTAGCACTACTTGTTAGCTTTGATTGTTGATGTCGTAAAAACATAGTGACCACGCGTCCCGCTTTTTGGTGGACTGTCCCGCGTCCCGCCGATTTTTAAAAATGTCCCGCTTTTTAGAAAATATCTGCATTTCTTATTTTAAATGTACTGTAAAAATATATTCCTATTATTTATTAAGTATTGTGGTGAATATAAAGAAATAAAAAATACATAAAAAACACATAAAATGCGTGCAGAGTAAACTAAATTAGGCAATGTACCAAGTTAGATTTACTCGGTGGTGTGCTATCATTGTCTTTACGTCTCGGCTTAATTCAGATAAGTGCGGACTGCCGTTAGACAGTGCGGTTTGTTGTTCTCAATTTGACGTTCGGTTTGACTCATTATTTGATTGACAAAGGTTGAGCAATAGTCGCCACAAAGTAACGGTCAATAAGGTAAAATTTAATACTCTTTTTTAGCCTTTGTAATAATTTCTTTATTTATTTCTAGTATTTACCCACAAAATAAAAGATGAGTAAAAAAAGAGGATTCAAATTTAATGAAGAGCTAAGCAGAGAATTTCCATTTATTAGTGCCAAAAAATTCCATTTATTAAGTGCCAAAATAGACTATATGGTACTGTCTGATAAACACAATGCTGAACTTTGGGTCTCACATGGTGGAAAAAACGATATTACTAAGCATCTAGCGACAAAGAGGCACAAAAGATTTTTTTAATAATGTCGCTTCCTCATATAAAATGGAACAGTTTTTTCGCAGTGCTAGCTTTAGCAACACGGAAAAACAGCTAGCATTAGCGGAAGGGCTATTTGCATTCCGCACCATAAACCACAATCAAAGTTTCAGATCAATGGATTGTACGTCGCAAGTGATCAAAACATTATACGACAAAAAATATGCATGCGCAAGGACAAAAACCGAAGCAATTATTTGTAATGTTTTTTCACCATATTCGTTTTCACAATTGCAGAAAGAATTAGAAAAATGCGCATTTATATCCATATATTCTGATGCTTCCAACCACAAAGATTTAAAATTATTACCCACAGGTGTTAGATTTTTTGATCCAGAAACAGGAATTAAAATTAGAATATTAGATTTTGTTTCATTGCCTGATGAAACTTCACAAATAATTTTTGATTTATTAAGTACTATTTTAAAAAAGAATAATTTAAACAATAAAATTATTGCCCATTGTGCTGATAACACTAACGTAAAATTTGGTGGAAAAGCTAAAAGAGGCATCAATAACGTTTTTACGAAACTTAACGAACATTTGAAGCAAAAAAATATTGGAGTAGGTTGTGCAACGCACATTCTATACCTATACTATTCAAACAGCATCTGACTTACTTCCAGTTGATGTTTAAAATATTTTTGCAAACATTTATTCGTATTTTTATATATATATTGTGCGTGTTGAAAGTTTGATTAAATTGTAATTCTCATTTTATCCCACTTGTCCCGCTTTGTCTCAATAAAAATGTGGTCACTTTATAAATACAGTATGGGCAATTGGTAACGGTTTAGATAAATAGACAATACAATTCATTAACAGTAGAAAATACTACAAAAGCCGTAAAACTTTGTTTGTAGTGCATATATATCTCAGAAATTTAAAGTGAATGAAATTAATAGCTTTTAGAACAGCATGGGAACTTAACTTATATTGTAATACGAAACAAAAAGAAATTATTTTACTAAACACATAAAAATATTAGATATATTCTTCGTAATTCTGTAAGTTTTAAACTCACCAATCTACAACGACTGACTTCATCATAACTAATATATGATAACACTTTCTCTAACACATCATCAGGTAAGTTCAATAAACTCATTGCGACTATTAGTAAATAAAATGTTAGAACGAAGTTAAATATTTATAAAACTGCATTTCTACGAAAAGAAGTAAATAGACTAAAATTCAGACCATGTCAGAGAATTATATAAAATTAAATTTAGTTTTGATATGCCACTACAATTACAGAAGGTATTTTCAAAATTTAGACCTTGCAGTTTATACTAAAATTTCTCCATTCAATATCGTTCGTAAATAGTTGTATAAACAAGATATGCCAAGAAACTGTTCAAACTCAAAAGTTTAAAACATTTAGAGCAGTAACTAGCACCGTAATGAAACAGCTGCCAGATTAGACCTGAGACTAGTTGTATATGTCTCTTTCACAAAAAAAAAAGAAAAGAAAGGAAGATAGTCTGAGGTTTATTACAGAAAAAGTTACAAGTTCTGAAATTAAATTTAGAAAAAAAAAATACTTACGCATATTTCTATTTACTTTTAAACAATATTTCCCGAACATTTTGAGTAAATGTTTCATTAGTTGCATTCATACTAGCTTGATTGAAGGACTGATTTTCATACATGCGGCAATGCAGTTTTGAGAAGAGAATTCACCTCCGAAGGGTGATTCCTTTTGAATAAAGGGAAAGGATACGCAGATATTTTTTCAGCTCGATAGTTAATTGATAGAGCTTATGTGCAACAGATCAAAATAATGTTTTCTGACTTTTTCTTGTCATTAAGGATATGAATTTTTAAAAAAATATTGATCCTAAAAACATAAACCCAAATTCCACGTGTTTTGTTTAACTGTTTACTGTTTAAACAAAAGATAGAAAAAAAAAAATTCAAATTATTCAAAAGGCAGCAGCTCAATAATTAATAGATTGATTTAAAAATTTTAAATATTCAATCCATGTACTGCGATTTGATAATATTTAGGAAATAAGAAAATAAAGAGGTGAGAAAAATTTGTTCATTTGAAAAAAAAATGCTAATGGGTTACATACTAATGTAAGTATAATATAGTAGTGTCTATTTCAATGAATTGATTTATAGAGAGACGATATTTCTAGTTAAAAATTCGGTTTAAAAAATATTCTAAAAAAATAGTTTTTATTTTTTAAAGGATAATGATTCTTGACCTCAAAAATATGTAGATACTCGAAATCTAGAAAATGTGGATTCACAGGATGACGGTAAAAAGTTTGAGTTCTATATTTTTTAGTTTCATTATTTGCATATTTCACTATATCTGTGACTTTATTTAAGCAAATTATAAAAAAATCATTTAATTTAAAAAGTTGTTTCTCCAAAGATATTTAATATAAAATACAATATTTTATTTTATTATTTATAAAATTAAATAAATGATTATAAACATATTGAATTGAAAAAAATAGACCAATTTTTCATGACATGATAAAGTTTATATCGCTCAGAAACTCTTCCACTTACTACAATCGTCATTACATAATTTAAATTGATGTTAAAATTTCTTTACTTTACAGTTAGAAAAAAACTATTATTATTAAACTAAAAATTAAATAATATGGTATACTTTTTTTAAGGAAATTATGTTCGGATACGCATGTCGTTGACGTATGCCTGTTCAGGCAGCGAGGGGGTACGATTGCTCTTGTTTTCCAGTGGCGCCATCTATGGGCACTATAGCATAATATATAGCATAATATATTGTGAGCAGTAAAATACCGATTTCGTGATTCTATTGGCAACAAACTACACTAAAGCATGTCGTTGACGTATGCCTGTTTAGGCAGCGAGGGGATACGATTGCTCTTGTTTTCCAGTGGCGCCATCTATGGGCACTATAGCATAATATATAGTTATAATTCATTTTGTTAGATTGTCTTAATTTATGTAGTGTTAAAAACTATACATTAAGTATTTATGCGTGTATGTCTAATCAGTTTTCTATCTTATCTCCTAGCATGGAAATAATTTTAATACTTCTGTTACCTACCGTGCTAAAATGTCCCTCGCTAATGCAAACTGTTTGCTTGTGTGATTTAGTGACAGCCGGTCAGATTTTAAGTTATAACTAAAATTCAATACAAAAGAATTTTGACAATATCGCAGACGCCTCTTAAAAATAATTAAAATTGAAATCAAATAACTTCCCCGTGAATATTGTGGGAGTTGTGCTGTGTATTTGGTTTGGTTACCATTAAAGTTTATAGGTTGTGCAAGATAATTTTGAAAGGTGACTGAGTTAAGTTGGCCATCGAGGGCCAAATTTCCGTGCCTTTAGTGGCGGTTCTCTTTTTAAAATTACTCGCATTCACTTACTTTCCAAAAGAAAGTCTGTGTCCTCAACAACGTGAGGGGACACGAATCAGTAGCTATACGTCCTGAAAAATACCGTAATAGCACCCAAAATCAAAGCTAGAATTAGAGTTTATAAATATTATTTTGAATTGCTGTTTTTAGTGAATGCTAGGAACAAAAGTATTTTAATATGTACTTCTCGCATGCCATCGAAGTACCTCTTGTGTTAGTGTTCCACCTAATGGCATGCATGCCATTGGTTTACGTTTTTCGCTTTCAACCATACATTTTTTAATAGCATGGAGAAGGATAAAGTGGTCATTGCCACGGTTGGTCAAAGTCGTCTCACCAAATTTACATAAATCACATATTTTGTTATTACAAAATGCAATGGCATTGATTTCAAATGTAAATTTTACATCTAATCATTTTTTTTAATATGCTGCGTATAAATAAAAATGGAGAAATTCTTTTTTTTTTTTTTTTTTTTTTAANAAAGCTTTTTTGCTTTATCTATCCTAATGTTTGATTTTGCTGAATTTATATATGAGGCTTTCAATTATGAAATGAGTTTTGCTCCTAAAGCTACAAATTTATTTTTAAAATTAAATTTTTGACTTTTTTTTCGAATTGCCAAGTTTAAAAACGATACACAAAACAGGGGACTACGTAAATGTTGCGATAAACTTTTAGGGGAGTTAGGACACACAATCAGGATTAAAAGTGCATAGGAATCAATGCCCGGAGATGTCGAAATAAGCGGCTAAGATCTCTTCTTTATTATGACTTGTTCAGATCGAAGCACACAAATAAACAGTTTACAATAGGGGAAGCACCACTAGCGGCGTATGAGGTCGCTTCCGGGGATGAGTTTCTATGCAATTTTAATTCTGATTCTGTGCCTTAATTCCGCTACAAGTTTGTCGCAGCATTTCTGCTACCCTGTTATATATAATCTTTTCGAACTTCGCACATTTTGACAAAAAATAGACTAAAATATTATTAAGAGAAATTTGTAGCTTTAGAAGCAAAACTAATTTCAACATATTGCATTATAGCTTGGAGAGAGAAACCGCCGATTTCAGATATGAAGTCAGCAACGTGAAAATATCCAAGATACGTTAAAAAATGTGATGCAAAAAAAAAAAAAAAAAAAAAAAAAAAAAAAAAAAAAAAAAAANAAAAAAAAAAAAAAAAAAAAAAAAAATCCGCAGCTTAATTATTATTTATTTTACTGTGCAAACATTAGTAAAAATAATACTAGGTGCTTATTACCTTTGGTTGTGTTGACACTTAGTAAAGGTAGACATTTTTTCTCAGTACTTTAACAACCTTTGATTTACTCAAAATCTCGTATGTGAGGGAGAAATCATGAAATCGCAATTTCGACCACTTTTCTACTAGCTAGTGAGCCCAAATCGATGCGGAAAGTTTTTGCCTGATAAAAATGCATGCTTCATTTATTTCATTTCGCTGCAGACATATTTTATTGTTATATTTTTTGTTATCGGGAATTGAACGTCATTTTATTATTGAGTTTCCCTTAATAAACAAGCAGAAAAAAATTGATTTATTTATTACTTCGTTAAGTTAGCAAAACAATTAATAGTTTCTGAGAGTGTAAATTGGAGCATAATATTTATTTTCACATATTTGAATATTCCATTTTGTTTTAAAAGAAATGCATCATCTAGAAACACGCCTTCTTTCTCATTACGTGAGTTGTAATTTTCGTGGGTATGGTCCCTTTGGGAAATCATATCTTTCGAATACTTTTATGCAAAGCATTATTGCACCAGAAGAAATCTTAGCTTAGTTGGGCGGCGGCTACTTCAGATCCGTTTTGCATTAATAACCAACAAGTAGAACGATAAAATCATGAGAATTCGAACAACAAATAATGCTTTTGAATCAAAGAAGTTTTATAATTCTTGTTAACATGGTGCGAAATAAAATAAATCAGATTATTTTGACAAATAAAGTTATAACATCGGAAAAACGATTTAAACAGGAGTTAAAGAAAATCGGAGCTGTTTTCGTTGATTCTACTAACAGATTCTTTTTATGTTAATAAATTTTGCTGAATTAGCATAGTTATTTCTTTTTATAGGTTTTTCTGAAGGCTTCTCTGAAGGAAATTGAATGTAAATAAACACATATCGTAATAAATAGTAAAAGACTTATTATTACACTTACATTTATTGTGTATTCTAGTTTTCCAACCATTAACTATTTATATATTATTTCATGATTATATGCAATCATTGTTTGTAGAGGGAAAATTATTGCTTTTTTCGATCCGTTAATGAGCATTTAGAACTACAATATAATTATTAGAAATGCATCGAAAAATTAATGCTGGAAGGTCAATGTGAGAAGTCGTAAATAACTCTTGTTAATTTTTTAAGCACAATGCAACGCTTTACGCGAACTTCAATTATTTTTTTACCTTTTGCAAAATTTAGAGTAGTTTCGTAATATATTTAATTTCAAAGCATATGTGAATAAAAGATTTGTATTTTTTTTGACAAATAGTGAAATTGCTTACAAAACGAAAATTATGTAAGAAATTAAAATATTTTCCATATAAATCATAATAATTGTTAATTTTTTTTGCGTAATAGAGTGTTTAGATTGATTACTCTTTAGTAAATTACTCTTTAGTATATTATTTAATGGACTGTAAAAAATTCCAGCAAAAAGTGCCGGCACTCAGGGTTCCGGTATACTTTCGCGCCTTGTAGTTCTGGGTGCCGGTGTTCTCAGTCGTACCGTAAAATCCATTTTTACTGAAACATGATACGGAATAAGAAAAATCTGATATAACGTAATTTTTACATGGTTCAGGGGATAGAGCGCTCGCCTTTCAATGAGGCTAACGGGTTTCAAATCCCAGTAGATACGAATTCCGCATCCGGCTTGCACCGACCACAGTGCTGACACGAAATATCCTCAGTGGTAGACGGATCATGTGTTAGAGTCACCTTGTCATCAGGCTAACCGTGGGAGGTTCTCGTGGTCTTCCTCTCGATGTAACCCAAATGCGGGTTAGCTCCACCAAAAAGTCCTCCACGACGGCAAAATTCTCCCAATATTCGATCCAGGAGTTCACTTGTCTTCTGGATTGGTTTCAAAATTACAAGGCTGCGGAGTTGAACATTAGTAGTCGTAAACCCATAAAATTGGGTCGACTGTTCAACGACGGTTATAATATAAAAAATAAATAAAAAATTGCCGTAAAATAGCTGAATTACTCTAATTAAATAAATATTATAGAAAAAATAATAATTATATAGTTATTTTTATAGCAACAATTGTCGTAAAATCACTGAATTTCTCTAATTAAGTAAATATTACTGTTCTATTTTACAATAAAAATTGATTTTACGTATCATGCAGTTAAAGTTCTGGTGTGTTATACAGTAATTTAATTCGAAATTTCTTATAATGTGTATGAAATTTTCTAGTTTACAATTACCTGCAATGTTTTAAAAGAAGAAGGTAATTGTAAAGCACAATTCTCTATTTTTGTAATGTGTGCCCTGACTCTGAAAGTACAGTGTCTGACTCGAATAAAAGCTTGCCTGACATTGAAAATGATCAAAGAAAGAATAAGAAGAAATGGCAATGTAGTTAATTGAAGTATTTTAATATTACTGGACACTTTTTTAAAGTATAATTGTTAAAGTTTATTTTCACACCGTGTTCATGTAAAATACCCTCTTGGTCGGGCTAACTGAGGAAGGTTTGCGTGGTTTTTATACTTTCCATGTTACGCAACGCGCAAAATTTCCATGTAATGCAAAATTTCCATGTTCCATCACAAAGTTCTTCATAATAACTTTAGTTTGTTCCAATTGTTGATTCAGAAGTTCCTTTGTGTTTCAAGGTTGGATTCAAAATTACGAGGTTACGGAGTTGACCTGAAAATGGTTCGGTTGTTCAACCTGTTTAGAAAATAAAAACAAGATTTTTAGAATGGATTATTTAAATAGTTTTTCCCGACCTTGAAAAGTATCTTGATGAAAAAAAAATGCCATTTCGTTTTTAAAAATTTAATACGATCTTTCTAAAACGATTTATTTTATTTTTGAATAGTTTTTTTTTAAACCAAATTAAAGTTTATTGAAAGTAATGTATCAATGCTCTTTATAAATAATAAAAAAATTTACAACAATTTTCGAAGTTTCAATACGCTGTAAAAATTTCCTGATCAAAGCTTTTAAGTTTTCATTGAAACGTGTAACCAAACAAAAAATCTGATATACCGTAACCTAAACATGTTTAATTATCCGAAAATCATTGAATCACATTAATTAATTAAATATTACAATAAAATTTAAGGTATAATATTTAACTGTAAAAATAGATTTTATGGTAAAATGGATTTTATGGATGATACATCCAAAGTGCCGGTACTTTATACCGTAATTTCATTCTGAATTTTTTACAATGTATAGGAGCATACTTTGTGTCACTAATGAATCTAGTTTAACAACGCGAATAAAATAAAAATGATGCACACACAATGGAAAAGAAACAATGTATTTATAGGTACAAAAGTAAATACTTTTGTGCTATCATTTTGTTTTAATTACTCTGTTAAACTTTTTCATAATAATTTAAAAAATAGTTTTAACTCTCTTCTTTTCATAATAAGAAAATAATAAAGATTAGTTTTACGTTTGCATTATTTCAGCGTAAGGTAATGATAGCTTTCAGTAATATTATTAAATATAATAAAAAAAATTGTTGAATTCTTCTTTATACAATTATTTTAAGACATAATAGACAAATAATGAAAATAAATATGAACTTGCAAAACGATACTACCAATTCATCTTGCATCGTAAACGATATTTCTGGCATAGAGCATGTTGATTTATTCATTTTACGTTTCAGAAAAGATTGTCAAATGTGGAGAATTTCCTAAAACAAAGCATGTGTTCATATTTTGAAAAGAGTATCTTTTGCATAAAATTAATAGGATTTTGGTGTTCGAACTGTGAAATTCGAATTTAGTATAGTTCTTAAACACCTTTTAAATGTCAACGTATAAAGGAAAAGAATAATTAAGATCTTGGATTATGATATGAAAGCTTTTCAGGCAATATTTGCAAGAATTAGAAAGATAAAGTTTTCGAAAAATTTATTTGTTATTTTTAAAATGAATTATTCACATTAAGATGTTTAATTAAAATTAAGTCAGTATGGCTATATTCTAGAAAATTTATTCACTATAGATTTGAAAGAGTATGACCTTTTTAAAACAATTTTACACTTATGATAAGAGAAACGATACACAACGCAGTTAATTAAAACATTAATGAAGATATGACTTTAAATAAGTTGTTGCAGATGTTTATTATATATAACCTCTAATGTAAAAACTAAATTTTATGATTTAACGTTGGCAATTAAGAAGCAAAAGTCGCAAAAATATGTTTTATAAATTCGAATAAGCAAACATAAACATTTAATAAAGTAGATTTCGAAACGTATGATAAAGGGAAAATAAATTTGTTGATAATATGATATGCATTTTTCAAAATAAAACAAATTTATTAATTGATGCTACACTGAGGAAAAAAGTAAGGTCAAAACTACCAGAATATGGTAACATTTACATTTCTGTGGGACCACCAAAAATCTCGGTAATTTGTTTTTTTGGTGAAATAAACAATAAAATATGGTCTTATAATATGCGATAAAATTGATAATTGGGGTAAAGTTTGATATTTGATGCATGAATGCACGATAGTATGCAGGATAACTGAGAGCTGTGGTTCCCAAATGGTGTTCCTCGAAATCCTAGGGTTCCGTGGGATTTAAAGGGACTCCGATAGTTGGGATTTTAATTTAGATACTTTTTTTTTAAACATTTTTGAAATCTGTTATCACATTTCAATCCAATTAATAATCCATTATTTATTTTATATGAGTTTATTTTATGTTATTTATTATACTACATTTGTGTAAAATCCTGCCAACCAGAAAATTTACCTTCAAATTCCGTCAAACTAACACAAAATCGCTCCATTTTAAAACCATATTGAACAGGAATTAAAACAAAAAGTTAATTAAAAAAATATTGAAATTAATGTTTTAGATCATACGATTAAAAAATTGGGTTATAGTTTATTTGTAAAAATAACCAAACATATAAGTATTTTAATTGCTTNACGGACAACAATGGAAAACTCTATATATATACATATATATATATATATATATATATATATATACATTAAAAAGAGAGAGCTATTTCAACGAAAAACCTTAAAAGAATTAACCACATACTGGTCAATAGATTGTTAGCAAAAGAACGTGCTGTTGGGCACCATTCTTTGGCTTTGCTGAAAATGGGCGACGAGATTTTACACAAATACCAAATTTTGAAAATAAAGAATAACAACTTATTTGATACTATACATAATGATATTTTTTGGTTAAATGATTTATGTTCTTGGTATTCAAAGCAAACATAATACACATAAACGGTAAAGCAAAACTAAACTTTTATTTCTTTTCTTATTTGCATTTACAAAAACAAAACAATTCAGATAGAAATTATAAGACCCTGTTATAAATGCACAAAGAGTTCATCATAATTTTTCTTGATTCGTATAAATAAAAGTTTTATAGTTTTCGAAAGCTTTTAGAGGCATAAAAACACAAATGAATCGTTTTCATCATTATCCACAGATAATATCCTTTTCACCAAATGGTTTTCAAATAAATTTGCTTTCAGAAAAAAGGCGAATAAATGTCAGAACATTTTGTCAGTGGAGATTGCTTTTGCTCGCCATGTGGTATTCGCAAAAGACACGAAATGTTCTATCCCTTTCCTAAAAAGAAAAAAGAAATTAGTATTTTCTTCTGAGTGGAACTGACTTCGAAATTGTAGTGGAAGTCCTTTTTTCATTACTAATCTTAGTCTTGCAGGAAGATACAACGAAGTGTCTCTCGGCAATCATGTTGAATTTTTATTCTAAAGATATTTTTCTTCTTTTTGCTGAGGAAATAATATAATAAAATTAGTTTACTTATTTCGAAAAAATTTAAAGTTATAAAATACAAAAAACCATAATTTTTTCTTTGAAAATGCCACCAAGTTCTACTTATTATTATTGAAATGATTGCTTAAAATTATGGCACTTTTTCTAAATTAATCGAAAATTTTAATGATTGTGGCTAATTCTAAAGGCTAATTCTAAAGTACAGTAAAAGTCCGTTACAACGAAAACTCCTAATAGCTAATATTTTAACATTAAATATGCTAAATGCACATAATTAGTGTTAAAATAGCAATTAAAAATCTTAAAATGATTCTGACATATTTTATTCTTTTTCTTCCACTTTGAATAACTATTTGAATTTAAAATACCTATTTAGTGTAAACTACTTTTATCTACAGGTTGTAGATTGAAAAGAATGACAGGCCGAAATGTCAACCACAGTAATATTTGAATGTTAAGTTTCCATATCATGACAAGTTATTGTCAGAAGAAAATGAAGCGCAAAGCATTTTGATGTCACTGATAACAGTGAATGTTGATTTTAATATAAGTTAACAAGTTGTGAAGTAAAAAGGCACTATAAATATGTACTCAACAAAAGGCGCATTATTTTGAAGTGCACAGCAAGATTTCTAAAGTTAAAATTATTCTACATTGATGTCAGAAATAAATTAAAAAAATTTCCATTTGAACTTTTGTCGTGTGATATTGCTCACTGATCCAGCGAAAAAATTTATTTCTTTAAAAGAAAAATTGTCGTAGGCTGGACAACAAAAAGGAAGAAGACTGGAAAGCTGGCCGAGAAAGAAATAAAGATTTCGCAAAAAAAAAGAAAATTCTACATCAATGGACAAATGGATGAACAATGGACAGCAATCAAATAATATTTAAAGCAGAAAAGCCGGAAAAATTTCAAGAAAAATCACTTTAATTTTCAACAATTTTCGAACAAATTTTAATTTCAAAATAAAATTTGCTTTAAGTTCATAAACAAAAATGGCTCTTTCAGCTCCACTCTTCTGATGCAAATTCGAAAATATATGAAAATAAAAGAAAATGATATTGTAACAAACAATTGATAAATAACGATTGATAATAATTAAATTTTTTTTATTAGTTTCCTGCTAAGTCTAAAATTTCTGTAGTTATTTTACGTGTTACTACGTGATTTATTTGGCCTATGAGAATGTATATAACGGTTATTATCAGATTTTTATGTAGGTAAAAATATTTTTTGAAAAAACATACTGTGCACATGCAAAAGTTTGAAGATTGAATTGATTAAGAATCAGGGAAAACAATGATTTCCGTATTTTAGAAAAATAAAGATTTTGCATGGAAGAACCTTAACTATTAAACTTTTAAAAAATTTTTTTCATGGTAACTCCTCTTTTCTTCTGAAGAATACAATAATCCGAAAAAAGGTTTATTAATTTTTTAGTTGAGTTAACTTAATTCTGTTAAAAGCCACTCAATAGTTGTAAATTGTTTCACACCTGATTTTCACTTTCGTTTTTTTTCTTTGCAATTTATTTTAATTACAATTTGTTAACGAGAAAGTTTCAAAAAAATTTTATGAATTTAAAAACAATGAAATATTTGTGTTTTAATTGCAAACTCCATAATCTCCAATTTTGTGATCTGATTTTACGATAAGCAATATGCAGTGCACAAATGTTTTTTTTTGTTGTCTACTTGAAGTTTTTTTTATTGTTTCGTGTTCAGAGTTTGCAATGAGCAACGCAGAGAAAAAGTTTTTAATAGCACCTTAAATAAAGGCTTAAGAAGCTTTCTAAGTCGGCTAAACTTGATGAATTCCAAAAACAATGAAGTATCGAGCTGTAATTGTAAATTCCAAAATCCTCTTGTGTCCAGATTTTACGTGCATCAATATTTAATGGATTAATTATTTCTTATGTCCTTTTGAACTTTTCTTATTTGTGTCATTTTAAAAGAGATAAAGGTTCAGAAGCTTTAGAGTCGACAAAACTTCATTAAGAGCCGTGGTGGCTCAGGGGATGGCTCTCAGCAGTGGCTGGTCGATACGAATTCCGCACCCGGCTCGCACCGACCACAGTTCTGATGTAAAATATCCTCATTGGTAGACAGATCATGGATTAGAGTCCCCTTGCAATCAGGCTAACCGTGGGCGGCCTTCGTGGTTTTCCTCTCCTTATAACGCAAATGCTTGTTTGTTCCATTAGAAAGTCCTCCACGAAGGCAAATTTCTCCCCGTACTTGATCCAGGAGTTCTCTTGTCTTCTGGCAAAACTACAAGGCTACGGATTTGAACATTAGTAGTCGTAAATCATAAATTGGATAGGCTGTTCAACAACGGTTAAAAAAAAAAAAAACTTCATGAAATACGAAGCGATGTAATAGCGTCGTGTTGTTATAATAAATTCTATAATCCCCTTATCTCCAGATTTTACGATCAGCAATATTTAGAGCATAAACTTTTTCTTTAAATTTCTTTTATGTCTTCGATAATTTTTCTCTTTTGTTTTAAAAAAGAAGAAAGGCTAAAGATTCTTTGGAGTCGAGCTAAACTTTATGAAATAAAAAGTAATATAATATTGCTATGTTGAAAATTCCACAATGCCTGAAAATTCCACAATGCCTTGAAAATTCCACAATGTGTTCTAGTTTTAGGATAAGCAATATTTTGTACAGGAGTACTTATGAGCACATATTTCTACAGTACTATATCTATTTTATTTTTAATCAAATATTATTTTTTGTCCAATACCGTATCCAAATTTGATACAATTAAAAGGGATAACGAAGTAAAATAAATATAAAACTCATGTTCTTTATCAAGCAGAAAATGCATTTTCTCAGAACATTTTAAATAAATTTTCCAGTGTATGACAGCTAAAACTATAATTTAAGTTATTGTTTTAGAAGTTGTGATTGATAATAAAGGAACTCATTAAAAATTTGAAGAAAAAAAACTACCTACTAATGAAAAAAAATTTTCTGCTGAAATTTTTTCTAAGAAATTCTTTTAATTTTCTTACAAAAGTAGATGCTGGTTAGAATTAATAATTTCAAGAAAAATTCTTTTTACTTAGACTGTTTCAAAAGCGCACAGTATTTACTTTTTCTTGTAAGAGCGGTACCAAAAGCAAACGCATGAATTTATATGCAAATTAATTTAAATATATTTCGCGGCAAATAGTGCAGAAGCCGGACAAGTTTCACCATTATTAAACATCCCCTGAGTAGATATCGCCTGTGGAATGTATTCAGTTGTTCGAATACTAATCACTTTGCCTCGAATGCAACTAGAATTGGTGAGAACATTGCCCCTGCTGTAGACAGCCGATTGACGTATTATTTGCGGTTGCCAGATATCATAAGGGTAGAATTACTTGGAATAGAGTCATAACGTCACGCAATTGGGTGTTTTGTCTTTGCAATTTAGACATAGTGAGTGAAAACATTTGATGTGAATGTCTACTGTAAAGAAGTTGAGAGACATTTAATATTTTTTTTTTATGTACACTTCTGTTTAACAAAAGTAAAATGCTTAGTGCTTTTTTCCCATTTGTGATAAATTTTGTTTAAAAAGCTTTAAAACTAGAAACAGTAGGCTCTTTTACTAAATACATTTACGAAAGGTAGATGCAAAATACTTTTTGTCTGTTTGTTTATTTTGTTTTAAAAGCTGTAATGCTAGAAACAGTAGACTTTTTTTACTAAATAAGTTTACAAAAGGCAGATGCAAAATACTTTTTGTCTGTTTGTTTATTTTGTTTAAAGAGCTGTAATGCTAGAAACAGTAGGCCTCTTTACTAAGTAAATTTATGAAAGGTAGATGCAAAATACTTTTTGTCTGCTTGTTTATTTTGTTTAAAGAGCTGTAATGCTCTTTAAACGAAAACAGTAGGCTTTTTTACTAAATAAATTTATAAAAGGTAGATAGATGCAAAATACTTTTTGTCTGTTTGTTTATTTTGTTTAAAAAGCTGTGATGCTGGAAACAGTAGGCTTTTTCTTTTTAAATTAAATTTTTGAAAGGTAGATTCAAAATACTTTTTGCCTGTTTGTTTATTTTGTTTAGAAAGCTTTAAAGTTAGAAACAGTAAGCTTTTTTACTAAATAAATTTACAAAAGGTAGATGCAAAATACTTTTTGCTTGTTTGTTTACCTTGAGTCGAATTTTGTTACAAATTTTTTGAGCGAGAAATAATATGTTTTTTCTCTCCATTTTTTGATTAAAGGTAATTTCATGATTTTGAGATGCATTAAATTAATTAACACGTTTGCCAGAGCCGTGGTAGCTCAGGGGTCAGATCGTTCGCCTTTCAATTAGGTGAATGGGTTCGAATCCCAGTGATTGCCAGTTCCGCACCCAGCTCGCACCGACCACAGCTCCGACGTAAAATATCCTCAGTAGACGGATCATGGTTAGAGTCGCTTGTCTCCAGGCTAACCATGGGAGGTTTTCGTGGTTTTCCTCTCCATGAATCACAAATGCGGTTTAGTTCCATCAAAAAGTTCTCCACGAAGGCAACATTTCTCCCTATATTTTATCATGGAGTTCCCTTGTTTTCTGGATTGGGTTCAAAATTAAAAGGCTACGGAGCTGAGCATCAGTAGTCGTAAGCCCGTTGCTGTCGGCGAACCAATGGGTCAACTGTTCAACGATGGATATAAAATAGAATATATTTGTCAAAAAATATTGTAAAATCACATATAAATGTTTTAGTACACTGACATAGGAATATTAAAAAAATGTCAGCATATGGTGCATTTTACCATGTTTACGGCTCTTTGTAGAACACCAAAAAGCTCGATAATTTTTCCAAAACGATTTAATAATGATTTTGGTAAAATGAACAATAAAATATCGATATATAATCTGTGATAAAATTAGTTAAACGTGGTAAAATTCGGAAATTTTATCATGATTCTTTAGAGCATGGCATAAAAAGCATAATTTATTTGGTTAAATTTTATTTCAGTTTCGTATTTTTGACTAAATGTGGGGTAATAAAAACTATAAATTTGAGAACCAAAATTTTGGGGAAACCATTATCATTTAAGTAGAAACTCTACCAAATAAATGGTTTAAATACTGTATATTTTGAATTTAATAACCAGAATTAGTTTTTTAAAAACTTTTTTTGCCAGAAGAGTCAATACCTTAGTACGGTAAATTAACCAGAAATTTTTTCTCCTATTGCAAATGCATGAAAATAATTTTTTTCTGTGACGTTGACTGACCTAATATAAATACTGTCTATTAAAATATTGGAATTATGCTTTGTTGAAACACCATTTTGCAATATGCATAAATTTTATTTTCTGCGTCATTCAAATGCGCGATTTACACATAAGGTTTTCCTTAGAATTTACAAATCTTTTAATCTTTTAAAAATTGTTCAAGTTGAAAAAAAAAACGTAGTGTTTTATCTATAGCGAGGTAGCCATGGTTATAAGGAAAAAAATTTAGATGTCTTTACGTAAATTTTTAAAAAATACTCTCATTATAAAGTTTTTAACTGAAGATTGTGGATTATAATATTCCGAATAAATTATTAAATAATTACTTTCATAATTGTAAAAAAAAAAAAAATAGTGAAGGAGTAAAAATTAAAATTTACGTTGTCAAAATATTTATTATTGAAATTAAAGAATAACATGGAATTAGAATATGCAATATTCTATAATTATGATATGAACTATTAGGTACATACAGAGCTTTATTCGTAACACCAAATTTTAATAATTGAAAATATATAAGCATAAAAAACAATTATACACACAAGAAAAATAATAAGTGCACATATAAGAAAAAACTTGTACAATTTTAAAATAAACTGATATACTTTGACAAATTTTATTCAATTGTCATATTTTTTTTTGAATTGTAGTAATTATTATTCATTTTATCCATATTTTAACTTCGAATTTAAAATTATCAAAATAAACTAATTAATATATTATTATACTATATAATTAATATATATATA